>NC_139383.1:64587500-64952500 GCF_054392235.1 Sus scrofa
AAATTCTGACTCTTTGGCATTGTTTATAAAAATACCTATGATTTCATCCCTCCCCAAAATTAATCACACTCATACATACTTGGGTCTGGCCACACATAATTACTACTTACTCCCCACGCTGTGAACTTTTCTTTTTACATACCTCAAAGTCTCTTTGCTATATAGTGATTTCTACTTGAAACTCATCCTACCCCAAGACTTCTCCAAAATCTTCTGCCCACCTAATTCCCCCTCATCCTTGAAGACCCAGATCTGGCATCAATCAGTGATGGGCACACAAACAGATGAAGCCCTTGAATCCTACAGCAGCTTGTAGATGCCTCTATTACTACACTTTTCCATTTACCATGCTGATCTAAGCTTGTTTATCTGTCTTACTCAACTGCAAACGCTTCAGCAGCCTATTTTTCCTCCTTGATTCATCAGTACCTTGCATGAAGTAGAGACTAGGCAATAATAAAACAGTTATATCCAGCATTTACTGAGGACAGAGAAAACAAATCAAACAGCTCTGACAGCTAACAATTAGGCTGTGATGTTCCCTACCGAAATTAAACCGTTGTCACATAATATTAAAAATAGTCACACAAGGTCACTCTGTGATTATGGTGAAACAAGAAAAACAAAAACTCTCTGTAATCATGTCTGACACAGAAACAAGGCACTATACACCCATACAAAACCAAACAAAATACAAAAACAGAATATCCCCCTCTTACAGGTAACAGGACTATTGTTCCTTCACTAATCAAGATCTTCCCTTGCCTCCTTCTGTTTGTACCACCTAAATAAAACTTAAAAATATACTCAGTCCTCAAACTGCCTATTTCTTAACAGCATCAAATCCAGAATAAAGCCCCACCCCCTTAAAACTTACCCAAACCAGCCAGCATAAGCACCTACCCAAGCCCCTCCCTACTTCCTGTTACGGAGAAGCCCCAACTGTTCCTCATGATGTATATCTCTCCTTTGCTTCATAAGCTGATAAACCCTTCTTCGACCAAAGATTGTGTTCCAGGTGATCCTTGGTTGCTGGGCATCACTAATAATAGATACTAGGCCAAGCACCTAACTAACATGCATTAGGTCATTTAGTCCTCACAAGAATTCAGTGAGGTGGGAACTATTACCTAGAGTAAGACCCACAATTAGCTAAGGATGGAACCCACACTAACCACAGCCATGATTCTAAATACTACACTGTACCAAAACCATTAGAAAGGAGAATCAGCTAGGCCTTTACTAAAACACACTGTCCTTCAAGTCTCTTCAGTATCTTAACTACACCAATTTCCCCAAGTTGGAAATCCATTAAATAACAAAAATAAAAACAAAAAGCACAAAAGGAAAGCAAGAAGATAACATGAGGTCTGGCACTTCCATTTCTCTTTTAAATTCTCCATCCCACTCCCCACTTCCAAAGCAAGCTACTAATTCACTTCGGAGATGTGTAGCCTTAAGGCAGTTTTTACTTACAGATTAGGAAAAATACCATAAATCTCATCTACAACAAAACTGAAGCGTCATACTTTTTTTTGGAACACTAAATATAACTCTATCCTGAAGTTCTGAACTAACACTTCCTTCATGTTATTATGATATCCCAGTGCCACATGTCAGACCCACGTGCAATTCACTGGAATGGAGCACCATTCCTTTTTGACATTAAACACACTTAAAACTTACCAAAATCACAGTTGGCATGTAATAAGGTTTCCAAGTTGTATAGCTGTTGCCTAATTTAAAAAATTGAAGGTGAGAATTAGGTTTAGAACAGTTTAAAGCATGTAAATAATTATATAGACAGTGTTTCCAAGTCTATTACACAGCTTTAATGCTGCTCATTTATGAATGTTTAATACTTCATGGATGTTATTAGTGTCAGCTTCAGACAGTGAACTCTTTGAGAGGAAAAAAAAAAAAAAAAAAAGCCTTTTCTGACCTCCCCAAAATATCTACTAACAGCTACATTTATCTCAAAAATTACATAAAATATCACAGATTTCATCTGCCATCAAGAAGATACTGGTTATGGAGTTCCCATTGTGGCTCAGCAGTAATAAACCAACTAGTATCCAGGAGAACACAGATTCTATCCCTGGCCCCGCTCAGTGGGTTAAGAATCTGGTGTTGCCATGAGCTGCAGTGTAGGTGGAAGGCAGGGCTTGGATTTGACGTTGCTGTGGCTGTATGGTAGGTCGGCAGCTGCAGCTCTGATTCAACCCCTAGCCTGGGAACTTCCATATACCACTGTTGGAACCCTAAAAAGACAAGAAAAAAAAAAAAAAAAAAAGAGAGAGAGAGAGAAAAACAAAAAACTGGTTACATCTTTAAGATGTTTAAGATAAAATATCCTAGCTTAACAGTTCTATAATGAAATGTTAAATTGTATCATATAGTTATACAACAGGAGTTCTGAAAAAGAATAGAATATGTAACTTAGACTAGAGTTATCAGAGAAAAGTTTTATTTATGATGTTCTACCTTGACTTCTGAGAAGAATCTTCTGTTACCATTCTTTCTAGTTAACTTTCAACTCCTTAATTATAGAACCATATTCATAACTTATGTCCTGGGTAAGACTCAACTCATTGTGTAATGTTCAGGATTATAGAGAATTACTCACATAGTCTGTTTTCCCCTAAAACACAAAGATATGGCACAGGTCTCACAGAAGGAGGAGAAATCCCTTCACCTTTCCATTTTCATTTAAATGTACCATGTATATTTCCTTTAAAAAATATCTACATTTCAAATGTAGAGCATTATAATGCCTCATCTGTGTATACTACAATATGATCACTACCACACAACTAATTACTCTCCAAAACCGCACAGCTGACTCCCTTCACCTTTTTCACCCATCTCCCAACTGCCTTCCCCTCTGGTAATCATAATCTGTTCACTGTATCTGTGAATTTGTTTTGTTCATTTGCTTATTTAGATTGCATGTATGACTGAAATCATATAGTGTTTCTTTTCCTCTCTAGATTATTTCACTAAGCAAAACACCCTCAAGGTCCATTCATGTTGCTGCAAATCACAGGATTTCATTCTTTTTTAAGACTAAGTAGTACTCCACTCTGTATATATGTATATATATACATACCACATTTCTTTATTCACACATCAGTTGACACTTAGGGTGTTTCTATATCTTGACTATTGTAAATAATGCTGTAATGAACATGGGGTGAATATTTCTTTTCAAATGACTGTTTTCATGTCCTTTGGAAAAATATCCAGAAGTGGACTAGCTGTGTCATACAGTTCTATTCTTAACTTTTTGATGAAACTCTACTGTTTTCCATACTGGCTGAACCAATTTACATTCCCACCAACAGTGCACAAGAGTTTCCTTTTCTCCACATCTTCTCCAACATTTGCTATTTCTTATCTTTTCAATAACGGCCATTCTAATAGGTATGAGGTGATATCCCATTGTGGCTTTGATTTGCATTTCCTTAATAACTAGTCATATGGAACAGCTTTAAGATTTTTTTCTATTATACTTGATTTACAATGTTCTGTCAATTTCTGCTGTACAGCAAAGTGACCAGGTCATATTCATACACACACACATTCTTTTATGTGTTTATTGGCCTTCTACAAGTTTTCTCTGGAAGAATGTCTATTCAGCTCCTTGGCCCATTTTTTAAATGAATTGTTTTCCTGTTATTGAGCTATGAATTCTTTATATATTTTGATATTAATCCCTTATAAACTAAATAAGCATATGATTTGCAAATATCTTCTCCCATTCAGCAGGTTGCCTTTTCATTTTAATGATGGTTTCCTCTGCTATGTGAAGCCTTTTAGTTTGATATAGTCCCATTTGTTTATTTCTGCTTTTGTTTCACTTGTCTTTTGAGTCAGAGACACAAAAACAATGCTCAGACTGATGTAAATTAGGTTACTACCTATATTTTCTTCCAGAAATTTTATGATTTCAGGTCTTACATTCAAATATTTAATCCATCTTGAGTTAACTGTTGTGTATGGTGTAAGAAATTGGTCTAATTTCATTCTATTGCATGTGGCTGTCCAGTTTTCCCCATACTATTTATGGAAGAGATGATCATTTCTCCATTGCATGTTCTTTGCTACAAATTAATTGTCCATATTTGGGGTTTATTTCTTGACTCTCAATTCTGTTCCATTCATTGGCATTTACTATACCTTTGAAATATAGTTTGAAATCAGAAAGTTATGCCTCCAGCTTTGTTCTTTCTTAAGATTGTTTTGGCTATTTGGGATCCTTTGTGGTTCCATATAAATTTTAGAATTACCATGCCTTTTTTTTTTTTTTGTCTTTTTGCTATTTCTTTGGGCCGCTCCCACAGCATATGGAGATTCCCAGGCTAGGGGTCCAATCGGAGCTGTAGCCGCCGGCCTACGCCAGAGCCACAGCAACGCGGGATCCGAGCCGTGTCTGCAACCTACACCACAGCTCACGGAAACGCCGGATCATTAACCCACTGAGCAAGGGCAGGGACCGAACCCGCAACCTCATGGTTCCTATTCGGATTCGTTAACCACTGCGCCACGACGGGAACTCCTAAAATTACCATGCTTCTTAATGTGTTCTGGGATAATAATTTGTCTTTGATAAATGACTCCATTTCGAAAACTAAAATGTGAATTATGGACTAGGTTTTAAATAAAAATGAAGAACTGTTTCAATTTTGTTAATTGTGATAATGAGATAATATTTACATTTTAAAAAGTTCATATTTTTAAGAAATGCATAGTGAAGTGTTTAAGGATGAGATGACATGATGCCTGGAATTTGCTTAAAAAAAACTTAAGCAAAAAGGAGAGGGAGGAGTTCCCGTCTTGGCGCAGTGGTTAAGGAATCCGACTAGGAACCATGAGGTTGCAGGTTCGATCCCTGGCCTTGCTCAGTGGGTTGACGATCCGGCGTTGCCGTGAGCTGTGGTGTAGGTCGCAGACGTGGCTCGGATCCCACGTTGCTGTGGCTCTGGCGTAGGCTGGTGGCTACAGCTCCGATTAGACCCCTAGCCTGGGAACCTCCATACGCCATGGGAAGCGGCCCTAGAAAAGGCAAAAAGACAAAAAAAAAAGAAAGGAGAGGGAAAAGAACACATGAGGAAAATGTGATAAAAACATGATGTTTATTATAACTGAGAGAGGGTCTATAGAGATTCATTATACTATTCTCTCCACATTTTTGTGTTTGAAAGCTTTCATTGAAAGTTTTTTTGTAATATTGTCCAAGTTAAACACATTTCTATTATATAGTTTGAAAAATATATTTGGAAAGTCTGAGTTCATTCTCTATACATTATTAAAAAAATGGCTATTAAACACAAAAATATTTCATTTTTCTTCCAAAATTATTGTACAGTTCAAAGCCTTAAATATTTGTCTTTAACATATGCTGTCAAATACAGAAGAATAAAAATTCTGAATATCAGTAATGAAGATCTCATCAAAATCCCTAATCCACCAAACATTATTGCTTAATTGTTAGTGATAAGGTAATCAAGTGAGCATCATGCACAATTCTACAGGTGCTTTTGTAATATCAAAATTAGAAACTACCCACTAATGTAACTTAAAGCTGAACAGCATCTACTCTTAACAGCCATTAAAAATAAAACAAAACATACCTGAATAGATGAAAGAGAACTCTAGATGAATTCACTAATGCTGTTTCGGTAACCCACTGAATGCCAAATATTTCCACTGTATCCTCTTCAAAATTAGTTGGTAAAGGATCGAGATTCAAAATTAGCCTGAAATGAAAACACTGATCTAATCTCACACGATGTGCTAAATCCCGTAAATTATATGAATCCATATTACATATGACAAGTCCACCATGATGTTATAAAGTCAAGAAATGCCTGATACATCATGTCTTAGGAATACTGAAGCTAGACTGTATTAAGAATTCAATCCTATATTGTGATTAAGAAAGGATAAGTAAAGAGAAATGTAACTTGAGAAAAAGTCAAAAGGATTCTAGGGAACATACTTTCATCTGTCTTCACTCTGTTCTTCAGTTGTAGAATTTCACCCTTTGAGGGGACATGTAATTTTTAAAACAGTTAAAAGCTATTCTGAACCATGACTAAAGAAGGGCATAATCAAGCTGAATAATATCTTTTAAGGTCTCAAAGAAGGTACAGCTGTGAAAATCCACAAAAATGGTTTCCTTTCTGATGAAATTGCCTCAGCAAACATTTCTAAAATATTTCAATCACAGCAGTTTGACTGCAATACGTGTATACATCCAAAACAAGAGATTTGAAGAATAACATTTCTGTGAATTTATACCATCTGGAGCATTTATTAGAGTGTTAAAGAAAAATAAGTCTATAAGATTTCTGTATGTATAAATATACAGAATTAGAAGACACTGGGGTGACAAAAAATGCATATGTGTACTTAGGAATTATTGAGAAGCTTCAGAACATTGTCTCATGTTTTAGAAGGAAATGCCACTTTAAAAAGCCCAGGTAGTTCAGATTTCACTTTAAATAAAAGGTAAATCAGTGCCCAGCTCCCTACTCCAAAGCGGAGGCAGTAGTGAGGTAAGAAAGCCTCAGGTAACAAGAAAGCTCTCCCTCCAAAAATCTTTCAGATAAACTCCAAGGAGGAAACCAACAGCATAAGCTTGTATCCGTGTGATGTACTACACCGACTTACAAAAACTGCTTGGTGGTCATCAAAGTTTAATTGCCTGAAGTCATAGTTAAATAACATTCCTAAACAGCCTGATAAAAAATCTGAATAGGGAAAAACAAAGTGTCCGATTTTTTACCTACCGCTTAAGGGCTCCGCTGGAAAGGTAGGACTCTCCAGAAAAATGCCTTCCTCCTCCTCTGTTGTCAAAATCACAAGAAAAGCAAGGGGGGTTGCACCATTCTCTCTCCAGTTCTAGTTCCAAGCTGTCGGTCAGGAATGTTGACGCAGCAGAACAGCTATCCATTGCTTACTTCATGTCCTGAAATTTGTGGGGTTCATTATGATTATCATCAAGGCTCCAAAGAAGTTGTGACGAGATTCCTGGAGGTGGGGCGGGCAGAGAAACTGGAGGTGACCTCAGAAAGTTCCCCAAACGACCCCCAGCACAAAGAAAAAAAACCAAGAAGTCAAATCCTCAGCAACTCTCCCCCAACTGACTCCCGGAGACTAAGGATGTTAGATCTCAGAAATCCCCTTTACGTCGGACCTGCGGCCCGGGACTGGGTTAAGAGGAAAGCAGATTTGCAGGAAAGATCTAGCTTTACTCCAGAGCCCGCCTGGACCTGTGCCCTACGCTACGTTACCAAACCTCACTGAGCCCGTTTTCCTGCAGTGCCGGGAACTATAAGCTCCCCTGCAGACTCAGGGTAGGGACCAGAAGGGCCCGACGCAAAACCCCACTCCTTACGGGGCAAAGGGCAAGTCCCGCCAGATCCGCACAAGGCACCAATCGGCGCGGCCGACCATAGAGCTGGTGTTCTGCACACCCAGGTACCCCCAGTTTAGGGCACGTCGTACCTGGTCACGCTTTCAGTCCCCGAGATCCGCCCTCAGCAGTCCGGACCACAACTAGCGAGTCCGTGGGGTCTAAATCCCAAACAGGCGAAATTCCCGCCAAGGAGCGCCGGCGCTCAGGAAGGGCGGGGCCACCGCGGAGCCCGCCCTCGGAGGTCGGCTCGCGAGGTCTCCGCAGGAACAGCCGGCACTCCTCAAGTTCTCGCGAGAGTCTGCCAGTGAAGGACGCGGTCCGGCAATTTATTGTTTTTTTTTTTTTTTTTTTCTTTCTTTTTTTTTTTTCTTTTTCCTTTGGTAGTTTTAATTGGTACTTTGGGCCAGAAGGCGGGGCCTCACTGAGAAAGGAAACTGGCTGAGGTGAGCAAGGCTTAGGGACTGGCCGGGTTGCCATCTAGCTGAGCTTGGAAAAGAGCTGTGCTCTTGTGAATCCCAAGCTGGTGTCTCCGGACCGTGCCATCCTCTCTTCTTCCCGCGCTAGTACTAGTAGCTCTTTTGTTGAAGTCGAGGATGCCTGTTCTTGGATTGCGGGCAAGGCAAGTGCACAAATGAGACGAATTCACTGTGTGGAAACACTAAGTAGGTCACATGGTACTTGTTTTCGGTATATAAAAACTGCTACTCCCCCCCCCCTTTTGAAAACCTAACTGGGCAAGATTAAGTTGCTTAAATGTGAACGCTTTTGTAAAGCACCCCTTCACAGCACTTTTATCTTTTGTAAGTGTTCTTTACGATCTACTCTTTAGAAGGTTTTTCAGTCTGAGTCAGAGATAATACAGCTGTCTTCAATGTAAAGAAAACTGAGAATTTCTCATGTAAATGTCCTGCTGTAATTTGAGTATTCTCCATTGCCTATTCCTCTGCAATAGTTTGTCCTGGGTTAAATTCCTACTTAGGGAGTCTGTCACAACTTTGCCCTGTTCAAACGAAATACCACATAGTTTCAGACATAGGGGAAGAAGTGGGGAAAAAATTCCACTTGATTGCAGCCTGGGGCGCCTGTGTTGAATGCTATGTTTTTTGTGCTCAGCCTAGGTACCTACCTGAGACCTGATACTTTGTAGGGAACCACTGCAGCTCATTAGTAGGACGTGTGAGGTCTCTGGCATGGCACATGGTGTCATCTACAAGAATCTCTAGAAACTTAGTGCCTAGGCTTGAGAATATAGGAGAACTGGTACAGCAGATAGCCATTGTTACTTCTTCTATCAAACATCCAAATAGGCCCCTTTTTCCTTCTTCAGGTGCCTGATGTTAAGTGATTAATTTAGTTAAACCAGTGAATGGAATGGGAAGAACAGAAATTCTCTGTGAATAATTTAAGCTAGTGCAATAATGTTATATCGGTAAAAATCCCAGCAAGTAACAGATAGCATACTCAAGAGAGGTGATTGGAAGGTGCTTAATGAAAGGGCAGTTTACAAAGATGTGGACAGTATTGCAGAAAGCAAAAAGTGATGGTGAAGCACCTGGAACTAATCAGAGAGTCAATATTACCTTTAGGCCTAAGGGGTAAGGGAGAAAGGGATTGCCAGGGCCCAGGGAGACTTACTGCAGTAGGAGACAGCCACCTATCACCTGGTAGCCACCTGTGAGTAACTTAATGGAGGCACAAAACCAGTATCAAACTGTATCCAACCGGGAGGAGCTAGAGGGATTAAAAATAGGCAGACCTCGTTTTATTGTGGTTTGCTTTATTGTACTTCTTAGATAACAGTGTTTTTTAGCAAATTGACAGTTTGTGGCAACTCTGAGTCTAACAAGTCTATTGGCGCCATTTTCTCAACAGCATTTATTTGCTCACTTTGTGTCTCTTGTGTCACATTTTGGTAATTATCACAATGTTTCAAACTTGTTAATTATTTTATTTATTATGGTGATCTGTGATCAATGATCTTTGATGTTACTATTGTAATTATTTTGGGGTGCCATGAACCAGGCCCATGTAAGACAGTAAATTTAATCAGTTCTTGAAATGATAAGATTTAGGATATTACATATACTTAGGTGATAATGCAGCAACAGATTTTGAGAGGAATGATTTCAGTTTTGAAAGAAGTTCTACTGTGAGTAAAATGCTGTCAAACAGCAATGCATGCTATAGAGAAATCATTCAAGAATCAATTGATGTGGCAAATTTCATTGTTGTCTTATTTGAAGAAATTGCCACAGCCACCCTGGCCTTCAGAAACCACCACCACCCTGATCAGTAAGCAGCCATCAACACTGAAGCAAAACTCTCCATCAGCAAAAAGACTGACTTACTGAAGGCTCAAATGTTGGTTAGCATTTTTTAGCAATAATGCATTTTTAAATGAAGGTATATACCTTTTTTTTTTTAGACATATTGCTATTACACACTTAATAGACTACAGTATAGAGTAAATGCACTTGGAAACCAAATAATTTTTGTGACTCACTTTATTCTGATATTTGCTTTATTATGGTGGTCTGGAACCAAACCCACAATATTTCCAAAGTATACCTGTACCCAAACCTCTCTCCACACTCCAGTGGCCAGCTGGTGTCTCTCACTTGCCAGAACTCACCTAAAAGCAGAGGGAAAGGAGTTAACTTATAAACTTCAGGCTCATGGGGTAGTTTAAGCTGAAGAAAGATAGAATCTGACAGCAATGGTGTCAGTTTTATCAAGAAGACACAGTATTAAGTGTATATGTATCAAGTAACAGAGGTTTGGTATACACATAAAGAGAAAAACATAATCATTTATAGAAGTAATCAAGTTGATAATTATAGAGACCACATCACTTCTCTCTGTCTAATTGGTGGAACAAGTAGTCAGATAATGACTATACCTAAGATTCCAACAGCACTACGAACTTGACTTTATTGACGTTTATAGGTGACTCAACCCAGCACAGAATATCATTTTGACAAGTGAGCATGGAAAGTTCACAAAAACCATATTTTGAACCATAAATTTTATCAACTTAAAAAGGACTGAAATCATACAGAGTATATTGTCTAACCACAATGGAATTAATCTAGAAATAAATAACAGAAAAATATATTGAAAAATTCTCCAACTATTTGGAAGTAACATACCTAATCCATGGATGAAAGAAGAAATCACCAGAAAAATTAGAAAATAATTTTGAATTAAATGAAAATGAAAACATTAAATTTTATAATGGTAATTGCTTATATGAAAGAAGAAAAAGCTCAACTCAGTAATTTAACCTTCTATCTTAAGTAACTAAAAACAGTGAAATAAAATGAAAGCAAGTGAATGAAGGAAGTAATAAAGAGTAGAAATATGTGACATGTAACAGAAGAAAAATAGATAAAATAAATGAAACCAAACGTTGCTTCTTCAGAAAGATTGGTGTCATTGATAAACCCTTTAGCCAGACTGACCAAGAAAAAAAGACACACATTGCCCATATCAGGAACTAAAGAGAGGTCATCACTACAAAGTCTACAGATACTAAAAGGATAAGGATATTAAGAAAATTTTTATGCAACAAACATGGATGAAATGGACAAATTCCTTGAAAGACCCCAACGGCCAGAGTTCATGAGAAAACAAAAAGATAACTTGACTGTCTCTGTGTTCATCCTAGTAATTTTAGTCCCTGATTAAAAAACTCTCTCATACATATATCACACACTTCTTATAAGAAAACTCTGAACCAAGTGGTTTTATGATTGAATAGTCTAAAACTTTTAAGGAAAGAATAGTACCAATCCTATAATAACTCTTCCAGATATTAGAAAAGGATCGAATACTTCAAAATTCATTTATTATGGCCAGAAATACACTGATATAAAAACTTGACAAAGATAAGAATAGGAAATACAATTCAATACCACACACAGGGACAAAAATTTTACCAAATAAAATCTAGCAATACCCAAAAAGGATGACATATGCTAAGAAAGTCAAGTTCAAGTTTGGTTCAAATTTCAAAACACAATTAGGGTGGTTCATTATATCAAAAGACTCTAAAAAGAAAAATCACACTGTCATCTCAATATGAAGAAAAAAATATTTGAAGTGTTCCAAATCCATTCATGGTAAAAAAAAATTCTCAGCCAAGTAAGAATGTGAGAAAATTTCCCTAACCTGATAGATGACAACCATGACAATGTACTATTAACATTATGAAAATGAATGTTTTCTTTTTAACACTGAGGACTAGACTGCTTTCTCTACATCTGTTCAACATTGTACAACATTACTTCCAGGTAACTAACCACTGCAATAAAGTGTGAGACAGAAATAAAAGTCATTTAGATTGGAAATGAAATAGGAAAACTATCATCACCATCCTCAGATGACATAATCATTTATGTAGAAAATCCTTAAAAATCTACAAAAACAGCTACTAGAACTAATAAAGAATTCAGCAAGGTGACACAGGGTTTAGTGGCACTATACAAAATAAATTTTATTTTTATAAACAAACAATGGACATTCAGAAATTGTAAATTTGAAAACAAACCGTTCTAATGGCATCAAAACTATTTTGAGATAAATTTAACAAGATTTGCCCAAGATTTTGTATGCTAAGCCTTACAAAATATTGCTGAGAGAAGTTCAAGAATACCAAATTAAATAGCTGTAGTATGATAATGAATTAGAAGACTCAGTGTTGTTAAGATTTCTTACACCATTTACCTACAAATTCAATGGAATGCTAATCAAAATCCCAGGGGTCTTTTATACAAATTCACATACACTTTCAGAAATTGACATGGAAATGAAAAGGACCTAGAATAATCAATTTTGAATAACAGTGTTGGAAGATTCACAGTACCTGATTTCAGGACTTATTATAAAGCTACAATAATCAAAAATGTGGTATTGGCCTAAGGATAGACATAGTCGATGGAACAGCATAGAATCCAGGAATAGACTTTCATACATTTATGATCAATTTATTTTGGCAAAAATAATTCAGTGGTGGAAAGACAATCTTTTCAACAAATGGTGGTAAAACCATTGGATACTGATACACTAAAAGATAAAGTTTGAACTTCGCACAGTTTACAAAATTTAACTCAGTATGGATCATAGACCTAAATGTAAGAGCTAAAATGATGAAATTTTTAGAGGACCGGTAAATCGGAAAATGTCAGTAAAGAAAGATAAGAAGTTAGGCCATATCTCAGGAGAAAACTGAAGTGTGTGCAATGTGGTGTGACATCTGTCAGAAAAGTCAAAAGATTTTCAAAAAAGAATGGATAATCTATATTGAATGCTGCTTATAATTGCAATAATAAGATAAAACAAACTAACCATTGAGTTTGATAAATAAGTCATTAATGATGTAATAAAAGCCATTTCAGTTGAGTAGTGGGGGAGGTAATATAAGATTGCAGTGGGTTGGATAGAAAATGGGAGGTGAGTCAGCAAATATAGAAACTTTACCCAGGAATTTAATTTTTTTAATTTTTATTTATTTATTTGTTTGTTTGTTTTTTGTCTTTTCTGGGGCTACACTCCCGGCATATGGAGGTTCCCAGGCTAGGGGTCTAATCGGAGTTGTAGCCTCCAGCCTACACCACAGCTACAACAACGCAGGATCTGATCTGAGTCTGTGACCTACACCACAGCCCACAGCAACACCGGATCCTTAACCTACTGAGCAAGTCCAGGGATCCAATGTGAAACCTCATGGTTCCTAGTCGGATTCATTAACCACTGAGCCATGATGGGAACTGCTTTACCCAGGAATTTAAAGTAAAGCAGAAAATTAGGGCAGGAAGGAGATGTGGGGATCAAGAGATGGTGTTTTGAGGACAGTAAATATTAGAATGTGTGTGTGAGGTTATGGCAGTTATCAAGTATAAAGGGAAGAGTTGGTGATTGCAGGACTGCTGGAAGTGGGAGGACAAGAGGGAATCATATTCACCAGACAAATGATATACTGGCCTCTAAGGGAATCAATGATAATTTTTCATTAACAGAATGGGAGGTATACAGATAAAGATAGCTGAAGTTGGTGAAATGGTTAGTTAGAATTTGAAGCAGTTTTTGTTTTATTTCATGTGTATTCCCAATGACATATTGAGTGGAAGTGAGAGGAAAGAGTGGTTGTTAGAGACTTGAGAGAGAAAAGATGTGTTGTAACCTTATTATTGAGTAAAAAATTTACTTACTAGGGAACTAGTAAGTAGGAATGTCGGGGAATGTTGAGCAACTATTTGGGATTTGATACAAAAAAATTAAGAGTTCAATGAGCATAGTTTTGTGATTTCTAACAACATTCAGGAGGTGGAGCATATGATAGAATTTGAATGTTATTAGTAAACCCATTCTGACTTGCTTTTTTCTTTTAAATATATGCAAACCATCTATGATGTATTTTTTTCTAAATCTATAAATATAGATTTATTATTTTATCATAGTCAAAATCAGGCAATTTAATATTAATGCCTTTTTTTTTTTTTTTGTCTTTTTGCCTTTTCTAGGGCCGCTCCTGTGGCATATGGAGGTTCCCAGGCTAGGGGTCCAATCAGAGCTGTAGTTGCCAGCCTACACCAGAGCCACAGCAACACCACAGCAATGAGGGATCCAAGAAGAGTCTGCGACCTACACCACTGCTCACGGCAATGCTGGATCCTTAACCCACTGAACAAGGCCAGGGATCGAACCTGAAACTTCAGTTAATTACTGAGCCATGATGGGAACTCCCTTAATGCCTTGTTTTTAATAGGGAAACTTTTTATAAATTCAACTGAATATAACATATTCCAAAGTTAAAGCCCTTGATTTCAGAAATTTTATCACCTTTTTAATTGAACTCTTTTTTTAAAGTTTAAGAGCATTCCCTTGTAACTTAAATGAAATTAAGGATCACTTTATCTCTTTTATAGTAACTAACCATAGGCCTAGAACCAGCATTTTAGTAAAATTTGAACAATGCTAAATCCAATCTTAATGATCTTATACAATTCATCATTATGGAGGATACAATGAGATAGCTGAACACAGTTACGGCTTTTAATCCTAATACTGAAAATGCCAGGTTATTTCTTTGAACAATCTATTTATTGTAAGCATGTATACAACCCACCTTCAGTTGACTTTCTGTCAAACTACGGTTGTTTTTTGTTGTTTCTTTTTGTGTTTTGGCTGCCCTGCAGCATATGGAGTTCCCCCGGCCAGGGATCAGATCCAAGCCATAGTTGCAACCTAAGCCATAGCTGTGGCAACACCAGATCCTTAATCCACTGTACCAGGCTGGGGATCAAACCTACGTCTCAGCATTCCCAAGATGCCACCAATCCCGTTGTACCACAGCAAGAACTCCAACCTACAGTATTTTATTACACTAATTTTGTGCAACAGATAATGAATTCCTGATGTCCCAAGTGCTCACTGCATAAGATAATCATGATTTAAACAACTACTTCAGTAGCGAAGGGGTGAGAAGGGAGTTAATTGAGAAGGAGCAGCTTTTCTATATAGTAAAAGGAATTTTCATGCAGCTGTTCAGGCACTGGCCATTTACAGTGTCATACACCATATAGAACCTTCAACAACTAGATCGAAGAAAATTTCGTTATTGATACCACTCATTTTCCTATAGGTATAACATCTTCCTCTCTTTCATGTGTCATCATTCCATTTCCTTTTACCTCCAGGAGCTTGATTCATCAATTGCCCTTCTTTTTTTACCTTCAACTTCTCCATCTCCCCTGTCTTTCTCCCTAATCCTACTGTGGGAGAAAGTAGGGTCGGAAGCATGGCTTCCAATAATCTCTGTCACCTTGTATTCATGCCTTTGCATAATCTCCCTTCGAGTGTGGGCTAAAACTAATTAATGAAATGCTACTAATGAATAGAATAAAGCAGAAAGTGATGGCATGTCACTTCCATGATTACATTACAAAAGTCTGTGAGTTCCATCCTGCAAGCACTCTCTCTCACTGGCACTTCCTCTTTCTTGCCTTCTCGGCTTGTTCACTTTGATGAACTAAACTGCCATGTTAGAAAAGACCACATGGCAAAAACCAAGGGCAAATTCTGGCCTGCAGCTAATGAGGAATTGTGGCTGTTGGTCCAGTAGTCCACAAGGAACTGAATCCTGCTGACAACTATGTAAATGAGCTTGGGAGTGGATTCTTCCTCCATTGATCCTTGAAATGACACGGTCTTGGCAGGTATATAGAATTTAAACTAGTCCAAAAAGCAGTCTGACCCTTGCTTTTGACTTCTGGGAAGTAATCTCTAAGTGATGTGTGGAATGTAATGTTTGCTAAGAATGTCTTTTTTGCTTGAGGGCCTTGGGTCATCCTGGACTGTCTGACAATTTGGTTCGGGGAGCTGGCCATGCCTCAAAGGCCAACATTATAACTTAGGATGGTCATGTGATATCAGTCAGTTTGAAGATTGAGATCAACCACTTGATCATGCTTACATAATGGAGTCCTAGTAAAATCTCTGAACACAGGCTTGGGTAAGTTTTCTTGGGTGGCAGTACTCCATGCATACTGTCAAACATTGGTGCTGGGAAAGTAACATGTCCCGGCTTCTCTGAGAAAAGAAAATAGAAGGTCCACGTTTAGTACTTTCTCAGACTCCACCTGTAACGTTTCTTCTTTGGCTAAGTTAAGTCTGTACCCTTTCCCTGTAATAGACCATGATTGTGAGTATAGTAGTTTTCAACAAGTTCTGTGAAATTTTCTATAAAATTATTGAAACTGAGTGTGGTTTTGTGAAACCCTGAACCCATAAATGGTATCAGAAGTGAGGGCAGCTTTGTGTGGATTGTGTGTCCCCTAACTTCAAAGTTGTCTGAACTCTTGTAGTAGCATTCTTGTGAGATCACTACCAACTGTGGCTGGCACCTTGATTGCAGACTTTGAAAGATCCTGAAGCAGAACTAGCTAAGCCATATTCAGATTCCTGAATTACAGAAACCGTGAGATAATAGAATTTGTTCTTTCAAGCCACTACATATAAGTTTTGGTGTAACACATTACATAGAAATAGATATCTACTATAACTACTAACATGCTAAAAATAAAGAACCCCACAAACCTTACTTGTGAATATCTAAATAATCACATTAATTCTGAGTCCAGCTAAGTGGTGCTAAGCTGCCTTCAGGTCTCACTCTGTATTTTTTCCTGACTGACCTATTCATATACACTGTTTTAATTACTAATTATGTGCAGATTACTCTAGAGTTTATCTCTCTATCCAAAAATCCTCCTCTGAATTGCAGGCCTTTAAATATACTACCTACTTAGTATCTCCACATGAATATCTAAAAAACACCTCAACTTTGATGTCTGTTAATGAATGCATCTTTCTCCCAAGCCAGATCCTCTTACACAAATTTCTGTCTTCATGAATGGCATCACAGTACATTTCCAGGAGAGAAAGTCTGAAGCCCTACTTATTGTCTACCTTGACAACCTTGTCTAACCTCATCCCCATATTCATTCCAACACCAAGTGTTTTCAATTTTACTTACCTATGTCAGAATCTATCCACTTATCTCCATATCCATCACTACCATTCAAACCAAAGCTATGAGTAGCTAAGAACATCTTACCAAGGATTACAGTAACTTTATAACTTGTTAACCAACATTTACCCTGCATGTGATCTCTCCTGTGTCTTCTCTATACTTCACCTGAAGTGTCTTTTTTCCAAAACGTTAATATAACACCAACCTCTACCTATTTTAACAATAACTGTTCTTAAAGATTCAGAGAAAATTTAATGAAGTCTCTAAAACACTGAATGTTTTGACTCTTAACTAGCCAAACCCACTCTACTGTCTATACTACAGCCTCACTGGTCTCTAAGTTCCTCTTATCCTCCCACAGTACCTGTGCACATTTTTTTTCTGCAAACAATATGCTTCTTTCTCTTTCTTAGCACTACTGCACACCCTTCAGATCTCTACTCACACATAACCTACTCAGAGAAGCCTTTCAGGACCTCCCTAATTATTCCAATTCCCTCTATTTTAGGTACCCATGTAGCTCAATTTGCAAGAACTCACCACAGGTGCAAATTTATATTAGCATACATAGTTATTTGGTCATATTTATATCCTGCACTATACTGTAAGCTCAAGAGGAGAAGAACCATGTCTGCTTTTACTTAACATCATACCTTCATAACTGCATCTTGAGGATATTCAATAAATACATATTAAATGAATGAATGCATATTAAATGAATGCATATTCAATGAGCAGGTGTATATATAATGAGTGAATATATCACTGAATTGATTTTTAGGTATGGTAGAAAGACCCAGGATGATTCTACAGATAGATCTTATTTCAAAGCCTGTCTCATTTTCAGTTAGTGCTTTATACACATGTTGTAAAAATCAGATTGTTATGATCATTATACAACTACAGATGTGATAAATTCATTTGAGTAATAAAAAAAATGAAAAAAAAATATATAGGCGACGCTTCTAGCATAGTACAATATGAGCAGTCTGGCTTTTTCTCCATGCCCACCTGAGACCTAAGAGCTGTTATAAGCCAGGAGGTATCACTGAAGCATGTGGTGATCTGGAGGTTGTAAACCCTGTGTAAAGACAAATAAACACAGTAGTAAAAATTTATGCAAGTCAAGAAAAACACATTGCTAGGCCAAGTTGGCCTTTTGGCTGCCAGTTTGCAATCTGTATCAGTATCATTGTGTGAGTGAGGATGGATTGAAAAACACTTATTTTAAATAGGTAAGTGGTTTTGTGCTCTTTACCTCCTGCTTCTTAACATGTCTAAATGATTCTATATAGATTTAGAAATTGAATAGGGAATAGGTCACCTAATTGACAATCTCTCTAAGGCAACAGGAAAGAAAGGAAGGGTGATTCTCCAGAGTAAAACACAGAATGCTGTTACCATGGGAAGGAAATTGGAATGCCGTACAGGCAAAGCAACAGATGCCCAACACTCCTTTCCCCCTCTCTACCTGGTGGGATTTGCTTTCTTCCTGTATGCCACTTATATCACTTCTGTGACCGTCACTTCCTATCATAACATCTCCATGTCCAGGAAAAATAAGTTATTCTCTCTTTTACATTTGTGTAAGTAATAAGTACTATATTATCACCTTTAATGTGCCTCAACAAAAGAGCTGAGATATATTTGCCTGTGTCTTAGGCAGCTTCTTCCAGGGAAAAAGATTCCACCCTACAGATAATGTGCTGCTTCTTGCTCTGCTTCTTTTCTTCATTACACAGTTCACTCTTCCTGCTGCCTATACAAGTTACAGATCCCTAGTTCTGTTTCTAACTAGGATGTTAGTGATTTTTTGATTATTTTGGGATCTCCTGTGATCTGCCTTATAAATTCCTCAACCCTGGTCTTCTGGCAGTCCATTTCTTTGTTCAGAGACTATGCTGAAGGCCCTAGTGGTGCTTTGTTTTTCTTTCCTAAGTATCTCCAGGTTAGATTTCCATGTCATACAAGTATAACGTGTAACTGTTATACATGGAATATATACACAGAGTAATGTACTTTACATACAGCATAATATGCCATATCTCTCTCTTCACTAAACAATAAGCTTGAAATATGTCCATTATTATGTCCTCAGCATCTAGGATAGCACCTACATGTAGTAGGCTCTTAAAAATACTTTTGACTGAATGGAATGTTTCCTCTTGTGTTGAATTATCAATAGTCACATCTTTTGTGGGGGAAATATTTTTGGAAGTTGTTATACTTTCTTAGCCTTGCAGCTGAGTCCAACCTAAGAAAAATTACTATAACCCAATATTCTAACTGTGGTGCTAGATCATTCTTATAAAGGAGGTAGCCAAAATTTGCTTTTATCAGAATTGAGTAATCATCCGCCTTTAGTCTATATACAAAAAAGAATTCACTATGGGGTAGAGTTTTAAGAGTGAGGAGTTCCTTCAGTGTTTCCTCCCCTTTCTTCAAACTAAGGGAGGAGAACCACTTAGGGGCTTCAGGAACCGCTTAGAGAGGCTGGCATATATGCCCTGGCATTTGGGGTCACGTGTCCCTCTCTTAATGCTGAAATATTTAAAATCAAAAGATTGCCTGTTGTGGCTTGTGGTGGCAAGTCCAGGAATAAATGCTATGGAGGGAGTGAGCTGTACTGCCACTGGAGTGAATAAATGGGGTGCGTGTGTGGCTCCAAAGGGAGGGAGCTAGGCCTGAGGTGTCTTGGGAGGAAGTTTGTAAAAAAGACTGCCTGAAGGCTTACGCAACACCCAAGAGATAGAGGCTGGGGGTGGGGGTGGGGTGTATGGAAATCAGGCTCTGAGGGGCAGTCATTAGCAGTTGTCAAGGGGTAGATCTTTTCCTTGCTTAAAATCTTTCAGTGCCTCCTACTGCTCTTAGAGTGAAATATAATTCCTCACCTTTGTGATTTGACACCTTCTTATGTCTACCCTCTGCCTCTATCACAAATCATCAGCCATATTGGCCTCCTCTCAGTTTCTCTCACAAACTGTATTCTTTCCTATATCAAAATGTTTGTGCTAGTGGTGCCTTATGCTATAACTACATATATATATATATATATATATATATATTTTTTTTTTTTGCTTTTGCTTTTTCCAGGCCTGGCTCTTGTTTGTCCTTGAGATCTTGGATAAAACTGGTCTCCCTCATAGAGGCTTCTGTTGAACCATCAATCTGACATAAATTTCTGTAATAGTTTGAGCTGGGCAAAGTTGCAAATGGCATAAAGCTCAGAATAACCGTAGCTTAACAAGAAAAAGTGTCTCCTTTCCCATGAGAGTCATGGAATCAGTGTAGACCAGGTTTTGTGTGGTTTTAGGATTCCAGGATCCTTATAGCTTGTGTCTATACAATGTGTGGCCTCAATTTTAGGTTTGCTTCCTGGTTCATAATGGCTGCTCTGGTCGCAGCCAGCACATGTATGTTCCAACTGGTAGCAAGGAGAAAGGGAAGAAAGGTATGTATCCTTTTAAGTTCAATTCTAGAAATTGCTCATACTACATTCACTTACACATATTGCATCAGAGAGCATATTTTGGAAACAATATTTACCCTCAAATCTGCCTGTGCATTTCACTCAGTTTCTCACCCACTTCAGTACTTCCCTTTCTTTTAGCTTAGCTCTGTCATATCTAGCTGCAAGTTAGGCAAGCCAGGAAAGACAATCTTTATTTTATCAAATTAAAATTAGGGGGTAGGTTAAAATAAATATGACGGACAACTGGCATTTGCCACCACAAACACTCAGCAGTTTTATTTTCTCACAGCACTAAGTTATAGAGGCTAAAACTCTTCTGCCTCATAGAAGACTTCCATTTTTCTTTCTTTCTTTTTTTTTTTTTTTTGGCAGTGCCTGAGGCATGTGAAAGCTCCTGGGCCAGGGACCAAACCTGCACCACAGCAGCTACCCAAGCTGCAGCAGTGACAATGCTAAATCCTTAACCCACTATGCTCCAAGGGAACTCCCGTAGAAGCCTTCTTTGGTCACTCTATCGAAGGTAAATTTGCATAATATTTTGGGTTGCATTCAGCTGCAAATAACAGAGTTAAGCATAAAAGTGATTTTATAGGAAAATAGTTTCATTATCTTTCGCATGAGGGTCATTTAGTCATTCTAGGGTTTATGTGGTGCTCTGTGGTATATAGAAAGGGAATGAGTTAAATTTCATGTTATTCAATTATATCAGTTATATTAGTCAGCAAATTACAGCCTGTGGGCAAAATCTAGCCTGCCACCTCTTTTTGTAAGTAAAGTTTTGTTGGAACTCAGCCTCACCCATTAGTTGACATATTGTTTATGGTTACTTTCTCACTACAACTGCAGAGTTGAGGGTTGCAACTAAGAGTATACAGTCCACAAAAGCCTAAACTATTTAATGTCTTGCTCTTTGTAGAGAGAATTGTCAAGTCCTGAGTTACATTAATAACAAACACTGAATAACATCTATTTAAAGGCATACATTTCCTTGAAGCTTTAAGATTATCCTTCTGAAAGCCAGATGTTATAGGTAAAATGGTTTAAACATATTCCTACCTTCCCCCAGTATCTTCTTTAATTTTCTGTTTTCTATAGGAGGTGGGTGAGTTGAAGACTTTTTTCACTTGGTGTTGCTTTCTGGATAATCCTTATGATGCCACCATTATAAGAGTCAAAGAGGGGTAGTTCGCACTGTGGCTCAATGGTAATGAACCCAACTAGTATCTCTGAGGCTGTGGGTTTGATCCCTGGCCCTGCTCAGTGGGTTAAGGATCCGGCATTGCCATGAGCTGTGGTGCAGGCTGGCAGTGCAGCTCCCATTCAACCCCTAGCCTCAAAACTTCCATATGCTGTGGGTATGGTCATAAAAAGACAAAAAATGGAATCAGGACAGGAAGGTGCTTTAGAGGTCACTATATGTGACACTCTGGTGTGCCACCAAGATTCCCCTTCCAGCTGTTGAAGTGCTGTCAGCTCTTGGTTGTCAGCCCTTTGCAGGATTGCTTTCAGTAAAGAGAGCTTGCTTGCCCAAATTGGGGCATCTGGCAGCCAGTGATAATGCTGTGAAGGTATAAATTTCCAGCCTTCTCTCCCCCTACTCTAACTTGGGATAACTATGAAGGGTTATCCCAGCTTCAGAGTTCCCTTCAGTTGGCTGAGACCTCACTGAGATTACCTTGCAACCCATTATCTCTCTCTATACAATCCTGCCTTCCTTCCCTTTCTTCCACAGATGATTGTTCCCAAGAATATTCCTTAGTAATCTTCTTGCATACTAATCTCTAGTTTGGTGTTTTGTTCCCACCAACAAAAATCACCTAATTTCCTGATTGTAGGAAGCCAACTCTTAGGATTTCACAAGGTACAGATTTAGGAAGAAGATATAGCTCTTCAACGGTAAGTCCCCTTTGTACAATAATATAATAATTTAATTATAAGAGGACTCTTATTCCTATGTAATCACTTAGGCTTCTGTAAGAAACAAAAAGACTTGACGAATCAATGAAATACCATAGCCTCCTTTTTTTTTGTTATTATCAAGAGGCTTTGGTAGTTCACTTTCATTGGAGTTTATTCATCATGTTATGAGATGAGGTAGAGTGGAGATCATTATTTGTTTGTTTGTTTGTTTGTTTTTATTTTTTGTCTTTTTGCCATTTCTTGGGCCGCTCCCACGGCATATGGAGGTTCCCAGGCTAGGGGTCTAATCGGAGCTGTAGCCGCTGGCCTATGCCAGAGCCACAGCAACGCGGGATCCGATCCGCGTCTGCAACCTACACCACAGCTCACAGCAACGCTGGATCGTTAACCTACTGAGCAAGGGCAGGGATCGAACCCTCATGGTTCCTATTCGAATTTGTTAACCACTGTGCCACGACGGGAACTCCAGATCATTGTTTAAATGACAGTTTATGGATTAGCATACCTGAACTCGAATCCCACATTCTGCATTTTCTTTTCCCTCCCTTCCTTCTCTGCTTCCTTCCTTCTTCTCCCTCCCTCCTTCCATTCCTTCCTTCCTTCCTTTTTTCTTTTAGGGCTACACTTGTGGCATATGGAAGTTCCCAAGCCAGGGTTCCTATCATAGCTGCAGCTGCAAGCCTACACCACAGCCACAGCAATGCCAGATCTGAGCCAGGTCTGCAACCTACATCGCACCTCATGGCAACACTAGATCCTTAACCCACTTAATGGGGCCGGGGATCAAACCCGCATCCTCATGGATACTACTTGGGTTTGTTACTGCTGAGCCACAATGGGAACTCCACATTCTGTATTTTCTAGTTGTATGATCTTGGATAAATTTCTTAAACTCTCTTGAGTGTCAGGTTGAGAATTTGAGGATAATGCATATGAGAGGCATAGGGAACCTTCCTCTATTCCATAGCTTCAGTTTATCCAACGTGGAACACCCATCCTATTTTATTTCATTTTATTCCAGAATGAATTACTGAGAATTCTAAGACATATCTATCACTATGATAGTTAATGAAGCATAAGAGGTCCTGATCTATCCCTCAAGAAATCTCTGATTCTATCAGGATGACAAAACTGGAAATATAAAGCAATTAGAGAAAGGCAGAAACCAAGTCCAAAGTATAGAATGGGTAGTATATTAGGAAATGAGGGCCAAGATAAATTTAATATGGGCAACATTTTTGTGCTATCACGTTATAATTGTTCTCTGAAGGATCTATAGGTCAAAGGAAGCTGAGTAACCATTTTTCAAATTGAAAGAATGAAGCAAGTTTTCCATTCCATTCTCTACAATTGAAAGAATAAGAAAACAAATGAAACATTAAAATTTTTTAATTTAAATTTTCATGTAAAATTCACTTTTTGTTCAATTCATTGAGTTTTGAGAAATTCATATAGTTGTGTAATCACCATGAAAATTAGTATGCATATGGTCTCATCATGCCCTCCAAAATTTCCTCATGCAAACATTACAGTCAAAATTTCTCCCCTCCTCCTTCAGCTACTGACAAGTACTGATCTGTTCTCTGTCCCTATATTTTTGCTGATTCCAGAATGTTATATAAATGGAACTATACAGTATCCAGCATTTTGACATGGCTTCTTTTACATGGCATAATATATTTGGAGTTCATCCATGTTGTATGTATTAATAGTTTCTTTCTTTTGGGGTTATTTCATTTGATAGTATTTTCGCCCATTCTGTAAGTTGTCTTTTTGTTTTCTTTTTGGTTTCCTTTGCTGTGCAAAAGCTTTTCAGTTTGATTAGGTCCAATTGGTTTATTTTTGCTCTTATTTAACTGTTGCTTTGGGAGACTGACCTGAGAAAATATTCATGAGGTTGATGTCCGAGAGTGTTTTGCCTATGTTCTCTTCTAGGAGTTTGATGGTGTCTTTTCTTCTATTTAAATCGTTCAGCTATTTTGAGTTTATTTTTGTGCGTGGTGTGAGGGTGTGTTCTAGTTTCATTGCTTTGCATGCAGCTGTCCAGGTTTCCCAGCAATGCTTACTGAATAGACTTTCTTTTTCCCATTTTATGTTCTTGCCTCCCTTGTCAAAGATTAATTGACCATAGGTGTCAGGGTTTATTTCTGAGTTCTCTCTTCTGTTCCATTGGTCTGTCTGTCTGTTTTGATACCAGTACCACACTGTTTTGATGACTGTGGCTTTGTAATATTGCTTGAAGTCTGGGAGACTTACATGCCTCCAGCTTGGTTTTTGTTTCTCAGGATTGCTTTGGCGATTCTGGGTCTTTTGTGGTTCCATATAAATGTTTGGATTGTTTGTTCTAGTTCTGTGAAAATGTCCTGGGGAATTTGACAGGGATCACAATGAATGTGTAGATTGCTTTGGGTAGTATGGCCATTTTTACAATAATGATTTTCCCAATCCATGAACATGGACTATCTTTCCATTTCTTTACATCTTCTTTAATTTCTCTGATTAAAATTTTATAGTTCTTGGAGTTCCCATCGTGGCGCAGTGGTTAACGAATCCGAATAGGAACCATGAGGTTGTGGGTTCGGTCCCTGCCCTTGCTCAGTGGGTTAATGATCCGGCGTTGCCGTGAGCTGTGGTGTAGGTTGCAGATGTGGCTCTGATCCCGCGTTGCTGTGGCTCTGGTGTAGGCCGGTGGCTGCAGCTCTGATTTATCCCTAGCCTGGGAACCTCCATATGCCACGGGAGCAGCCCAAGAAATAACAAAAAGACAAAAATAAATAAGTAAATAAATAAAATAAAATTTTATAGTTCTCAGCATATAATTCCTTTACGTCCTTGGTCAGGTGTATTCTGAGGTATTTGATTTTTTGAAGTGCAATTTTAAAATGTATTATATTTTTGTATTCCTTTTCTAATATTTCATTGTTGGTATATAGAAATGTGACTGATTTCTGAATGTTAATCTTCTATCCTGCTACTTTGCTGAATTTATTCATCAGTTCAAGTAGTTTTTGGGTTGAGTCCTTAGGGTTTTCTATGTATATAGGATCATGTCATTGGCATACAGTGACAGTTTTATCTCTTCTCTTCCTATTTGGATCCCTTTTATTTCTTTTGTTTGTCTAATTGCCATGAGATACCACCTCACACCAGTCAGAATGGCCATCATTAATAAGTCCACAAATAACAAGTGCTGGAGGGGGTGTGGAGAAAAGGGAATCCGCCTGCACTGTTGATGGGAATGTAAACTGGTACAGCCACTATGGAGAACAGTTTAGAGATACCTTAGAAATCTATATGTAGAACTTCCATATGACCCCGCAATCCCACTCTTGGGCATATATCCGGACAAAACTCTACTTAAAAGGGACACATGCACCCGCATGTTCATGGCAGCACTATTCACAACAGCCAAGACATGGAAACAGTGCAAATGTCCATCGACAGATGATTGGATTCAGAAGATGTGGTATATATACACAATGGAATGCTACTCAGCCATAAAAAAGAACGACTAATACCATTTATAGCAACATGAGTGGAACTAGAGACTCTCATCCTGAGTGAAATAAGTCAGAAAGAGAAAGACAAATACCATATGATTTCACTTATAACTGGAATCTAATATATGGCACAAATGAACCTTTCCACAGAAAAGAAAATCATGGACTTAGAGAATAGAGGGGGAAAGGCTGCCCAGGGGGAGAGGGAGGGAGTGGGAGGGATTGGGAGTTTGGGGTTATTGGATACAACTTGGAATGGATTTACAATGAAATCCTGCTAAGTAGCATTGAGAACTATGTCTAGATACTTATATTGTAACAGAAGAAAGGGTGGAAAAAAAATGTATACATGTAAGAGTAACTTGGCCCTCATGCTGTACATGAGGGGAAAAAAAAAATATATATATATATATATATGTATATATATAGCCACTCCAACTTTCCTTTCACTAGTATTTGCATGGTATATCTTTCACTGTTGCTTTGTTTTTAACATATCTATATCATTATATTAAAAGTGGATTTCTTATAAAAAGTAGATCAGTTTACAAATAGCATATTATTGGATTTTGCTTTTAATCCAGCCTAATAGTTTGTCTCTTACTTGTTATGATTAGATGTATTTTCATTTAATGTGATACAGTTGTATTTATTTATTAACTTTTCTGTTCATTTACTTTTCTGTTTGCTCTCTCTGGGTTTTTTTTTTTTTTCCATGTTTACTCTTTATTATAGTCTTTTGGGTTATATTTTAAATATTATATTTTATATATTTTGAATGTACTTCAACATTCCACTTTATTAGCCTTTTGATTATGTCTTTGTAGTATATTTAATTTCTCTAGGAATCAGTATATACATTTAATCTTTCAGAATATAATTAGAGTTAATATTTATCACTTTAAGTAAAATGTAAATGACTTAACACCACACAGGATCATTTACCTCTCCCTTTTATGTTGAAGTTGTCATTTATATTACACTACATGTGTTGAAAAATTGTTCGGACACTGTTATGATTTTTTATATCAAGTCATAAATACTTTTTTAAACTTAAGGTTTGATAAATTGTTATTTTTTTACCCATACATGTGTCATTTATATTGTTTTTCCTTCATTTCTAGAGTTCAAAATTTCCCTCAGGTATCATTTACCTGCAGCCTAAAGAACTTTCTTTAGCATTTCTTTTAGGCAGTAAATGCTTAGTTTTCCTTCATCTTTCATCTGATATGTCTTTATTTACCTTCATTCCTGAAGGGTATTTTCAGAATACGTAGTATCCTGGTTTGACAGTTATTTTCTTTTAGTGTTTTAAGGGTGTTATTCTACTGTCTTATGGCCCTAGTATTTTCTGATAAGAAATCTGTAGTCATTTGAATAATTGTTCCCTGGTGTGTAATGTGTCAATTTTCTCCAGTGGCTCTTAGGATTTTTTTTTTCCCCTTGGCTTCTAGCAGTTTTATTGGGTCATGTGTGAATATAGTTTCCTTTGAATTTATCCTCTTTGAGGTTCATTGACCTGAATTCTGCAAATTTATGTCTTTCACAAAATTTGGGAGCATTTTAGCCATTATTTCTTTTTCTTTTTTTTTTTTTTTTTTGTCTTTTTGCTATTTCTTTGGGCTGCTCCCACGGCATATGGAGGTTCCCAGGCTAGGGGTCCTATCGGAGCTGTATCCACTGGCCTACGCCAGAGCCACAGCAACGTGGGATCCGACCCGTGTCTGCAACCTACACCACAGCTCACGGCAACGCCGGATCGTTAACCCACTGAGCAAGGGCAGGGACCGAATCCGCAACCTCATGGTTCCTAGTCGGATTCGTTAACCACTGCGCCATGACGGGAACTCCAGCCATTATTTCTTTAAAGATATTTTTCTGCACTAATCTCTCTTCTTACTCAGGAAATCCAATTACATGAATATTAATATTATATCTTTTAGTTTTTTTCATTTTTTTCAATTCTTTTTCTCTGTTCTTCAGATTGTACAATTTTTACTGATTAATCAAGTTTTTATTTTTTTCTCTATCATCTCATTCTACTATTGTACTCATCTCATGAACTTACTTAAAATATTGTAATTTTTGCTTTCAAACTTTCTATATGGTTCTTTCTCATTTTTCTACTTTTCTGCAGAGACCATCTGTTTTTCTATTCATTTCAAGAGTGTTCACGTTTACCTCTTGTAAGATGGTTATAATAGCTGCTTTAATGTCTTGTTTGATAATTTTAGTATCTATCGTTCCAGGATTGGCATCTCTTGACTATTTTCTCTTGAAATTTGGTCAGATTTTTGCTAGGTTCTTTACATGTCTGATAACTTTGGATTTTATCTTCTGCAGTTTTGATTTTATGAGACTTTGGGAACCTGTTAAAATCCTCCAAATAATTTATCTGTCTGAGTGTTTTTTGTTTGCTTTAGGAAGCAATAATCCAACAAGGTTCAAGCTATGAGTTTTGTTTCACTTTCTGTGTGTGCTTTGCAGTTTTCAAAGCAATTGTTACGTTGCTGGATCTTCCCTTTACATATGCCAATCAGGGGTTAGTTTGAGGCATGTATGGTGGTTTATATACATGTTCAATTCTCAAATCTTTTGCTTCTCTGGTTATGCTTCACATATGCACATCTTGGGGGTGAGCCTGAGACTTCTGTTGATTCACACACAGTAGTTGTTCTCTTCCAGCTTTCTCTTTACCAGGACTTCTCCACATTCTCCAGCTTCTAGGGACTCTTTTCCCTAGATCTTTTGGATAGAAATATGGAGTTCTCTCAGGTAGTTTCCTCTTGAATGTCACATAATCCATATGATAAGCCCCTTCTCCAAAAAAGGCCATGAAAGGAAAGAGAATTCACGATAACAACAGACCAGTGATTCAACCCTCCCCACCCCCACACCCTTTGTACAACAGAGGCATTCCAAGATTTAGGTTTCAGTTCAAAGTTTTAGGTGCTTACCCCACCTCAACTATGACAATACAGCCCTGTGATTGTGACTGAACTTGGGAAAGGGATGATAAGGGCTTTTTTTCCTGCTCTTCTTTCAAGAAAATAGGCTTCTCTTGGATTTTTGCCGTGCATGCTTATAGTGGGGTTTCCTAATTCAGTCCAACATTGGGTCAAAACTGGGAGATTAAAAAAAAAAACCTAATAGGAATCTCATCATCACCATAACCATATTTAAGTTTTGACTTTTATCTCCAATTTTCCTGGTATTTTTTAAGTTTCAGAATTCTAGGTATTTGCTTTTTGTATTTATCCAGAGGTTTTGCTTGCATTTGGAGTGAAAGATGGGTTTATTTCATTTTAGCCAGCACTGGATTATAGGCGAACCTGTCAAATATGATTTTCACATTGGATAGGAGGATGCAGAGACCAATCAAGAGGCCAAATAGGTTGCTATAGGGAACAACTGATTATTTAATATTGGTTTATCAGTTATTAAATATAGATAATGCCACCTTGCTGTTACTTTTTGTTTAAGATGTATTTTAAGTTATAGCTTAATGTGTATATTAATTCATTTATATATCATGCCAAAGTTATATGTGTATGGTTATACAGAATTGTTTTTATTTTTTAAAGCTTTTTTTAAAATTTAAATTTTTATTTTTATTTTTTACTCATTTATTTTAGGGCCACACCTGTGGCATATGGAGTTTCCCAGGCTAGGGGTCGAATCAGAGCCGCAGCTACTGGCCTACACCACAGCTCACTGCAATGCCAGATCCTTAACCCATTGAGCATGGCCAGGTATCCAGCCCAAAACCTCATGGTTCCTAGTCAGATTCGTTTCCACTGCGCCACAATGGGAATTCCATATGCAGAAATTATACACCAAAAAAGTTACTAGTTAAAATTTGGAAAATGGAAATGAAGGCAGTTTTTTTTTAAACTCTATACATATTTATGTTGTTTGATTATTAGAAATGACCAAAGCAATGTAAGAAGAAAAGAATCCTCCTGATCCTAAAGCTTCTAGTTGGTATCAGCTTCCACAGATTTTCGTACTTACATCTGATTTCTAGCTGCAGTAGAAACCTTTGGTGGTTAGCTGCTCAGTTCATCACAACCTTCATTCTTTCAGAATCTTTGTGCCTCCCTGTCCCTACCCCTACACATTCCAGAAAGCCATCCCTTTGGCAGCCCTGTGTATGGTAAAAGACCCTGCCTACCTGGAAGGATCCTCTCTCTGAAGGATTTGTGATAGGAACTTAAAAGATCCTAGCTTATTCTGGCATGTTCTGATCTGAGATGATTCTGATTGAGGAGCTGTGAGACAACCACCTTCTACCATATACAGAAATAATTAGAGAGGAGTTCCCATGTGGTGCAGTGGTTAATGAATCTGACTAGGAACCATCAGGTTGCGGGTTCGATCCCTGGCCTTGCTCAGTGGGTTAAGGATCCAGCATTGCCATGAGCTGTGGTGTAGGTTGCAGACGCGGCTCAGATCCCGTGTTGCTGTGGCTCTGGCGTAGGGCAGTGGATACAGCTCCGATTGGACCCCTAGCCTGGGAACCTCCATATGTGGCAGGAGCAGCCCTAAAAAAGGCAAAAAAAAGACAAAAAAAATTAGAGAAAGCCAGATAGCAGATAAAAGAGAAAAAAGCATGGAAAAGTACAAATGTGGCCAAAGAAAGGGAAGAGTAGGAAACATAATGAAAATGAAATTGACAATAAGCAAAATATAAACTAAGAGAAGACTTGAGTTGTTCTTAAAGGCTTTTAAATTTCTTAGTTCTTATACCTTTTCGGAACTATCACTCTTAACCTTTTATTCAAAGATACAATTATGTATTATTATAATAATTATCCAATTTTCCTTAAACTATGTTAACTAAGACATTAGATTTCTCTCACTAAATAGAAAAGCAGTATCATAAAATAATATACATTCTGCAGGCAGTTGAGTAAAAGGTCTTTAGTTCAGGGAGGAGGTCAGGTCTAGGAAGAATTATCCATTTAAAGATTGGCCTATTGATGGTTTTTGAAGCCATGATACTAGTTGAAATGATTTAGGAAAAGAGTGTAGTTGAGGAAGAGAGTAAGTTCAAGGGCTAAGACCTTGAGCATTTCATCATTTAGAGTTCAGGGATGGGAGGAGGCTCTACTAAAGATCATGAAGGAGTAGAACAGCTAGTGGACTAGGAGAGAAACCAGGAGAGTATAGTATCTTGGAAACCAAATGTATAAAGTGTTTCAAGGAGGATAATCAACTCTGACAGATACTGCTAGTAGCTTGAAAGAATGAGGTCTGAGAATTCACCTGGCAACTGATTTGGCAACATGAAGGTCATTGGTGACCAAGAGCATTTTCAGAGGAATTTGATGTGGAGAGATGCTCTAGAGAGTGGGTCAGAAGGGGATGAGAGGAGGGGAAGTGGAGATTAGAAGCTTAGATAACTTCTGGAGTTCCTGTTCTGGCTCAGTGGGTTAAGAACCCAACATAGTGTGCTTGAGGATGTGGGTTCGATCTCTGGCCAGTGGGTTAAGGATCTAGCATTGCTGCAAGTTGGGGCATAGGTCGCAGATGCAGCTCAGATCTGGTGTTGCTGTGGCTGTGGCATAGGCTGGCAGCTGTAGTTCTGATTCGATCCCTAGCCCAGGAACTTCCATATGCCACAATTACAGCCCTAAAAAAAAAAAAAAAAGAAGCTTGGATAACTTCTGAGGATTTTTTTTTTTAAAGGGAAGGAAAACTAAATTCTTTCCCTTTTTTTTCTCTCCCAGTGACTCCCCACTCACTCCTCCACACTTTGATAGTCTATCATACCAACATGGTGTCTGCTAGAGAAATCATCTCTGGGGGCCTCACAAATCAGAGTTCCCAGAAAGACACTTGACCAATAGACACTTGGACACCTATTTTCATCTCTGCTGTTGTTTGGTTCATGAGCCAGTTATCTACCCAGAACCTTACTTTACAAAGCTAGGTGACCCCCTCATCCTTGACTCCTTTACAGCCTCACCAAACTGTTTGAGTTAGATATATAGTTTATGATCAGAGCATCCTGCACTTAGCTTTATGAAACTTATAACTGTTTGTATTTACACATATTTGTTTGTTTATTTATGCTTATCTTCTCTATTTGACTGTGCTAAGGGAGTGGACTCTGTAGTCAGACTGCCAAGATGCAAATTCTGGTCACATATACTAGTTGGGTGACCTTAGGCAGGTGACCTGGCTGCTCTGAGACACTATTTCCTCATCTCCAAAATTGGAGTTAATGTGGCATTCACCTCATATAATTTTGTGATGCTAATATTACATGTAAAGGTACCCGGCCCTCGATAAATCTTAAAATCATTATAAACATATTAAAGTATAAAATACATATTTTAAAATATTTGTCCAACTCCCCATAACTAGTCTCCTTCTTTCCACATTTATTCTTCCCTATCTCCACCCCAGCTTGGCCTTAGTGTCTTATGTATTAACCACGTGTCTTTTTTTTTTTTTTTTTTTTTGCTTTTTCATGTTTGATTGCAAAACCCTTTATCTTATTGAATTTACCAACTGGTAGTTTTTTGTTTTTTATTTTTTTAAATGGAAATGGATTAAAATGTTAGAAGAAATCCCACCATGATTTTCTTTCCACAATACACAGTCTCCCTTCTTATCTTTCTGGAATGCCTTTTGTGTAAAAGGCACTGACTGATCTATTGCTCCACAACAAGCCACTCCTAAATCTAATGTCTTAAATCAATTATTTATTATGATTTACTATAGTTTTGTGGGTAAATTTGGCTCATCTGAGTAGTTATTGTTTGGTTTCTTGCATACTATTTCAGGCAAAAAGATGCTGGGGCTGTAGGTTTGAGTACGCTGGATGTCAAATGTGGTTTCTTCGCTCACATGTTTTGGCACCTCAACAAGGGTGGATGGAACAGCTTTGGGCTGGCTGGACATCTCTTTATGTCTGTCTGTCACTCACTTATTAATTTTCTGCCTCTCCCTCCCCTTAGGCTTCTTAATAGTATGGAGATCTCAGTGTATTCAGACTTCTTACCCAATGGCTGCCTTTCCCAGAACAAGCATTGGAAGATACTTGGGTGGAAACTACAAGGTTTCTTAGGACTCTGTCTCAGAGGTCACACAGAGTCACTTCTATTGCACTCTGTCATAGGGCCAGCCCAGATTCAGGTGGAGGCAAACACACGAGTATGAATTCTGAGAGACATGATTCTTTGGGGGTCATCTTTGAGCGTATAAACATGCTCAACAAAACTACAAAGTCCCTTTCTTTCATAAGCTTATAGTATAATACAGGGCAGGATTTCTTCACTTTGGCACTCTTGACTTTTTAAAAAAATTAAATACACTTTATATTTACAACAGTTTTAGATTTAAAGAAACATTGCAAAGATAGTACAGAATTCCCATTTACCTGTGACCAATTTCCCCTATAACAAATTACATTTTGATGGTACATTTATTGCAATCAATAAACCCACCAGTGGATAAATTACTATTAGCTAAAGTCCATACTCTATACAGACTTTGTTAGTTTTTATCTAAAGTCCCTTTTCTGTTCAAGGATCCCATCTGGGATACCACCATACATTTAGTGTTTATATCTTTTGGCTGTGACAGTTCCTCAGACTTCCTCTTTTTGATGGCCTTGACAGTTTTGAGGAGACTTGATCAGATGTTTTGTAGCATGTTCCTCTATTGGAATTTGTCTGAATTTTTTATTTTCATAATTATACTGGAGTTAGAGGAATACACGAGGAATGTGACTTACCTTTGTTGATATTAATATTGATCACCTGGCTGAACTAGTGTTAGGTCAGATTTCTCTATAAAATCACTTTCCTGAGTTCTGCCTCCTCAACCCCCACTATGGAAGATACTATGAGAGTCCCACACTTAAGGAGTAGGGAGTTATATTCCACCTCCTTGAGAAAGGATTGTTTACATTAATTATTTGAAATTTTTCTGCAAGGAAGATTTCTGTTTCACTTAATTATTTTTCAGTAGTTTATTTATATTAGTATGGATTCATGGGTATTCATATTATAGTTTAAGTTGTTAATCCAATACTAGTTTGTGTATTTGTTGCTCAAATCTTTCCAACTTTTGCCATTAGAAGAGCTTGCAAATGATTGCTGTGTCCCTTTGACATACCCCTATCAATTTTTTCTTTTGGTGGTTTCTGTTACTTTTTTCATCACTTACTTTCTAGCACTACAAGATACTCCAGGATCATATGTTATATTTCTTGCCCCAGATCTAGAATCAGGTTTTTGTCCAAGGACCCTTGGTTCCTTTTCTTAGAAGCCAAGATCTGGGTGCTATTGTGTTCATTTCTACACTGTTGACATTTTAGGCTTGATAACTCTTTGTCTTTGGGACATGTTCTGTGTACTGTAAAGTCTTTAACACCATCACTGGCCTCAGCCTCTTAGATACCAATGGCAACCCTCCTTCTCCAGTTGTGAAAATCAGTAATGTCTCCAGACATTGTCAAATGTCCCATAGGGGGCAAAATGGCCCCAGGTTGAGAAGCACTGGTGAGACAGACCTGCTGAAAATGACAAGGATATAATATAATAAAGAACAGTAGAAGAATTGCAGAAGAAGCCTCTGAGCCTGTTTGTAGAGATTGGGGAAGGATTCACAGAGAAGGTAACATCTGAACTGTTAATTGATTTGATATTTTTTGAGCCATTATCATGAGCCAGATAAAGGGTGATTTTTTTTTTTTTTTTTTTTGGCCCAACCCACAGCGTGTGAAAGTCCCCAGGTGAACCTGCGCCACAGCAGCGACCCAAGCTGCTTCAGTGGCCACATCAGATCCTTAATCCACTGTGCCACAAGAGAATTTGGTGATGTTTTACTTTTGTTATCTCATATCCCAGACGTAAAAAGCAGGTATTGTGCAGGTGAAGAAACTAAAGTTCAAAGGGACAAAGTAACTTGCTTAGAGTACCTGAGGTGGTCTTAAAGGATCCAGTTAGCCATGCAGATGGAGAGCTTTGAGGGCACTTACATCTCCTCATACTGCTCAAATCTAGACTATCTCAACCATTCCTTTGTTTATAAAAGTGCAGTACCATCTCATTTTTAATTAATTTTTTCCCCATTGAGTTCTGTCTTCTTAAGAGCAGAAACCATGCAGTGTTCATCTATAATGCTCTCCATGTCATAGATGTACCAGTAAACATTAGTCCAGTCCACGAAATTCCCCACTCAGATTACAGAATTAACTCAAGTCTCTTTCTGGTCAAACTGCTATCCAACCAGCACCTCTGGTGGAGGGCTCACTGCCCAGCACACCAGCCAACCTCCTGTAGTGCTGGGCACTCTGCCTCCTCATCGTTTTGCTGGCAGCACCTTGAAAGAGTTGCCTGACATCAGTGACATCCTCAAACTGTTACAGCCAGTAGCATTTTGCCATGGGTTAGAGCTGCAAAACGTGTTCTGTAAGGAAGGCAAAAAACACATGATATACTTCTGATACTAAAATGCAAAATGTGTTGTTACTGCTTTCCACATGTAATGCCAGTTATCTACTTCGACAATTCCTTTGTCTCATGTGATTCTTCTTTAAGTACAAATTTAAGGTATTACATAGACTATGAAAGGTAATTTTTTCTCTTCATTTCCCCTTCCTTTAAATCCTTCACATTCTTATCCCATTTTCCTTGTTTTGTTTTTTGGAGGTGGGAGTTTTTCTTATTTATTAAACAAAGCAGGGAAAAATGCTCTGTTTTGTTTTTTTCCTTTTCTTTTTCTTATAACTTCTGAATCTGCTATTTGCAGTTGCTATGAAATTTTAAGTCTATTGAATTAGAAGTTTCTCTCTCTGGTTTCAAGACTCACTTTCCTTCTTCCTTTCCTTTGCTAAAATTCTGGTCTAATTAAAAAAACAGTAGATCATAGTTAAATAAAACTGTACCCAGGATAACCCTAATTTCCATATGCAGATTTATCTGCACTGACAGCCACCCCCCCCTTACACACACACTCTCTCGCTCTCATTCTCCTTTCCCTCCTCTCCATCTCCCTATTGCATTGTGTCTGACTGATTTTCAGAGCACCTTGGCTGTTTCCCCCTTCTTATTCTCTTTCTGTAAAATATCTAGACAGGAAGGAGGTGGATGCAGAAGCTGAACAAACAATCTCATATTCTTCTGCAATGTCATCGTTTCTTTCCCCCATTTTAGGGGGCTGAAGTTGCCCAGGAAGGGGATGCAGAGGAGCTGAAAGGAAGGGGGGAGCTCTCCAGAGGCAGCTGCGGTCAGGGGCAGGGACTGCCGCCAGATGTGCCTGCCTCTCTGGGCTTTGATGCGAAGGGGGCAGCAGGAGGAAATATTGGGAGACAAAAGCCCCGGTTTAAATGATCATTTTCTTTATTTAACATGGCAGCAGACACTCTCTGCGTAGGATCATCATGCCGAGCATAAACTGGACTTTCCCACTTGCCTGGCAGGAGTGAGACAGATCACTGTGTGCTAAATGAGCATCTGAGGTAAGACCCACTCTTACAGATACTTGATTTTTTTCCTAATTAATTTTTCTTAAATATATGTTTCAGCTTCAATCACAAGCAGTATAGTGGGGGCAAATCTGTGTTAATCTGCATCTAAAGATCCAAGAAAAAGCAGAGGTATAATACAGTCTACTCAATTGGGGAGGTTAGTTACTTTGTCAGTTCTGTGTGTGGTATTTGTTTTTTTAGAAAAAAAAATATTTGGTTTAAGAATAGACTGGTGTCATCATAATCCACCAGTGGTGATAATACTGATGTTTAGACTCTTAAAAAAAAACTTTGCAAAAAGACAGTGAGCTACAGATGCATGTGCTATATTTTTAGCTCTCGTACAAATATTAGAACTCTTATTAAAATGATAGGGTTTTTTTTTTTTAGCAGAGAAGGAATGAATGCTGCATAATTAAGTACAGTATTTAATTTGGCTGTTGTGAAGCAAAAGAATAAGGTAATAATTTTTATTGTACTAATCAGTCTCAAGATGTTCTCTGTGTTAATTGGGTTAAAAAAATTGCAGTACTTATTAGAAATTCTAATTTCACAATGCAGCACTGACAATAAGCTCAGCCAGTGAATTATTCACATCTTTAATTTGCTCACTTAATGACAGTGTTCTGTAATCAGAGTGCAGAGACTGCTGCCTATGCATTATGTATGATGCTCAGGACTTAAATGCAGGACATTATGAAGCTCTCAGTGGTTCAGTAATTAGTTTTCCACAAGACAGGATTTAGATATTCACAGATAAAAGTCCACAGTTGGATAATGCTAAGGTTGCAACACAAAATAACAAAGAAAGGGAAGCTCAAAGTTTAGACTGAAACTTTGTCTCTCCAGCATGGTCCATGGTGGAAACAGAATCCAGCCACCTGAAATAGTTGCCTAGCTCTGATCACATGTTTGAAAACTGTTTTTGAACAAAGTTGTAGCAGGCAAGGCATATGAACAATTTCTGAGGACCAGAGGGGAAAGATAAAACCTTTTTAATTAGTGTTCACAGAAGCCCTGCAATATATCCTCCTAATAAGTCTGTAGTATGCATAGCAGGCATTTTCAATGTGCTTTGTAACTTAGTTAGTGCAAATGCAAATCAGGTTACAATAGTGTTTGGTGTAATTGTGTTTGTAAAAGGGTTACATGCCCAAATGGAGATTGAGCTTGCTCATGGTTTTGTTCCAGTCGCTTCTGAAGGGAGGTTTGAAAACCAAATGAGATATTAAGTGAATCTGGGCATGAAAGGACGTAGATCTGAATTGTCAATTGAAACTTCGGAATTTCTTACACTTGTCAGTTTAGAGTTGTCAGTTTTTCTTTAGTGATTCTGTCATAATTGTTCTGTTTTAAGTTATATAACTGTATTGACTATCCAGAGCCATTAGTGATATTTTAAAAATGTATACTAACTTTGGGAAAACGTTTCATGTTATTACTTATATAGTTTAATGATTAAATTGAAATCTTTAACTGCAATGGTTTTTTTTTTTTTAAGACCATACCACTTGGAGTATTTTTAAAGACTTAAATATTAATCTTTATTAATAAGGACTCATTGCTTTATCATTTGTCAGTCTAAATTTGTGCTCATTTCCAAAACCCAAGCATTAGAATCTTCAATAAATATTGGTATCTGAAATTGGAATGGCAGAAACACTTTTTAAAAACTGCCTTTTAGAACTTTGAACATTTTCTTAAAGAAAGTTGAACTGATATACCTATAGACAAATTCATATTTAGTGAATGAGTGAACTAGTCAAATTATAAGTTACATTCCACCATAATTTGAAAATTTTTTAAGTTAAAGTCAATCACACCTCCAAATTTGACTTCTAACTTGTAAAACTGAAAAGTTAACAAAATAAAAAAGGTTTTCCTAGACATTTATGAATCTGTTGCATTTGTGATAATTAGAACATACATTTTAGGAAAGGACACTTGGTTAGGGGAGGAATTAGGATCCTGAGCAGTTGAACAGGTGACCTGGCTTTGACGTGGGTTTGGATCCAGGATGATACATGGCAATCAGGTGGTTCTAGTGATGCCGGTAGTAGCTCAAAGAAGTGGCTGGGATTAGAAAACTTAATTCTAGTCCAGTTTCTGCCACAAACCAGCTATATGACTTTGCACTCTTAAAATCACTTTCCATTTCCTCAGCTACTAGACAGGAATAACAAACTTTTCTAGGCTTTAGAAAAAACAACTGTAGAGTTGTTATGGGGGTAAATGCACTAGAAGGAGTGAAAGCTTTTTGAAAATTTAAAAGCACTAAACAAAAATATGGAAGTTATTTTAAGGATTAGCATAAAACTAAATGTGTTTCTTTGAATCTGTATTGTTTATTATGGCAGAGATTCTCATCCAGATTTGCAGTACTCCATAATGCAAAAATGTCAAAATATTGTCAAGTAAATCAATTTAAATTTAATTTAATGAAAATAAGCCATGAAAAAGTTCCTTCTTAGGTATTTGGGGGAGAATAAAAGAGCTTTAAGATATCATAAACATCATTTTGGCATCACTACAAAAAAGTTAGCAGTCTTCTTGCTTTAGACAGTTCTTTTACCTATCTCTCGGGAGAACTTGCATATTAATTCTCTAAGAAATCTTATACCTGGAATGTCTCCCAGACACTAAGATTTCAGTCATCCTTCTCATTAGATTGTACAAGTCGGATTGAAATCATTTACACCACCAGAATTGTGGAGCTCTTTTCCTCACCAAAAATCAATATGTCAAACTAATCAATCAATAATTGATTATCTTATTTTTTTCTTTCATAATCTATTGAGCACTTACAGTGCTATCAAGAATAACATGCTACCTTGCCCTCATTTTTTCCCCCTTTTTTAGCAGCACCCCTGGCATGTGGAAGTTCCTGGGGCAGGGATCGAATCCCATCCACATATGCGGGTGACCTACACCACAGCTGAGGTAAAATGTTGACTCATTAACATACTGAGCCACAGCAGGAACTCCATCTCTCCCTCATTTTTATGAGGCAGTTATATCTGTATTCCAGATGAGAGACTGATGCACAGTGAAGTTAAGTAACTTGACAGTAACACACAGCTCATAAGCAGTAAAGTTGGAATTGAACCAGCTCCAAGTCCTGAGTTCTCAACCACTAGACTGTGTAGTCAGTTCCTAAAGCTCTGTGCTAATTGCTGAGATAAGGTAATTTAGATTCCTGCCCTCAAACTTTTCATAGTGGTAAACTGCGGCTTTTACATCACTTGTGGATCTGGTGAAAATGCAGATTTTCATTCAGTAAGGTCTGGGATGGGGCCCAAGATTGCTTTTCTAATAAGTTTCCAGATGATGCATTGTTGCTGTTCGGAGAAGACTCCATTTGGTGATTTTTGGAATTACTCTCCTTTCTTGAAGTTTGATACAGTGTAGCTAAGGCAAGCCAGGTATACCAAATTCCTTACTGAGTCCTATTCTTCCTCCAGATTTGATATTTGTTTCATCATATAGATGACCTTCCACTTTGGTTTCCTGACTTTAGCCCTCTGCTGCCCTGAGTCACAGCCTGCATAGCTGTGACCCTGGCTACATGCTTAGCTCTGGATTAGACCTTCTCCCCACACTCCCAGTCACTAGCATTGACAGTCCTATATCTGTTGTGGCAGCAGACTGGCATCTTTATTCCTTTTACTGCATCAGAATCACCTGTGAAGCTTATTAAACACCTGCAAGCCCTCTTAGCACCACTGGCATAGATTCTGATTAAGTAAACCTGGAGTGGGTTTTAGGCTCCTTTAAAAAAATCTTTCACAAAACTTCATTAGTAGATCTAATGGGCAGCACATGCTGAAAACACAGTTCCTGGGGGACCCTGCTATTCCCTGACCTGATGGGAATGATTTGGAAAGTGATATTGGCAGAGCTTCTTACCTTTTGTGTTTAAGTTTGACATGCTCTAGGAATATTTTCTCTATGTTTTTCTATGTTAGCAATGGGAGCACAACATACAAAGAATTTAAAACTTTCTTGATCTAGTTTCAGGAAGGCTATGCTGAATGATTGACATTTGAATTGATTAGCTGATGAATGGGTATTTTTTAAGCCAAAGGAATAGCATATGCAAAGACAGATAAAAATGAGAAAAGTGTGTTCAATACTGAGACATCCATTTTGACAAAAGTGTTTGTTCAACACACAGAAGGGAGCAGTAGGAGATAAAATTAGAAACTAGGTAGCCTTTAGGACCTCATGTGTTAAACCAAAATGTTTACACATCAATCTACAGACAGAATTACCAGAGGTTAAGGAGGAAAGCTAGGCGATCAGATATGTGTCTTGGAAAGATAATCTTAACATTGAGGCATGTAAATTTAGTGAGGAAAATTGAAAGCAAGAAGACAAGTTGTGCCTGTGGTAATAAAGTCTAAATGAAACAGGAAGGGATGTTTTTCTCAGGCCATGTGCCTGAGCCCTAAACGTAACCTTCTCTATCTCAGACACTGATGATGTTTCTTTATCATACTTAGATTTTATAGTGATAGACTACATGGCATGGCTTTGAGAATTCAGGGAACTCAATGTTTTTATGAGCCATCACTGGTTCTTCCTTCTCCTGATTATTTTACCTTGTAGTGCTGAGACAGCTAGCTCTAGAGTTCTTCCCTCATGAGCGTCTTAGAGATATTAGGTAATTACTTGTAGCAAAATCTTCTACATTAGTCTAAGAGAAACTTAAAACTCGTTAATGAGCAGCAGTAAGAAATTTGCCAGTGGTTCAGAGAGTTGTGTCTAGGCCTCTTGAATGCAGTGCTATTACTCAGGCTCTTCAGAGAGACTTCCCGTAGTCTATTAGCTTTGACTCAGCTTGATTTTTTTTTATGTCCTGCCTCTGAATTTGCCCCTTTTAGAGTGAATTTCAGATGTGCTTAGGTATTTCACCCAGTTTTTACTCACTTCAGTATTTCTTCGTTCTTAGCTAAATTCTCTTCTTTGACTTTAACCCGCATGTGCTTATATGCTATGCTGTAATGGCCCCTAAAAATAACCACCAGAACCTGTGAATATGTTACCACACATGGCAAAAGGGACTAAGCAAATGTGATTAAGGATCTTCAGGTGTGGAGATCATCCTGGATTAACTGGGTGGGCCAATGTAGTCACAAGGGCCCTTTTAAGAGAGCGGTAGGAAAGTCAGGCTGAGAAAGCAGTTGGGAGATGATATCTGGCTGGCCTTGAAGATGGAGGGAGGAGCCATGTGCTAAGGAATGCAGACATCCTCTCAGACTGGAAAAGGTAGGAAAACACAAATTTTCCTTAGAATTTACTGAGGGAATCAGTCCTGGCAACACCTTGACATTAGCCCAGTGAGACAGACTTTGGACTTCTTACCTCAGAACTGTATGACAATATACTTGTGTTATTTTAAGCCACTAAATTTCTAGTAATTTGTTATAGCAGCAATAGGTAACTAATGGTTTATTACATACCTTTATCTGACATTTGTTTTGCTGTTCAATTTGTCTCACTGATAGCATTTTATTGTTTTATTGAATACTTGGATACTTCTCTTCTAATGAGCCAGCACACTTATTTCTTCTGAGCTTCAAATTCCTCAGTGAGAAGAATATTACCTAGGAGGTGAGTGATAGAGCTGTATGGAGGTAACTGATAAGGCCAGTAAAGTGTTCCACACAGTGTTTGGCATAGGGTAGGCATTCAATGAATGTAGCTCCTATCTCCTTGGGATTCTAATATTTTTTCCTCACAGTATTGGAGAAATCGAAAGCTATTTTGAATATTACTGGCTCACAGAATGGAAGTTTATTCAGGATTTAGATTAGTAAGTGCTTAATGTCCATAACAGTTCTTTTTGCTCCATTTTGAATTTCATATAAAAGATTTTTAAAATAACTAAAAAAATCTATTGGACTAAGTCGACTTACAATGTTGTATTAGTTTCAGGTGTACAACAAAGTGAATCAGTTGTACATATTCATATATCCATTCTGTTTTCCTGTAGTATTGAGTAGATTTCCCTGTGCTATCTATGCAGTAGGACCATGTTAGTTACCTAATTCATGCATAGTAATTAGTATATGTTAATCTCTTCCTTCTAATTTATCTCTCCCTCCCACGGTTTCCCCTTTGGTGACCATAAATTTGATTTTGGAATCTGTGTGTTTCTGTTTGTAAATAAGTTATTTTGTATCATTTTTATTAGATTCCTCATCTAAGTGATATCATATTATATTTGTTTTTCTCTGATTTAACCTTACTTATTATGAAAATCTCTAGGTCCATCCCATATTGCAGCAAATGGCATTATTTAATTCTTTTTATGGCTGAGTAAAAGTCCATTGTATATATGTACCATAGCTTCTTTATCCATTCATCTGTCAGTGGACATTTAGGTTGCTTCCATGTCTTGGCTGTTGTAAATAGTGCTGCAGTGAGCATTTGGGGTACATCTATCTTTTTTTCCTTTTTGGCTACACCCTCAGCATTTGGAAGTTCTGGACCAGGGATCAAATATAAGCTGCAGCTGTGACCTACTCTGCAGCTGCAACAATGCTGGATCCTTAACCCACTGTACCACAGTGGGAACTCTGCATACACCTTTTTGAATTACTGTTTTCTCAGGATCTATGCCCAGGAGTGGAACTGGTAGATCATATGGCACTTCTATATTTGGTTTTTTAAGGAACCTCCATACTGTTCTCCATAATGGTTGTATCAGTTTACATTCCCATCAATAGTGTAGGAGGGCTCCCTTTTCTCCACACCTTCTCCAGCAGTTATTGTTTGTAGACTTTTTGATGATGGCCATTTGGATCAGTGTGAGATGATACCTCATTATAGTTTTGATTTGCATCTCTCTAATAATTAGTGATGTTGAACATCTTTTGATGTGCTTTTTGGCCATCTCTCTTTTTTTTGAGAAATATCTGTTTGATATTCTGACCATTTTTTGATTGGATTGTTTGGGGTTTTTTTGATATAAAACATGAGATGTTTTAAAATATGTTTTGATTTTGAATTCCTTCAGGGATAAAATATTATTCATGTCCAAATTTTTCTTCTCAGAATTTTTCCTCTCCTGCCCCATTTTGAGTACTTTTCTACACACACACACACACACACACACACACACACACACACACACACAATGTCTATTGTCCACAAAACTGTTAGTGTCCTATGTAGGAAGATGTTATGAGAGTTGCTTAAATGAGAATGCAGGTGAAAGTATTTGGTCAGCTCTTCTAGCATACAGTGTAAATTGTTGGTACCTCTGCTCTACTGAAAAGGTTATGAGCTACTTGGGAAAAGTATTGTATATTACACCTTTGGATCTCTAAGGATTTGTTAAACAAATTACTAAATAAAAGTTGGAAACTTAGAAGTGGAGAAGAGTTAGAGAAAAGGAAAAGATAGAACCAACTTTAGTAGTTCCCTGTACAGGTTCCCCCACTATTTGCCTCAGAAATGTCTGGTGATCTGCATTTGAGCCCCTAGCCCCCAAATTACATAGCTAAAATGTGAATGAACTCTAAACCCTCAATCATGTGAACCAGTCTCAGTAACTCTGACTGTCCAACTAACTAGGGCTGGTATATAAACCTTCTCTCTCTCTCTCTCTCTCTCTCTCTATCTATCTATATATATATGTTTCCTATTGCTGTGTTAATAAATTACCATCAATTTAGTGCCTAAAACAATACAGATTTGTTATTTTACAATTTCTGAATATAAAAAGTACAGTACCTGTCTCACCAAATGAAAATCAACATGTTGAAAGGCTGCATTCCTTCCTGGAGGTTCTAGGGAAGAATCTGTTTCCTGTTTATTGGGTTGCTGGTGGAATTCAGTTCCTTGTCCTTGTGGGAATAAGACCTCTATTTTCCTTCCTTCCTTCCCTTCTTTTCCTTTCTTTCCTTCCTTCCTTTCCCTTTTTATTTCTTCTTATTTTAATGGAAGCAAAGATAAGGAGTGGTATGGGAGAATTACATAGAAAATTAACAATAAAAAAATTATTCTTGAAAAATCTCATACCACCTCAAGGGGAAGGTTTTATTAGCCCTACTTTATGATGAGAAAAAGGAAGCCTCAGGAGAAGTGCAGTAACTTGACTGAGGACACAAAAAAGCCAGCTCAGTTGATCTGACTGTTGAGCCCATTCTATCAACTTCTCACTCATAACTGCTGTTCTCTGGTTGCAAAGGAACCCTAGGCTTTCCCAGTTTCTGATATAATTGTGTCCCAAATATTGCATGGACATAGATGGCATTTTTTTTTTAAACTTTTTGACCCCTTTCACTCATTTCTTTCTCTCATCCCCTTACTCTTCACTTCTGGTAACTATCAATCTGGTCTCTGTATCTATCAGATTTTTTTTTTTTTTTTTTTTTAAACAGCTGTGTCTGTGGCAAATGGTAGTTCTCAGACTAGGGGTTGAATTGGAGCTACAGCCTCTGGCCTGTGCCACAGCCACAGCAACACCGGACCTGAGCTGCCTCTGAGACCTATGCCGCAGCTTGTAGCAATGCCAGATCCTTAACCCACTGAGCGAGGCTTGGGATCAAACCTGCATCCTCATGGATACTAGTTGGGTTCTTATCCTGCTGAGCACAAGGGGAACTCCAGCTTGGTTTTGTTTGTTTGTTTGTTTACTTACATTCCACATGTAAGAGATCATGTGGTATTTTTCTCTGTCTGACTTATTTCACTTAGCGTAATAGCTTTGAGGATTGTTTGTTGGCTGTTAGCTGAAGTCCACGTCCAGCTTCTTAAGGCCACTTATATTCCTTGGTGTTTTGTCCCCTTCCCTGTCTTCAAAGATGGCAAACTGAATCCTTCTTATGCTTTAAATCTCTCCTTATTCTGTCATCTCTCTGACCCACTCTTCTGCCTCTCTTTTCCAATTTCAAGAGCTCATGTGGTCACATTGGGCCCACCTGGATAATCCAGGTTAATCTCTAAAAATTCTTAACTTAATCACAATGGAAAAACCCCATTTGTCTTTAAAATAATATATTCACAGATTTCAGAGAATAAAAGGTAAATGTCTTACGGGGCCCATTATTCTGCCTACAAGAGTCCATAACTGACAACTTTTTTTTTTTTTTTTTTTTTTTTTTTTGCTATTTCTTTGGGCCGCTTCCGCGGCATATGGAGGTTCTCAGGCTAGGGGTCGAATCGGAGCTGTAGCCACCAGCCTACGCCAGAGCCACAGCAACGCAGGATCCGAGCCGCATCTGCAACCTACACCACAGCTCACGGCAACGCCGGCTCCTTAACCCACTGAGCAAGGGCAGGGACCGAACCCGCAACCTCGTGGTTCCTAGTCGGATTCGTTAACCACTGCGCCACGACGGGAACTCCTGTATAACTGACAACTTTTGTATTATAGTTGTTCCATTTTTCTAAGCCTCAGTTATCTAGTGTCAGAACTCTATTAGGCCTTTGATTCATATCTTTTGTTTACTTACCTCTTCCCTAAAGTCATTTATTCCCAGTTTGTTTCAATTCAGTTTGATTTAATTCAGTTTAATTCAATATGAATTTACTGTCTACTAAAAAATTCCTTGTATGATAAGGTAAAGTATGGAATATGCAATCTTCTTTAGAGATAAGATGTATACATATGAGACAGAAAAATGCAAGAGAATGTGATCACCATGACTATATTATAGACAAGGGTGCTAGAAGGGGAAAGTTAGTATGCACTGGTGGGATTAAGAAAGAAAGTTGTGATGTTGTCTGGCTAAAGTCACTTATAGGATATGATTTAAGGAACAATGGTCAGATCTTCCTGTTTGAAAATATCTCCCTACGTCTCTTGAAGTGTTTGCCTCACTTTCACTATTAGATCTATTTAGCTTAAAAAGCATCCTCTTTTTTTTTTTTTTAATTTTTTTATTTTCCCATTGTACAGTAAGGGGATCAAGTTATCCTTACATGTATACATTTTTCCCCCACCCTTTGTTCTGTTACAACGTGAATATCTAGACATAGTTCTCAATGCTACTCAGCAGGATCTCCTTGTAAATCTATTCTAAGTTGTGTCTGATAACCCCAAGCTTCCGATCCCTCCCACTCCCTCCCTCTCCCATCAGGCAGCCACAAGTCTATTTTCCAAGTCCATGATTTTCTTTTCTGAGGAGATGTTCATTTGTGCTGGATATTAGATTCCAGTTATAAGTGATATCATGTGGTATTTGTCTTTGTCTTTCTGGCTCATTTCACTCAATATGAGATTCTCTAGTTCCATCCATGTTGCTGCAAATGGCATTATTTTGTTCTTTTTTATGGCTGAGTAGTATTCCATTGTGTATATATACCACATCTTCCAAATCCAATCATCTATTGATGGACATTTGGGTTGTTTCCATGTCCTGGCTATTGTGAATAGTGCTGCAATGAACATGTGCGTGCATGTGTCTTTTTTCAGGAAAGTTTTGTCGGGATATATGCCCAGGAGTGGGATTGCAGGGTCATATGGAAGTCTATGTATAGATTTCTACTCCAAACTGTTCTCCATAGTGGCTGAACCAGTTTACATTCCCACCAACTGAAAAAGCATCCTCTTTTACCAAGCCATACTGTGTAAACCCTTGCTCGGGATATACACATACTCTTAATTGTTCTTTAAACTACCACATGTTCAAGTTTGTACTTTAGTCTGAATCAACTTTCTATAGATCTTTAAATTTGTTTTACTAGTCTGAGAGTGTTTCTAGCACCAGGCATTTTGGAATCTCAGTAACATGTAAGTGGAATAAATCAGGACCAGGTGGGGACAAAGCTTGGAAAACTGACCTGAGCCAGGACCCTTATTATTGTTTCATGATGCCCCTAAGAGAGATTAGCATGGCAATAGGGCTGACTCCCATGGAATGTGGTCAAAAGTCCACACTGCAGTGTTCAAGAGGAAGTAGTTTAAGTCTGAGCAAACTCCCATTAATATAGAAGCTCTTAAAATAATACGTAGGGGCCCAGGCATATAAATATCTGAAGAGAGTAGAAAATTATAGTCAGGTAGAAGTAGCTTGTTTCTGGGAGAACAGATCCAGTTAGAATCTGAACCTCGGCTTGTCACCCAAGATTCAGAAATCTAGGGTCCAGCCCTATTAAGGAGACAAGAGATAGGCAATTGTTTGGATCCCAGGCAAATGGATCAGAATTCAGCATAGGGAACTTGAATATAAAGTGGGAAGCCTGGCTGAAGGCCAGAAATAGATACTTGGTATGAATAGCGGGACAATGTTTCCAGGCCGGTGATGGCGCTTACTGTGGACAGGGAATACACAAGCTTCTGCTGACCAACAAATTCCAGATTTGGGGGAATATAACTCTAATATCCAGTCAGCCGTCATTCTTATTGGCTCAGGCAGAGCAGGGCTCACTGATTGCTCTTCTTCAGGACCTGCACCTGGCCATAGGAATTTTAGGCCCTAACTGTCAGCCTGTGGAGAATTGGATGAGCACAGGTAGTCTCTGAAATACTAAGAACACTTTCATGGAAATTGTTCCACCCGTGTTGCAAAGTTTATCTAATGCTACATGACTACAGTCACAATTGAATTTAACAAATTGTTTTCTTCTGTTACAGTTTTATTCCAAATCTGGACACTTATTAAATTTTTTGGTCCTTTTGTTAATTTTTTCTTTTTTTTTTTTTTTTGTCTTTTGTCTTTTTAGGCCTGCACCCATGGCATGTGGAGGTTCCCAGGCCTTGGGTCCAAAGGGAGCTATAGCCACCAGCCTATGCCAGAGCCACAGCAATGCCAGATCCAAGCTGCATCTGCGACCTCCACCACAGCTCATGACAATGCCAGATCCTTTTTTGTTATTTTCTAAGTTAAAAACTTAGATTGAGTCTTGGCAGAGTAGAAGAAATTCTAGTAATTCATACTCTCCAAAGTTAAAATGAGAGAGAATTCCCTGAAATTTGAGGAATTCAAACATTATTGGGTGACCACTTGGCAGATGTGATGCTAAGGCATTAAACAGGTGACATTTAAAGTTTCCTTCTAATCCTAAAATCCTATCTAAATCAGCGTAATATAAAATGTCTAGACTTGATAGTTTATTTATTGAATACCTGGCTTCTTTTAAATTTTAGAAAAACATTTATTAATTAGAAAAGAGATATTTAAAAAGGGATAATTTTCATTAAGCATGCCTGGCCATTTTAAATTACTTTCTTCAATTTAAAATCCCCTTAATACACTGATTACTTATTAGATAAACCAATAATCTTCTATGATTTACAGTAAAATGCAAATTTATGCATAAATATTTAAATGTTACACATAGCCATTTCCATTGAGGATTCCTTTTTTAAAAAGCATAAAGTCCATACTGGTATATTTTATTACAAAGTTGTTTATTTTAATTCTGGAATAATCTCAAAGTCTGTCTCCTAGTTGCACTGAATTTCAATGGCCTTTTTAATTGCAGTTAAGCTCACAGTTTTCAAAGTTCTTTTTGAATAAGGGCCTATCTGTATTTAAGGTGTGTGTTGCTTTTAGGTAGTGATGTCACCCAAACAGTCTCTGCTGTGTCTGGCAGTCTGTGAAAAAAGAGGTCCACAAAATGGTGTGTGATTTTGGGGTTAGTATCTGTATCTAGGAATGAGATCCAGGGGGAGAAGATTTTTCTCAATTTTTGGTATCTTCAGTTTAAGCCTAGAGTCACAGAATTGACATGCTTCAGAAGTCATTAGTGACAACTCTCATACCTTATTTTATAGATGAAGAAACTGAGTCACAGCGAGCCTGAGTGGTTTATCTATTTATATATTACACTGAACAGTTCTCTCATTTCCTTTACTTTCAGTTTGACCCTGACAGTTTGTTCAATTGTTTCTCTTCATCTTTTATTTATTTTTACTTTTTACATTTACTCTTCTTTTAAAAAAGAGGAGAGATCAAGTGAATTGGGCAAGATCACATAGTCAGTGGATGGGGTCCTGCTGCCTCCACTTGTAATACTGGCGTATAACCTTGTACAGTCCTCTTTCTATCCTCATTTCTCTGGTAACTGCAAGGTGATTAAATCATCTGAGGGTAGGTAAAATAACAATATGCCCCATTCATTGCAAAATAGTGTGAGATCTGGAAGTCTGAAAATAGCTTTTTCCTAAGGAACTTACCAAACTTATCATGTGCCATCTGTATTTTATAAATAAATAATATTAGGAGTTCCTGTTGTGGCTCACTGGATCGAGGACCCGATGTTGTCTCTGTGAGGATACAGGGTTGAACCCTGGCCTTGCTTGGTGGGTTGAATATCTGGTGTTACAGCAAGCTGCAGCATAGGTCACAGATGAGGCTCAGACCCAGTGTTGCCATGGCTGGACATAGGCCTTAGCTGCAATTCTAGCTGAGGCCTATATGCCTTAGCTTGACTTCTAGCGAGGGAACTTCCATATGCCACAGGTGCAGCTGTAAGAAGAAAAGAAAATAATATTATATAGCAATCACATATATTATCTTTATATTTATTTATTTCGGAATACTCAGCAGTTTAAAAACAGATTGCTCTTTATATAATATTTCACTTATTGCCTTATAATTATTAGTATTGATGTATATTGACATATATATGTGTGTGTGTATGAACATTTAGGAGCAGAAACTTGATGCTGATGACAGTCAAAAGTTTCTCATAATTTTAATTTCATAATATACCTTGTAAATAATTACATTTATTTCTTTTGGTCTCAAAATGTCAATCTTTAAAAATAATCTTAATTATCTACCTAAAGCTGATGATAGGCAGGACTTTTGATTGCAGTCTTCTCACATCTTGTGTCCTAAAAAGTCACTTTTCCAAAGAAAGAGCATCTCTGACTTTTTCTGAAGCCCAGATGTAAAGACCCTGCAGGTTTTCGGTTGCAATGAAAGAAGAGCTTCTTAGCATAAGAGCATGCTTCAAAGCCACTGTCTCTCAATGTCCATGACTGTGTCTACACTCACTGCTGGGTTCTTCACAACAGGCCAGCTCTTCTAATCTTAGAACATACCTGAGACCTAGGCATGGCATTATGATAGGTATTCTATAAATGGGAAAACTGAGGTTCTGAGAGGTTAATTGAGTGTAAAACCCATTCAAGATACCCTTTCTCTCACACCAAACTTCTTCTTGTATTTCAGAGAGAGAGAATAAAAGTAAGATCAACAGTGGCACTTTGTATAGCACTTTGGAAATTTCTCTTTTAGCCTACTGTGTGTTATGTGTATATCACAGTTTTCTCTAGAGGACTAATGTGGTAACAGTAATGTTGTTAAAAACTTACTGTGTGGTAGGCACTGTGCTAAGTACTTCATATACATTGGCTTCACTTGATCCTCACAGAACCCTATGAAGTAGAAATTATTATCCTCATTTTTAAGATGAGAAAACGAGGCTTAGAGAGATTAAATAGCTTGCCCAAGGTTACTACTGTTTAAACCAAGCAATCTAACTGCAGTTTCCAATCTCCTAACCTCTCTGCTCTGTTTCTTGCCCTGTACCCAAGGCTCTTCTTTTTTACCTGCTAACATTTCTTCTCTTTTATGAGGGGGTTGCAGGCGATTGACTTCTGCACTAGCACTGTGCTGTTGAGAACTGCTGCTACTAACCAGTGTCCTCAAAATTTAGTACGCATAAACATTATCTGAGTCATTTCCTAAGGCAAATGGTACTAGAGACATTCCTGAGATTTTCATACTTATCTAGTTATTATAAATTTTAAACATGCATTAGAGTTGTTTAGCGTGTGAAACCCTAAAACTTGACATTGTCGAAAAAGTCTAAGTAAATTATCATCTCGACTTAATTTTTTATATAAAAACATTGTATATGGTCAGTTTCTTTAAGCAAACTGTGTGGTGCCTCATCTTTGTAATTAACAAATCATGGGGCATAATCCAAAAGGGCTTTTACTTTTGTTTTTCTGCCCCTTTAAATTCACTAGTATTAGCTTGTCTGCCCCTGGATGGTCAATTCTGTGGCACTTCTCTCGTCCAGGGTCCTACATAGTCTGTTACTCATCTATGACATCTTAATTCAATAATGAAGTATGTCAACTCCCATGTATTGATAAACAGTTTTATCTTTATTCAAATTACAATTTACTTCTTCTACCCCCAGCTGAAGCTTTTTTGCAAATGGGAATCCAGGTCTATTTCCCTGTTTCAGTGGTTCTTATGGATGGTCCTGTGGATCAGTAGTATCACTGGTGAGTCATTAGGAATGTGAATTCTTGGGTCCTACTCAGATTTTGTGAATTAGAAACTCTGAGGATGGGGCTAGCAGTGTGTTCTAAATGATACATGCCAGAGTTTGAGAACCACTGCACTATCTGATGCTTGCTTTCCTGATGTACTGTCTGATGCATCCTTTTTAGTAACCTTAGTTTCTGTAGTCAAAGCAAAAAGGAAGAAGGAACAGAAAAGGAATCAGAGAGGTTATTACTTCCTTTGCATTGTCATAAATAAAATGGCTTTTTGTTTTAGGACCTGGGATTGATTGATTGATTGATTGATTTTTGCTCCCCTGAGGCATATAGTGTTCCCGGGCCAGGGATAAAGTCCCAGCTCTAGTTGCATTGTTGCAACCTGAGCCACAGCTGCAGCAAAGCCAAATCCTTAATACACTGTGCCAGACCAGGGAACAAACCTATGTCCCAGCACTCCTGTTCGTGTTGTGCCACAGTGGGAACTCCTGGAATTTATTTAAAGTTGACTCTTTCTCTGATGGCAGCTTTTTCAGACATCTCAGTGAGAGTATTCCTGTCCCTTCTTCCTCCCCACTCCTTTTCTGCGTGACATAGAGTCTCTCTGATGGAGTCTTATTGCCCTTTCAGAGCCCTTTCAAAATGGGCCCAGGAATGCTTTAGTTGATGTGGTTTACAGGGTACAACATTTCTCTCTCTCTCTCTCTTTTTTTTTTTTTTTTTTTTGACATACGGAGGTTCCCCCGCTAGGCTAGGGGTCGAATTGGAGCTACAGCTGCCGGCCTACACTATAGCCACAGCAATGCAGGATCTGGGCCACATCTATGACCTACACCACCCCTCTTGGCAATGCCAGATCTTTAACCCAATGATCGAGGCCAGGGATTGAACCCGCAACCTCATGCTTCCTAGTCAGATTCCTTTCCGTTGCGCCACGACGGGAACTCCTCTTTTTCTAATTTTTTTTTATTTTTATCTTTTTGCTGGAATAGTCCCTTTCATTTATTTTTGCTTTTGGGGTGATTATTTCCTTTTATTGTCTTAATTTTTTTTCCATTATAGTTGGTTTACAGTGTTCTGCCAATTTCTACTGTACAGCAAAGTGTACCAGTGATTACATATATATATAATTATATATATATGTATTTATATATATACACACACACATTCTTTTTCTCACCTTATCCTCCATCATGTTCCATCATAAGTGACTAGATACAGTTCCCTGTGCTACACTGTTTTCCACAGTAGCTGCAGCAAATTATACCCCAATCAGCAGTGTACAAGGGTTCCCTTTCCTCCATGTCCTTGCCAATGTTTGCTCTTTGTGTTCTTTTTGATGATAGCAATTCTGACAGGTGTGAGGTGATACCTCATTCTGGCTTTGTGTTGCATTTACCTGATGATTAGTGATGTTGAGCATCTTTTCATGTGCCTGTTGTCAGTCTGCACATCCTCTTTGGGAAAATGTATATTCAGTTTTTCTGCCCATTTTTTAACTGTTTGGATTTTTTTGTGTTGAGTTGTATGAGCTGTTTATATATGTTTATGTTAATCCCTTATTAGTCATATAATTTGTAAATATTTTCTCCCATTCAGTAGGTTGTCTTTTCATTTTGTTGATGGTTTTCTTTGCTGTTCAAAAGCTTTTACTCTTTTTTTTTTTTTTTTTTTTCTTTTTATGGTCATACCTGCAGCATATGGAAGTTCCCGGGCTGGGGGTTGAATTGGAGCTGCAGCTGCTGGCCTACACCACAGCCACAGCAATACTGGATGCAAGCCATATCTGCAACCTGTGCTGCAGCTCTGCAGACTCTTAACCCATTGAGCAAGGCCAGGGATTGAACCCGCATCCTCATGGACGCTATGGGGGGTTCTTAACTCACTAATCCTCAACCAGAACTCTACTTTTACATTTAATTAGTAACCATTTGTTTATTTTTGGTTTCATTTCTTTTACTTTAGGAGACAGATCCAAAAAATATTGCTACAATTTATATCAAAGCATGTTCTGCCTATATTTTCCTCTAGGAGTTTTACAGTATCAGGCCTTACATTTAGATCTTTAATCCATTTTGAGTTTAATTTTATTTTTAAATTTTATGGCCACAACTGAGGCATGCAGAAGTTCCCGGGCCAGGGACTGAATCTGAACCACAGCTGTGGCCTACACTGCACTGTGGCAATGCCAGATCCTTTAACCCACTGTGCTGGGCTGGGGATTGAACCACACCTCCACAGTGACCTGTGCCTCAGCAGTTGGACTCTTAACCCACTGCATATAGTGGGAACTCTGCTTTGAGTTTATTTATGTACATGGTGTTAGAGAATGTTCTAATTCCGTACTTTTACATGTAGCTGTCTAGTTTTCCTAGCAGTGCTTTTTGAAGAGACTGCCTTTTCTCTCCTATGTATTCTTGCCTCCTTTTTCGTAGATTAATTGACCATAAGTATATGGGTTTATTTCTGGGCTCTCTAACCTGTTCCATTGATCTATGTATCTGTTTTTGTGCCAGTACCATACTGTTTTGATGACTGTAGCTGTGTAGTAGAATTCGAAGCCAGGGAGCATTATTCCTCTTCCTCTAGCTCTGTTATTTATTTATTTATTTATTTTGACAATCTCAAAATTTTGTTGTCTTCATAATAAAGTTATGAAGCTCACAACTGGATCACTTGGCCCTTTCTCTTTTTATCTTCTCCCAGCTCAAAATGCTTGCATCTCTTAATTGCCACCATTTTCTTAGGTCTACAGTTGGGCTCAATGCATTCCAGCCTCAGCACAATCTTCTTTGTAGTTTTAGCCTTTTTCTGGAAAAATCGGCTTAGCCTGCCCACCATAGCCACTATGCTTCCTGTCATAATGCCACTTTCCCTGGGCATACAGTGAATCCTTGTCCTTCTTGTATTGTGTCACCTTGTGGGGTTGGTGCTTGCCACATTTCTTACAGAAAGTTCGGTGGGTTTTAGGAACATTCACCATGTTTGCAGGAGTGCTATTGACACGGAAATAAAGAGCTGTTCTTCTTTCTCAAGATTGTTTTGGCTAGTTGGGATCTTTTTTGTTTCTAAACAAATTTTAAAATTATTTATTCTAGTTCAGTGAAAAATGCCACTTGTAGTTTGATAGGAATTGAATTGAATCTGTAGATTGCCTTGGGTAGTATGGTCATTTTAACATTTACAAAATTTTAAAATAGATAAATGATATATTCCTTTATAAGCAAGATTATGTTTTCTCCCACTGACCTCTTACCAGTGTAGAGAAGCCTTTGTATTGGTTTGGGGCTTGGTAGTTTTTTAAGGTCTCTAAATCTAAAGAATAAGATCATGAAATCAAGCAACACTAGGCAGAACTGTGTAATTATTACCTAGCAAACTAGACTCCTCCTGTATACTACTTTATATCATCTTAGCTCCACTTCTCCCTTCAGTCAGTGCTGTAGTGGTCAGGTCTACAAAGACTTTGACCAGACTTACATAGGTATAGCCTGACAATGCTTCAGCCTGGGCCAGTCATTTATTTTTTGCCATCTTGTGTTTCTCCAACTGCCTTAGAGCTCCTGGGCTGTCATGTATGAACAACCAAGCGAATGGAGTGGAGGCAGAGGAGTTAATGACCATGGAGGCATTTATGGCTAATAGGGAATATACCAGGTAAATAAATATTTCTTTCTTTCAATGCCAGGCGAGCAATTCTGAAATGCCTGGCCATAAAGCTTCTCATTACCTGTTACTGAACTGGGTAATTATTACCCATAGAGGTTTCCAACTAGATAACACATTTTTGTATTGACTTGCCCTCCTTCCCTACAGATTCTACATCCCTCACTCATATTCCCTGAGATGAATTCCCAAATAAGCTCTATACCTACAAGCCTTTTTCTCTGGCTTTCAGGGGGACCCAGGCAAAGACTAATTACCAATACTAATATTTCTCATTTTCTGTCACTTTAAGATTGGTACAAACCAGAGATTAAAGATTATAAATTTGTATGAAATTGAGGATTTCTACAAAAGGGAATGCCTGTATGTTTTTGGCTTCAATTGAATAATTTGACATAGAGCATTAAAAATGCTTATAAGTAATTCATGAATGTGTGTAATTGGAACTGAAATATCGCCAAACTGCCATCCCCTCTTTGAAGCAGAGGACTAGACTAGATAACTTCTTGGAAAATATTGAGGATTTCAGTGACTTTTATCAGAGGGAGACACTTTCTTGTTGGTTCAGGAAGGTATATAAAAAAGGCTTGTCATTTATCTGGGCTCACAACGAGCTGTACACCAAAGGGATGCCTTACAGCTTGCTTTAATTTAAAAGTGAGATGTTCTTACCACAATTCAGAGTTTTCCCAGGTGATAGTGATGCCAGTGTCACTTTTACTTGGCTTTGTGTTACATAGGAGAAGCTGTACAAATGTTTTCCATTCTTAGTCTCACAAACTCCTGAGGTTGTGTGATAAGGTAGTCTCTCAGTTCCTAAACTCCGGCCTGGCCTATGGACTGACTATAGCAAAGTCACTGAGGAAATTTTTTAAAAATACACAGTTCTGGTTCTGGAGATTTGGAATAATTCTAGAGTTTGGGCAATGTTAGGCTGGAGCTTGCCTGTCTTATCTTTTGAGAGCCCATTGAGCACCTCTCCAACTCCACCTTCAGTGACGTCACTTTAGTAGCTTGAAATCAGCTCTAGCGGGAGAATTTATTTTATGGAAGTTGACAAATGCTAAAAATTATAGAATTTGTGCCCCCTTGAGAGCTGATGTCAAACATTTACTAGCACATTACTAGACTGGGGCCAGGGACCCAGTATAACCTCTCACTCAGGGAATCTTTAGGAATGTTAATATTTTTTATTTTTGATCTAATATGAGCCATTTATATGGCAGTACTATTGGCCTTTTATCATTTTTTTGGCAAATGTTTAAAAGGTATCTTTGCACACTACTGTATGAAGTCGATGATTAACAAGAACCCGTATAGGCCAGGAAAATCTACTCAATAGTTTGTAATAACCTATATGAGAAAAAAGAATGGATGTATTTATATGTACACTGGACTCATTTTGCTGTACACCAGAAATATTATAAGTCAACTATACTCCAGTAACATAAAAAATAAAAAAAGAACTTATTTTGTTAATATTTATTATAGCTGTGTTATTGCCTGATTTACATCATTTTAATATGGTATGTATATATATTTTCAACACTGAAACCTGTTACAATATTGCCATAACTTATATTTTTATAATATAGTAACTTAGAGATGACATTTTAAGCTATAAGAAATGTTTGTATATGACAGTTGTCTCAGTCATGTTGCATGTTTCATTGCCTTGTCATTAGCAATATAACTAATGAATAAAATTCTATTGCATAATTCTCAAGGGAAGGAAAATTGATTTAAAAAATAAAAATCATTAAAGTTATATATGTTAACTTTTTTATTTGAAATGTTATTATTGAAGTTAAAAAATTACCAATTTGACGGTATATAATTACAAAATTTGACCAATTTGTGCGATAGCAACTTAGTGTAAATAACCTCCTCTTTGGCACCTCATTGGGTTTTCTAAAGGAAAACCAGTCCATATTAATTAATTTATTTTTTGTCTTTTTTGGGTCGTACCCATGACATATGGAGGTTCCCAGGCAAAGGGTCGAATCAGAGCTGTAGCCACCGACCTACACCACAGCCACAGCAATGCGGGATCTGAGCCGTGTCTGTGACCTTCACCTCAGCTCTCAGCAATGCCATATCCTTAATCAACTGAGTGAAGCCAGGGATCAAACGTGCATCCTCATGGATACTAGTCAGATTCGTTTCTGCTGAGCCACGATGGGAACTCCCTTATTAATTTAATTCTCTGTGTGAGTTGTACAAAAATTAAAATTATTGTACAAAATTAAAATATTTATCTGGTTTGATTTAATCATAGTTTTAGACTAATTGTTTTAACAGAACCCTTGAGTATCATTAGTCTCCTGATTGTAATAATTTAACAAATAATTGCTGTGCTAACCCAAATGGTTACCATGGCCAGGTTTCATCTGGAGTCTGGAGATAGGAAGTGTGGCCCATTAGAGTGGAGTTCTTACTTCTCCTCCCTATTGGTACCTCTAATTGTTAAATATTAAACATAGTGAGGCTGGAGAATTTGATGCCTATCTACAAAGAGGACACTGATTCTAAAGTCAGTGCTTATATTTCTGTAGCTGGCAATAGTGATTTAAAGACTAAAGAAGTTAAAGCCATTGCCAACAGAGTTAAAACACTGATAAATCTGGTCCAAAAATCATAGTCTGCTTTTAATATAAAAGGTGAAATGTCTAAATTATTAAATGTGATATAGTATTCTGAAAATTGAATTAGATGTGAGCAAATATTCATTTGGCCTCAACCTCATCATTTCCTTTACAAATACCATTGGCCAAGTGATGTAATCTTTCTCAGCCTCAATTCCTTATTCTTTTATTTTTTTTTTTTGGGCCTTATTATTTTTTTGTTTTTATTATAAAGTATGCGATGTTTTAGGACGAGGCTATCCACAGAGTATACTTCTATTCACCTACCAATTCCTTATCCTTGAAACTACTCTATATCACACAGTTTATTGAGGATCAAATGAGATAATGTATGTGTTAGCAATTTGAATACATTAGTCTTCAAATGTAAGAAATCATTAATATCAGTTTTTTAGTTCAAATACTTAGGATATTATCTTATTAAATGTGATTCAATCTAATATATAATATAATCAGTGTTGATGAATCCCTTTTCAGAACTTTAAACAATTGAATGTCTTAATTTGCCATTGACATGTATGGTCGTCTTTTTGGATGCCATCTTGATGTTTATGAACTGATTTCAAAATTTAGGTAAATCTCTCAATGTATACATATATTATTTTTCAATAATTATACAGAAGGATGGCTATATTGCTTAAAAGATTTCTATCTTATGTAAATATAATAGTATTAATAAGGAAAATAACAGCTAACACTGTGGAGTTCTTGCTGTATAGGAGGAAATATGCTGTAGAGCAGACTATCCAAAATTTTTTCAGATGGAAAAACTAAGGCTTGGTAGTATTGACTCTTCTAAGTCTTAACAGCTAGAAAATGATAAAGCTATGACTGAGATAATATTGTTTCATCTGACACCCAGCTCAAACTCTGAACCAAAATGCTAATACTGCCTCTTGCATTATTCACCTTTGCCTTTATTCTCACCTTGCCCTTATCTTTATTACTCAATAAAAGTAGGTATGCATATCACATCAAACAAGTGATCCTCTTAGATAAACCCGATTCTTAGTATGAATAAGTGATGGTGAGTTAATAGCTGTAAACAGTCAGAGACCACTGCCTCTGTGTTTGACAGTGGTTGCAAACTGTCTGGTATCTTGACAGATAGTCTATGATTTTTGTAAATCACATTCATAGTAATTTATAACTGTAATAAATTGTATTATTTTTTTCACTAAATCCAGATTTGAAGATCAAGTAGAAATTTCCTCCCAAAGTATTAATAAACATCATTTTTATTATTTTTGAATGCCTAGGCATTTATATTTTCATTTATAATCATTACAAAAGCCATAGATATTATAATTCCCACTTTGCTGATAAGGAGAGCACCTCACCTGAGGCTCACATAGTTGCTAAGTGGCAGAGGTGGAATTGAAACCCTAGACTTGCAGGCCATCATTTCCTCACACATGACACTACATTTGTGAAATATCTTGCAGAGTCGGGGGAGTGTCCTATAAAGGAAGGTTTACAATGTGACCATACAGAAACTTTGAATAATTATCATATTTAAGAATCAAAAGGTTTCACATGCAAGTCCAAATTTGTGATTTGTCTCAAAACTCTGAAACAAGGGCTGGGAGGAAGTATTCTCTGCTCCCTTTAGAATGTGGCCTGGGTTCTCATTCCTTCCCTGTCACTTCTCTTGTCATCACATTACTATCTGACTTTATTAGAGTAAGGATTCTCATTGAGGTGTGATTTCAAAGCTTTGTTGACTGAGGAGGAAAAGTTATGCCCACTGATTAATTAATAAATTGGGGGCAGAGTTATTTAGTTTTCAAGATACTGTATTTTGGTTCTAAACCAGGGACTTCTGAAGGGGTAAATATTCTAGGTCCTTCTGGAATTGTAATTGACTGACATGAGTGCTTATTAAAATTTTGATGTTATTCAAATTGTGTCAGTATAATGTTTAGGATTTCTAAAAACTGGAATTTGGGTGGTAAAGAATGATGTTTGCATTGGGGGCTTCAAAATGATACAACCTTACATTTTGTTTGGAAACAAAAAGGGAAGGGTAGGATGGAAAGGGCACACTGACCTCTTTTTTGTTATTATGTAAATTAGAGTATATCATCTAATCCTCAAAATAGGCCTTGAGGTCACTATTCAGTTGGAAAAAGCATATTTTGGGGGCTAGATAATTACATAGTTCATCTCCCATAGAAACAACATCTTCAGAGCTAGTGCTTTATTTTGGTGGAAAAAATTGTTCTGGAGCTAAGAAAAATTTGAAAAAACCATAATAATAATTAAAAATACCAATTCTGTGGATATTTTAAAAAGAATTGTTTTTTAAGCATATCAAAGTTTTAAATAAAATCTTACAGGAAAATTTATTCATTTATAGGCAGTCAAAAAATATCTAAAGTTAAATGGGAGTGGGAGGAATTTTTTCCAATACTTGAAGTTAGTGTTTATTTTATGGGGCAGCTTTCTCAGAAATAGGTGCAAATACTTCATCCACACTCACATGTAGTCCAGAATGTTTAGATCATTAGTAAAAGTAGTCTACATATACTTCTTAATATGATAATTAATTTAAATGATTTGTAAGTTTAAAAACAATAAGCACAAATAAGGCAGTCACCACTATTTTTGGGGAATTTTTGGAGTTCATTCTATGAATCAAGCACTGTTAGGTGCTATGAAAGACTTATAAACATATGTGTTTTTGAATATTTATCTTATATAATCAGTTGGTTCATAATTTTAAAAATACATAAAGGTATATAATGAAAATACCATGGAAGTTAGTGTTTCACCTGTTTACACCCCCAGAGGCAATGAATATTACTAGTTTATTGTGTATTGTTGAGCAGACATTTTCTGCAGATACAAACAAAGCATGGGTTTTTCTCCCCAATATCTGTGTTGTACAGTCTGCTTTATACACGTAGTATCATATTCCACACATAGTTTTGAATCTTGCTTTTTCTATAGCCCAAGGAACAAACTATCTTTTTTTAATGGCTGTAAAACTATTTCCTTTTTGGGGGTGTCTCATAATCTGTTTCACCAGTCATCATATTGTGAACATTTAGTTAGTTTTCAGCTTTGCTATTCCACACCATATTGCAGTGACTATGGCTTTAAAAAAAAATCTTTAAGTAGAGTTGAATTAAGGGTATGTACTTCTATAATTTTAGAGATATTGTCAAATTACCTTTTGTAGAGGTTGTGCCAGGTTGCGTTTTGACTAATTGCCTACAAAAATACTTGTTTCCCCACTGCCTGACCAAACAGTATTATTAATCTTTGGTGTTTTTGCCCATCTGATAGGTAAAGAATGGTATATTAGTGTAGTTTTAATTTTCATTTTTCTTATTCTCTTATTCATGTGTTTAAGAATTATTTGTGTTTCATTTTCCACAAACTGTCTGTGCACATTGTTTGCTTATTTTTCTTTTGGGTCATTTACTATCAAATAGTGGGTGTTTATTGTTTATTGGTTTGTGACATGAGTTACAAATACTTATTCCAGCTTGTCATTTTTCCTTTGCTGTTGTTTATTATAGTTTTTGCTATAAAGGTTATTATTAAATTTTTGTTATAGAATTTATCAATCTTTTGATTTATAGCTCCTGTGTCATATTCAAATAGGCTTCTTCTACACTAAGATTATAAAACATTTCTCTCAGGTTTCTTCTAATACTTTTATGTTTTCACTTTTACAATTAAATATTTGATTCATTTGGAATTTATCCTGATGTTGAAAATGAGGTATAACTCTAATATTACTTTTTTTCTAGATGGCTACCCAACAGCATTTATTGAGTAATCCATCTTTTCTTCAGTGAGTTGAGATGCTGCCTTGATACCTCTTATTATATTAATAGTTATGTAGTGCACACTATGAATCAAGTCTTGTGTTAGGTACTGTGGTAAATTTTTAAAGGGTAATATTGTTCTTACAAGCCAGAAATTATCATCTAGTTATAGCAACAAAACTAACATCCATGAGAAAATAAAATGACATTTTGTATCAGAGAAGGTTTTATGGAGGGGTGGACATCAGTTTTTCCTTGACAGTTGTAAATGGAATTAGAGAATGAAAACACACAAAAGAGAAATAGAGACTAGAAGAAAAAGAGGAAACCTGCTCATAGTCATTAACCAAAACTGGCAGATTTAGACCAGGGACAGGCTGAACGTTGATTTGCAAATATTCAATGTGGGTATATTTCTGTATGGCAAATGCTTTTATTTTGCAGAAACATATCTATCATACCAAAGTTGAAAACTACCATAATAAGATGCTGTTAATTTCTTACATTCTTCCTTTTCAATTTAAATGTGGAAGTAAATGTATTTGCAGAAAATGGCTTCAGTATCAATAGCAACTGTCAGAGCAAGCATCTTGTTAGTTGATTTGGAATTATTTAGATATATCTGAATTGTTTCCTGTTGTATTTTCTTGCTTGTTTACTATCAAACCTCTTTATGTGAAAATAACCATATTGGGCTCCATCTATCACTTTAAATACTTTTATAATGGAAGATTTAGAAACCTCTTTGGTGCATAATACAAATATATATATTATCTTTTGTAGTTTTAAAATTTAATCTTAAAAATTTGAGATATAATTTATAACATCTATCATTTTATTTATTTATTTATTGCCCACCCTTGTTTTTAAAGCTGCACCTGTGGCATGTGGAAGTTAACAGGCTAGGAGTAGAATCAGAGCTACAGCTGCAGCAATGCCAGATCTGAGCCATGTCTGTGACCTACACCACAGTTCTTGGTAATGCTAGATCCTTACTTAACCCACTGAGCAACACCAGGGATTGAACCCACACCCTCATGAGTACTAGTCAGGTTTGTTAGCTCTGAGCCACAATGGGAACTCCAAAATGGATCATTTTAAAGTGTACAGTTAGGTGGTTTTGAGTACATTCATGAGGTTATGCATCTGTCACTTCTACTTAATTACCAAATACATGTTAAGTAGAAGTGACAGTTGCATATGTGACATTATGTGGTTGCCTTCACTCATGTAACACAGTTACTTGAAGTTCATCCATGTTTTAACATGTGTCAGTAATTTATTCTTTTTTATGGCCAAATAATATCCCATTGTGTAGACGTATCACATTTTGTTTATTCATCAGTTGATGGATATTTGAGTTATTTCTTCTTTTTGCTATTATGAATAATGCAGCTGTAAACATTTGTATACAACTTTTTGTATTGATATATGCTCTAATTTCTCTTGGGTAGGTACCTAGAAGTGGAATTGCTAGATCACATGGTAGCTCTATATTTAAATTTTTGAAGAACTGCCAAACTCTTTTCCACATTGGCTGCACCATTTTACATTCCTACGAGCAATGTATGAAGGTTCAAATTTTTTCAACTTTTTGCCCACATTAGTTATTTTACATTTTTTAATATTATGGCCATCCTAGTATGTGTGAAGTGGTATATCACTGTGGTTTTGATTCAAACTTCCCTGATGACCAGTGATGTTGAGACATTTTTTCATGTACTTATTTTCTATTTGCATATCTTCTTTGTAGAAATATCTAAATTCTTTGGCAATTTTGAATTGGATTTTTGTCTCTTTATTATTTAATTGTAGGTGTTCCTAATCCATTCGAGAAACTAAACCCTTCTCAGGTATATGATTTGCAAATCTTCTCTCCCATTGCTGACTTTTTTTTTTTTTCCCTCATTTTCTTGGTAATGTCCTTTGACACAGAAAAGTGTTTTTTAAAAATATTTTATTAGGAGTTCCCGTCATGGCACAGTAGTTGATGGGTCCAACTGGGAGCCATGAAGTTGTGGGTTCGATCCCTGGCCTTGCTCTGTGGGTTGGGGATCCAGCATTGCTGTGAGCTGTGGTGTAGGTTGCAGGCACGGCTCGGATCCTGCGTTGCTGTGGCTGGCAAAGGCTGGAGACTACAGCCCTGATTCGACCCCTGGCCTGGGAACCTCCATATGCTGCGGGAAGCAGCCCCAGAAAAGGCAAAAAGACAAAATATATATACATATATATTATTAAAAACCATCTCATTTTTTTTTAATAAAGTGAATCTGAAATATCTATTTTTTTTGTTTGCCCATGCTTTTGGTCATATCTAAGAAACATTTGCTTAGTTCAAGGGATTTTGTAACTCATGAAGATTTATATCTATGTTTTATCCTAAGAGTTTTATGGTTTTTTAGCTCTGATTTTAGAACCTTGCTCTATTTTAAAGTATTTCTGTGTGATGTGAAGTAGGGATCCAAATTCATTCTTTTATATGTGGATACTAATTGTCCTACCACCATTTGTTAAAGAGACTATTCTTTTCCTCATTGTGTAATTCTAGAACCATATTGAAAATCAATTGACCATATAGACGCAATTGGTATTTCTTGACTCTCAATTCTATTCCTTTGATGTATATGTCTCTCTTTATTCTAGTACTACGCTGTCTTGATTATCATAGTTTTGTAGTAGATTTTGTGATTAGAACATAGGAGTCCATTAACTTTGTGCTTTTTTTCAAGGTTGTTTGTCTGTAATGGGTGACTTGCGCGTCTATATAAATTTTAGGATTAGTTTATCCATTTCTGCAAAAAAAGGAAGTTATAATTTTGATAGGGATTACATTAAATTGAATCTATAAATTCGACTTTTAAACTTGGTGATTAAACGTTTCCTGATAAGCTGATTTTACTATTTTAAAATACGCAAATATTCTTACAACTCTATAATTTTTCCTTAACATGTTACTTATATTTTAAAGCTAATATTTAAATTATTTTAAAATATGATATGAATTCGGTAGTCTTTCCCAATGACTACTATTATAAATGCTTATTTTTGCTGCTGGAAGTACATTCTATCTGACTTGAACCTTCCTAATAATGATGATGATGATTGTGGTAATGGAATGGTGTATATGATGGTAAAGATGACAGCCTGAATTCCTGTGTTCCTTGCACATAATACCTAATTCTTTTAATAACCTAGGAGGCAGATAAAAGCGTCACAAATTATCAGTGAAAAGAATCTGAGACTTAGAAAAGTGACTTTCTCAAGGCCTCAGAAAGCTGATAAATGGAAAGCTGGGATTTGAACACTTTTTTTCCCATTGCTCTGTGTTCTCTCAACATATGAACATAGTTATTTTCAAAAAATTCAGACTAGTGTGCACTTTTGATGGGAGATTTTGGCTTCCTATTGTTAGGTATGAATGATGAAAATAAAATATTCTAGTAGAAAGCAATTATTAAAAATAACTAACACTGTTTCCCTTTTCAAGATGTTCCAGCCATAATGGCTCTTTTTCTGTATCTCCTACGTTAATATGCCAAGTTCATCATTACCTAGAAGCCTTTGCACTTGCTATTTTTATTCCACTCTTCTTGGAAAGCTTTCTCCAGATATTTGCATGACTGGCACATTTTTCATCTTTGAAATCTTGGTCCAAGTGTCTCCTGAAAGAGGCTTTCCTTTACCACTTCTCCTTAAAATATTTACTTCCCTCCCCCACTGCCATAGTTATTTTCTATCCCACGTTAGATTATATTATTATTTTCATAGTCCCTATAAGTAATGAAATAATTTTATGTATTTATATATCTATTGTCCCTTTCCTCAAACCATAATATGCGCCCCTTGGAGATAGCCATTTTTATTTTGTTTGGTTTTGTGTTTGTTCTTATTTTCACTTCAGACTTACTAAATACTCATAGGTTTTGAAATATTTTTGACCAGTTGTGACTAATTATAATCCTGTTTTCTCAACATGTACCCCAATTTGTTCTTTGTTTTACTTTCATCTATTTTAGCATATAATTACTTTCCCCCTTATTTATAAACTTATTTTTTTAATGAGATTTATCTGAATGAAAATTTTGTTGCTTTATGGCCAAGAAACCCAGGTGTTCAATCATACAAATAGCTCTCAATAATTAGAGAATTTTTGCTTAACTATGTAAACAACTGTTTCTTCTCATTTTTAAATTAACGATGGATTCTCTGTACTAGTTTCTAGTGTTTTGATCTTTTGTTTTAAACTTTCATTGTTACTTTTTTTCTGCATATTTTGCCTTGCTAATTAGATCATAAGCTCCATGGGGCAATGGATATGTTCAGCCCTTTAGACACCTATAGTGTTGAATGGAGTGACTGAGCAGAGTGTTGAGTTATTCAATAAACTCTGCTTAGTTGCTTTCATTGCAACTTAAGAAACAAAGGGAAGAAAGCCAAATTAAAAAAAAAAAAAAATTGTGGGAGTTCCCATCGTGGTGCAGTGGTTAACGAATCCGACTAGGAACCATGAGGTTGCGGGTTTGATCCCTGGCCTTGCTCAGTGGGTTAACGATCTGGCATTGCCATGAACTGTGGTGTAGGTCGCAGACGTGGCTCAGATCCTGTGTTGCTGTGGCTCTGGAGTAGGCTGGCGGCTACAGCTCCGATTAGACCCCTAGCCTGGGAACCTCCATATGCCGCGGGAGCGGCCCAAGAAATGGCAAAAAGACAAAAAAAAAAAAAATTGTTATTAATGATCTTAATATCTCTGAAACAAACTTTTTGGAAGAAGGATTTGATATCATTTTCTGAAATATGGTTCATGTGTTTTATTGAAAAACTTCCTAATTAAGCTTTTTTCAATATTTGAAAGTTATTGTTCCTGTTCACATGGTTATAAAGGCATGGTCTTTGTAGCTGGTTGACCTATATAATTCAAAGCCTTCCAGGGTACCTACAAAAGAAATTTGGTATATAAAGACAGTAGAATTACACTTGTGTTAGGAGATCTTTTACTTTCTTTAAGAAAGACAATCACCTAGTAAGTGTTTCAGAATCCCAGTTGTATTGAGATCTTTGTGGAGTTAAATGCATAAATAGGTAAACAATACTCTTTGAGGAAAAATCTGATAGAAAATTACCCTTTCACTATAATTGAAAGAGATGTTATTGCATTACAGCATTTGTGATATGCTGAATTTATTTGCAGTGTTTATAATATCTCATATATTTTATGGAAGAAAGAGTTTTAGTATGTGTTTATCAAATTAAAAATTGCCTCTAAGATTGTTCGTTCTGTTTTCTAAACTTTATCACTGATTATAGATACAGGCACTTCTATCATTTATTTTAAAGACTGTTTATTAACTTGTCTTTAGGCTAGCTCAGATTGCATATTGCTAAGAAATTAAGTGCTTTGGACAATCAGCAATTTGCATAATTATTGTTTTGGAGATAATTCTGTAGGGAATAGTCTGCTTCTATGAATATTTATAAACTATCTGATTTATAAGCACAGAGACAATGAATATAAGGTATTGTTATCTAGTTGTTTGAAAGATAATAAAATATCCACAAAGAGTAAATATAATATCTTTGATATGGCTCAAATGACTTCATCACTAATCATGTAATAGAAAAAGAGAGTAAAGGGAAATTTTTCCATTATTTAGATTTTTCTTGCACATTGAGAGCAGAGTCCGTGAAGTATTTAGTATAATAGTTTATGTGTGTCTGAGTATGTGTATTCATGTTTGATGACATATAACGTATATATGTGAGGGATATCATATCATGAATGATGAGAAATAATCTAATTAAGGTTGGCAAATTTACTGCCTATGGGTTGAATCTGACCCACTGCCTATTTTTGTAAGTAAGGTTTTATTGGAACACAGTTTTTATTTGTTTGTATATTATCTGGGACTACTTTCATACTATAACAGCAGAGTTGAGCATGGCCTGCAAAGCCATGGTCTTTACAAAAAATTTATGATCCTTGATCAAGGTATAATCATATGTATGCAGCTGACCCTCATACTTCAGAGACCCTATGTTGCTGTAATTTTAAATATTTCACTCTCTGCTTTTCTTCCTAACATGTGCAACGACTGAAGAGAGTCTATAGTTATCAGCTTAAACAGGATCCAAGGAACTTTTTGAACATTTTCTTCCACCTATATTTATAATCATAAGCATTCAAAGTAAAGGTATATAAAACACACTAAACAAAGATTTTGTCATAAAACAAATCTAAATTCTGCCAGTGCCTTTTGAATACCTAGGGCTTACCTAGTTAAGATATTGGGATATGAAAACAAAAGTTAAATAATTCTCCTTCCTCTTCCTCTTTTTTTTTTTTTTAATTTGCTTTTTAGGGCCACTCCTGTGGCATATGGAAGTTCCTAGGCTAGGGGTCGAATCAGTGCTGCAACTGCCAGCCTACACCAGAGCCTCAGTAAAGCCAGATCTGAGCTGCATCTCTGATCTACACTGCATCTGCTGACAACACAGGATCCCTAACCCACTGAGCGGGGCCAGGGATTGAACCTGCACCCTCAGGGATACTAGTCGGGTTTGTTACTGCTAAGCAGCAATGGGAACTGCAAAAGTTATCATATTCTTGATTGTATGTACTGTCACCTCTCAAATCAACTCCTTCTATCACAGGATGAATAGTTACCAGTATTCTCCTTCCTTACTGTACTATTACAGACAAATGACGAAAACCAATTCTAATGTAATACAAAATTACTTTATATCTTGATTTATAGGCTTCTGATTTTGATAAAAAATAAAGTATTGGGTCAAATTATATCCAGGTTTTCAATTTAAAATTTTTATTATGAGTTTTTAAAAACTAGTGTAAGCATTTATCAAACAAAAACAAACATGCCCTCTTAAAGAATCAATTTAGTTCATCATTAGTAATAAAATAGCTTTTTCATAAGCTCATTCTCTGTAATTATAAGGCATGAGAAAGGAAATAAAAAAGAAGAGCTAAATAATTGTAGAGCTATACCATATTTATAGACTGGAACTCAATATTGTTGGAATGTCTATTCTTTACAAATTCTATAGATTCAGTAAAATCTTCCCCCCAAAATTCCATTAGGATTTTTTTCTTTATTTGTAGAAATTGGCAAATTGATTCTAAAATTCACATGGAAATGCAAAGGAAAAAAAGTCTTCAAAAATGGATGTTGAAGAACTTACATAAGCCACTTGATTTTTAGAGTTATTTTTAAAGCTAAATTAATGAAGATAGGTGTTTTGTTAGCATAGGGGTAGGTAACTAAATCAGTTGAACAGAATTCAACACAAATATGGTTCATTGCTTTGAACAAAGGTGCCAAAGCAGTTCAATGAAAGGAAGGAAAATCTATAACAAATGGTTCCAGAACAACCAGAAAATGAACCTATGCTCCTACTTTACACCATAAAATAGGTAATTTAAGATGTGTAATAGATGTAACTTTAAAAGTCAAAACATAAAGCTTCTAAAAAATTAACAAGGAGGATATCATTGTGTCTTTCACATTTGAAGATTTCTTATCTGATTAATAAGTGCACACACACACACACACACAGACGTGCATGGGCACACACACACAGTCCAACCACAAAAGGAAAAAAAAAGTAGGTAACTCGATTATATAATAATTAAAAATTTTCTTTTGGAGTTCCCGTCGTGGCTCAGTGGTTAATGAATCCGACTAGGAACCATGAGGTTGCGGGTTCGATCCCTGCCCTTGCTCAGTGGGTTAAGGTTCCGCCGTTGCCATGAGTTGCAGACACGGCTCGGATCCCGTGTTGCTGTGGCTCTGGCGTAGGCCAGTGGCTACAGCTCCAATTAGACCCCTAACCTGGGAACCTCCATATGCTGCAGAAGAAGCTCAAGAAATGGCAAAAAGACAAAAAAAATTCCTTCATCAAAAGCAAACAAAATAAAACACAATTGTTACAAAAATAAAAAGCAAGCTATAAACTTAGAGACATTTTACATATTTACACATATTTACAATATTTTTACAACATTTACACATATTTACACATATTTACAGCATTTATATCTGTCAAGATAATTATTTCAGAATCCTACAAGTCAATAATAACAATCATCAACACAATAAAAAATGAGCAGACTAGAATACTTCAACAAAGAGAAGAGAAATGAATGGCCAATAAGCATTTGAAAAGGTGCTCAGCATAGTTATGGAAATGCAGGTTAAAACCACACATTCCGTAGCCAGACAAACTGCTAAAATTAAAAAAAAATTGACAATATTAAAGATTGGTGAGAATGTGGAAAACTGGAGCTCTTACATTGTTAGTGTGTAAAATGGTATAATTATTTGGAAATGGTTTCTCAGTTTCTTATAAAAATTAAAAATAGACCTAATTGTTTCCCAAAAATTTCACTGCTAGATATTTACTTGAGAGAAATACAAATGCAAAAAGGGTTATAGTTGCCTTGTAATAGAGAAAAGCTGAAAACAACTCAACTGTTTATTAATAGAACAATGAAGAAATTATGGAATATTCATATACACTACTTAGCAATATAAAGGGACAGAATCTGAAATACAACAACATGGATGAATCTCAGAATTTTATGTTGAATATAGGAAAGTAGACACAAATAACAATATATTTAAATTTCTATGAAGTTACAATAGGCAAAAACTCAAAACAGGAAGCAATCTAAATGTCCATCAGCTGGTGAACAAATAAAATATGGCATATCCACACAATGGAATATGGAATATTATCCAGATTAAAAAGAATGAACATCCAATGTATACTATAACAGGTAAAGCATTATACTAAGTGAAAGAAGCTAGATGCAAAAGACTACGTATTGTATGATTCCATTAATATTAAATTTCCAGGAAAGGCAAATCTTTGATCATAGAACACAGATCAATGACTACATGGACTGGGGAGTGGGGGGTGCAAACAGGCATGAGGGAATTTTTTGATCGTAGGAGTAGGATAGGCAATATAAGAAAGGAAACAGGCATGAGGGAATTTTTTGAGTTTATGGAAATACAGAACTGAATCATGGTGGTGATAGTTGTTCAACTCTGTGTATGTACTGAAAACTCACTGAATTTTGTGTACTTATTATAAACTTTATATATTTCAATAAAGTTTTTGCAAAGGGGAAAGAAAGCAGACAAAGCTAACATATAGTGATAGAAATTAGAGCAGTGGTTGTTTCTAAGCAAGTGGTGGAGATTGACTGGAAATGAGAAGGAAGGAACTTTTGGGTGGTGGGAATATTCTATATATTGATTGACCTGATAGTTATACATGGGTAGTTGTAGTTGTCAAAATTCATGGATACAGTTATGACTTGTGTATTTTTATAATATGTAAATTGTATGTCAAATTTTTTTAAAAAGTCACTCCAGATTTGGGCTTTGTTGAATTGGAAGAAAGTAGCATTGAGAGTTACATTAAAGTTTGCCTCTTCTGATGAGCAAGCAGCGATGGAGAAAGATGCTGATTATGTTGATTTTATCTTATGTGAAGTAACTTTGGGGCAGAAAATACGCAAAAGCATGTAAATAACGTGTTTTTATTTACTTTTTTTTTCTTTATAGAAACCAGTTTTATTCTTCTTTTGTTTGCTTTTAAGGGTATGGCTAGAGATTTATCAGGAAACTTTCTATTCTCATCAAGGCCAATATGGCCACTAATTGTTATCTCAGTCATTTTTTTTTTTTGCCTCATTATTCTTAGAATCAAGTAAATGGGAATAAATATAAGTGTACAGAAAATAAGCAGTAAATTGTTGACAGTGTGCTATGGTGTTTAATTATTGTCATCATCTAACTCCTCTGATGTATGTTGCTTATATTTATCAAGAGCCAAAGTGTAAAGAAGATTTGTTTGGGGGAAGCCACTTTGCTTTCTTCAGTCTGATATGGAATTTAGAATGGTTACTCACTCATTCTCAGGTTTTTTATACTTAACCTTTATTAAATCTTTTCAAATCCTAATCATGGCTTCATGGTAAAATCCAGAGAAAAGTTTTAAGTGTGTGGTGAATGACAAGTGTTGAAGATTTTGTTCTCTTCATTTTTTTTTTTTCTTTTTTTTTTGGCCTATCTGTGATACATGGAAGTTCCAGGAACCGGGATCTAACCTGCACCACAACAAGTGACCCAAGCCACAGTAATGACAATGCCAGATTCCTTTTTTTTTTTTTTTTAACTTTTCTAGGAGCATATTTTTTAATTAAGATGACTTTTCCCCAGATTCTTAATCTGCGAGGTCACCAGGGAACTCCTTCCTTTACATTTTTTCTACCTTATTTTGCATTTCCCATATTCCTGGTACTGTTTCTTTTTTTTTTTTCTCCCATTCAAGCAAAATCTTCAACATTCCAAACCCATCCTTCCATTTCTGAAGCATATGTGGTAGTAATATGTACTGCCCAGTAATCCCTTTTATTAAAAAAATTATTTTTATTTTATATTGGAGCATACTTGATTTGCAATGTCGTATTAGTTTCAAATGTACAGCAAAGTGGTTCAGCTATACATATACATATATCTATTCCTTTTCAATTCTTTTATAGGTTATTACAGGATATTGAGTTCCCTGTGTTCTATAGTAGGGCATATATTTTAATCCCAAACTCCTAATTTGCCCCTCCCCCCTACTTTCCTCCTTTGATAACAAAAAGTTTGTTTCTGAAGTCTGTGAGTCTTTTTCTGTTTTGTAAATAAGTTCATCTGTGTCATTTTTTAAAGATTCTCTATATAAATAATAGCATATGATATTTGTCTTTGTCTGATTTACTTCACTTAGATTAATCTCTAGGGCCATCCATATTGCTGCAAATGTCAATTCATTCTTTTTTGTGGCTAAGTAATATTCAGTTGTACATATGTATGTATACATTGTACATATGTATTTACATATACATTTATTTGTGTATATATATAATACACATATATATTGTATACATGTATTTATTCCTCTGTTGATGGACATTTAGGTTGCTGCCATGTCTTGACTATTGTAAACAGTGCTGCAGTGAACATTGGAATGTATGCATCTTTTCAAATTAATGATTTTCTCTGGATATGTGCCCAGGAGTGGTATTGCTAGATCATATGGTAGTTCTATTTTCAGCCTTTAAAGGAACATCCATACTATTCTCTATAGCAGTTATACCAATTTACATTCCCACCAACAGTATGGGGGGGTTCCCTTTTTAGCATACCCTCTCTAGCATTTATTGTTTGTAGACTTTTTGATGATGGCAATTATGACTGGTGTGAGGTGATACCTCATTGTAGTTTTGATTTCTCTTTCTCTAATAATTAGCGATGTTGAGCATCTTTTGATGTACTTTTGGGCCATCTGCCTTCTTCAGAGAAATGTTTTTTTAGATCTTCTGCACATTTTTACTGAGGAGTTTTTTGTTTTTGTTTTTGTTTTTTTGATATTGAGCTGCACAAGCTGTTTGTATATTTTGGAGATTAATCTCTTGTTGGACACTTTGTTTACAAATATTTTTTCCCATTCTGTGGGTTATCTCTTTGCCTTGTTATGGTTTCCTTTTCTATGTAAAAGCTTTTAAATTTAATTAGGTCCCATTTGTTTATTTTTATTTTCATTTTCATTACTCTAGGAGGTGGATCCAAAAAGATATTGCTGTGATTTATGTCAAAGAGTGTTCTGCCTGTGTTTTCCTCTAAGAAATCCCCCTATCTTGTAATGCTCCCCACTTTCACATCAGGACATTCTCCCTATTTCCAAGCACACTTACTTCATCCAGAGGCCAAAATTTTCATCCAAAGACTTCAGAGTGGGAGCAACTGCTGTAGGTGCTTCTCATGTATGCTCTCAAGGATCCGGTGAGCACCTCAACGTCGTTGCCATGTGCTCCTCCTATACCTAGTTTTAAAATCTGAGTTCCCTGGTCCTCCGATTACTTCAGTACTTCTGAGGCAATACAAATATATTTATCTGAAACCTCATTTCTTTCAGAAGCAAGACCCCACTCTGTTTCCACTTACATTTGGCATTTCTTGTCTCCTTTCATTGGTTTTATAAAGCCAACTGCTAGGAACCTCTCAGATTGGGACTCTGCTGAATGTGAGCTTCCTTCTCTGTTACAATTTTTACCTTAACATCAAGAAAAAAAACTTTTGGAGTTCTCGTCGTGGCGCAGTGGTTAACGAATCCGACTAGGAACCATGAGGTTGCGGGTTTGATCCCTGCCCTTGCTCAGTGGGTTAAAGATCCGGTGTTGCTGTGAGCTGTGGTGTAGGTTGCAGACGCGGATCGGATCCCGAGTTGCTGTGGCTCTGGCATAGGCTGGCAGCTACAGCTCCGATTCGACCCCTAGCCTGGGAACCTCCATATGCCGCGGGAGCGGCCCAAGAAATGGCAAAAAGACCAAAAAAAAAAAAAAAGAAATAAACTTTTAAAACCTGGTTTTTAAATAAGTGTTTTTTATAAAAGTTTGTTATCTTTTAGAGCTCTACCAATTATTTGTATTTACACAACCATGAATTTGCTTTGTGTGTGTGTATGTATTTTGCAGATCAGCTTACTCAGTTTTTCTGCTGCTACAAAATAAATGTTTCCTAGAGCTGGTGTTCTAGGTACAAGACTCAAAATGTCTTATTTGCCTGGAAATACTGCATTTTTCTTGATGTCCAAGAAGATGACACATCCCTTATCTGTTCCCAGAACCTGTTCTTACTTTTTCATTCCTTGTTGAATTTCACTTTGGATAAATCTGGATTCTCTGGATTCTCAAAATTAGTGGCAATGATTAAGGTTTAGTAACAATGCACTCCCTTCTCTCTTTAAAAATTATTTTATTGTGATAGGAATACTTGACATGAGATCTATCTTCCTAACAATTTTTAAGTTTACAATACAGTATTGTTGATTATAGGTACAATGTCATATAGTAGCTCTCTAGAGCTTACTCACTTGCTTACCTGAAACATTATGCCTATTGATTCATATCTCCTCATTTTCCCCTCCCCTCAGCCCCTGGAAACCACTGTTCTACTCTCTGAGTCTATGAATTTGACTATTTTAGATACCTTGTATAAGTAGAAGCATGCAGTATATATTTTTTTCTGTGATTGGTTTATTTCATTTAGCATAACGTACTCAAATTTCATCCATATTGTTGAATATCGTAGGATTTTATTCTTTAAGGCTAAATAGTATTTTATTATATGTATATAATCCATATACATAATATTTTATTTATCCATTCATCTGTCCATGGACATTGAGATGGTTTTCACATCTTGGCTATTGTTAATAAGATGAGCTGGCATAATGAATCCAACTCACCTACTAATCCAGAAGACTGAACTGCATCCTAGAGTTTAACCTATTTGAAGCAATTTTTTTGGCTCCAATAATGAGTTCTTATGGCTTCTAAGACCATATTGCTGCACATTTTACAGGATGTAGGGTTAATTTATATATGTGCTTCCTACTAATAGAGCTTGCATTGACTCCAGAACTGAATCTGTATCCACTCCCTCTCATATTTTTCCTATATGTTATGTGCTGTATAAGCCTTGCTTCCACCAAGGGTTTAGATTTTAAGAAATGTATGTTTTTAGAAGTTTGATGTTTTGGAGTAAACTATAATCCCAATTACCTATCCACAATGGAATTGTTGTCATGCTAGAGCATTTCCAGTAGAGGAAAAATTGTTCGTGAACCTAGATGCACAAATATTCTTACAGCCTTCTACTGTTGCACAGTTTACCAAGATAAGCTTGGGAGACAATTTTTAGACAAATGTTCTATATAATTACTAGTCAAGACTTGATCTCAAATTTATTTAAACTGATAGGACCATATATAATTCATCAGAGCTACATTTTAACTTCTAACAGACCAAGTGACTCTATGTACCTAGGTCTGTTTTCTGATAAGATTCATTGAGTATCATCAGTTTTGGAAAAAGCAGTATGCAAATTGAATCCAAAAGAATAATGTTCTGTTTGGAGATAGAACTGACCTAAATCGTCTCTTCCATGTCTTCCTTCTGGAGCCCATCTAGATCCATTATATATAGTATCTTTCATGGGGTTGAAAGATACACGAGCAATAAGAGGATAGAAATAAATTTCTATGGAGAGATGATAAAGTAAGAAAAATAGTTTTCAATATTAACATTGTTCTAAAATTTCCCTAAGTAATTGAAAATACAGGCCTGTAACCTGGGAGAAAAAATAGGGTGAGAAAAATATTGGGAAGTTATCTGCATAAAGTATTTAAAGCCATGGGAGTAGATGTGTAGATTAGAAATAGTATACATCTGAAATCAGAATGCCTGGGCTTAGTTCTAGATCTAACACATTTTAGTGGAGGGACCTTGGGCAAATTATCTAACATATACGATCCTTAGTTTTTGCGTTTCTTAAATAGAGTTTGCCTTAGGTTATCTTTAAGTTCCCTTTTAGCTCCAAAATTCTACTACCTTAGGAAATTGTTAAAAGTGAAAGTGCAGATATAAAATATAGAGAGCCTGTAAGTAGTCAGTGGAATTGAGTCTTAAGGCAGGTTTCAAATCTGAGAGCAACTTAAGAATGTGCATATTTGAATGAGATTATTTGTTTCTTGATTAACACATGAACTTTTTTCTTCCCCTCCGATGGGTATTAGGACCCAATTTCCATTAAAATTTCCTCTTTACAAGGTAAGATGCAGTGCATTAAGGAGATTACAATAACTGAGACTAATGATGGTTTAAGCATCAAAAATTAGAATAAAATGAATGAATTTTAGGCATGATGTTTCTATGATAAAATAGCAACTGATTACAACCTGAATGTAGTATAAGAGCAAGCCAAATCAATTGGTTCCCACATTGCATACCTATGAGATACTATAATTGAAGATGTGACTGGCATAGGAGGAAATGGAAATTCAGTTTTAATCATATGGGTGTCTTGATGGAGAGGTCAGAACACTTTGCTGATGTAAAATTAATCCTCATTATATCTTTAAAAGGCAGGAAAGAGAACAGGTATTATTTTCAGCTAGAAATTGAGGATTAGTGTTTATGGGGTAGGCACATGGCACATGCAGAGGCAGTTAAATGCCATGTCTGAAAGTAGGTGCTCTGCCATCACAGCTCCACACCACCACCCACCTGTTGGGTGTCCTTGGGCAAATTGCTTATTTGGGCTTCAGTATTTTCTTTCTAAGAAATGGGGTTAATAATGATTATTGGTGTGGTTGTTAGGATTACATAATATGTGTAAAGTGCTTATAATGGTGTCTGCCACATAATAAATGTAGTCAATATAATTACCATTACCACCACTACCTTTATAATGACAATCAACACCATACAGTGTTGATTTGTGTGAAGTTTGTGTACAAGTAGAAGAGAATGAATGTTTCTTTATTCTTATTTTAGGGTTTCCATTCTGTAAGTATGGTCTGGGGAGGACAGAGGACTATGACTGTTCCTGTAGCAGTCCATGTTGTGGTCTCCATTATGTTAATATTAACCATACAACAACACCTTAACTTTTTTGAGTACAGAAGAAACTTATTTAACATTTCATTGAAGACAGATGAAAGTGAATGGCAAGTAACAGTTTTTTCCCCATTAATCTTATGTTTTTAATGGATAATGGGGTTGAAGGGGCATTGTTCATTTGAAGGGTATTTCACCTTTTAAAAGGGGTCCATGAAAAGCAAAAGCTTAGGAAAATGAAAAGTCTGCTATAGAAGATACTACCCAGATAAAAAATTTATAAGTGATACTGCAAGAAAGATGTATGAACAAAGGCTGATAGTCTGCTACCTAGTCTTTTAGATTTGAGTTCCACTCACACTGTTTCAGGATTTATTTTTTGTCCTTCCTTTTAGGGAAACCTCTACCCCATGAAAAACTATCTCTCCTTAGCTCATTAATCCATATCTTTATTACTCTTGTAATAAATGATTTAAAGTATTGTTTGCCTCCCCCACTCAGATCACCCACTAAATCACCTCTAGATACATATATTATTTGTTCTGTTTTAACTTGCAATAATTACATATTTCTTGGGAAACCCCATCTTAGTCTGTTTGTATAGCATGGATAATCAGTACTATTGAAAGTTCCTTGACGTCAGAGACCATATCTTCTATTTCTGTTGCCTCTCCCTAGGGTAACTGTCATAATGCTCAGAAACATTTATTAAGCACCCAATGATGCTTAATGAATTTTATTGACTGGTAAGACTGTGACGCAGATGAGATAGCAGCAAGATATCTGAGAGAATTCTTGGAGACAGTCAGAGAAACAGAGGCTAGAGGTGAACAGATTTGAGTTTTATTCATGTAATGAGAGTAGTTTCACCAGACAAAAGTCCTAGTTTTTCTTAAACCTTTCATGTGTGTAAGTGTTCCATGTCTTTAAGCATTTTTCAATGTCTCCTTTGGTATACTCTCACAAAATTTGTATGCCATTCTCTCTAGGAAAGATGACCTTAATTGAATGGTGAAATAATGCCATAATTTATATAATGGTATTATATTTTCTTTCTAATATTCTTCACTTATTGGAAGCTTTAAGATTATCCCTGTTAGCTAACTATGTCATGTTCGCCATGTTCTGTAATTTAAAAAAATGAATGCATCTTACCATTTTTATCTCCTTGTGACATATCATCATCAGATTTTCAACAGTGTATGTGACTAGAGTGTAAAAATCTAAAACAAATCATACATTTTTTGAAAAATACGAAGTATATTTAAATTACAAATATAATGTGCTATGTTAGTTTAATGTGGAAAACATTCTGGGAGACATTTGTATATAAAAATAAAATAAAATAAATCTAATTTTTCCCTATTTAAGTTTTCTTGAACTACTGCTAGAAATGCAGGAGGAATAGAGAGAATTATATAAGCAATGCGAGAGAGAGGGAGAGAGAGAGAGAGAGAGAGATACTGAAAATACATTCTTGCAAAGAAATGATGTGTTGCATGATTGACTCAGTAATTCTGTACCATGAAAAGTAGTCATATGATCATCAGATAAATCAAACGGTCCATATGTCAGATGTAATCACAATACAAATATTCATGCACTTTATAGCATTTATGGTAATATATATGGTGACATAAATGTATGTGTAATACGTGTGGTTTGTATATACATGTTTGTAGTAGATTATAATTAGAATCTACTACAGAAAAATTGCAGAAATGCAGAAAAATCTTTAAGATAGTTAATTTCTTCTTAAAGGACTTTCAAGAGAGAAAAAATACAGTGTCATAAATACTGAAATTTACATACTATATTTTTATGGAAATGTTCATTGATAGTAATACTGTCTATAGTGGGTGAAAGAGGACAAAACTCTGAATATTGGCAGAACGACATACTCATGGATATAAGCTTATTCTTACATAAAATAAATGTGGTCCTGTCTACCAAGCATATCAGGAATTCAGCATCAATTAATTATATTTCAGGGGCAAATAAGTAAGGTTAATGGTACCCAGGCCTCAATCTATTTAGTTTTTTTTAGTAGTGCGTGCCTTTCTCTTCAGGTGCTATTGGTAATATGGGATATTAAGGTAACAATCAGATAACCATAGTTAAAATAAATGAGGTCTTATTTGCCTCAGAGTGATTTGAGTGACTTCTTTCATTTGTTTTCACCTGGCTGCTCTCAAATATCATTACTTTCTGTCCTTTGTCCAGATGAACAAGGCATAAGGTCTAATATTAAGAGTAATTTCCATAGTTCCCGATCATAGCTCATTTTGAAGGAATTATGTATTGGATTGTTTGTGGAACCTGAAGCAAGCCATTGAAATGCAAATACCAGATCCATTCTTTAGAACAGCTTTGTGAATTGTTAGAATGATTTTTTCATCTTTTAAGAAGATAATATAATACTCTTTCCAATTTTGTGCAGTACTACTGTGTGCCAAATTTAGTGTTTTATATAAAAAACCAAGGTAGCCGTACTTTTGCTTTTATATATACTTGAGAAAGAAAATTAGTAAATGTCTCTTTTCCCCCATTCATTGGTGTATCATGTGCAATTCTATCAAAACCATGATCAGAAGTAACACAGGGCTATGTGGATGAAGAAAAAAATTGTGAAAATGCTGGGAAAGGCTTGTTTTTGTTGATACAATTTTTAAATTCCCCAAATCTGGAATCTGACAAATGTGTAGTAGTTTCATTAGGCAGGTTGATATGAGAAGGGAAAAAAAATTGAGGGAAAGCTTAAATATTTGAAGGTCACCCTGATGATATCTGATGTTTGAGATGGCTGTGATTTAGAATTGTTCTGTATTTTTTTTCAAAGCAAAAGAGAAATTAAGGAAATGCTTTGAAATCTTACCTAATATGTTGATATGGGACATCTGTGAGGGTCACATTAAAACATACACGCACACACACTTCCTAAAAACTGCTCAAATTGTGAATGAGCGGCCATATGGCAAAAACGTGCGTATCAAACTATAAAGTTTCGGAGTTCCTGTCGTGGCTCAATGGTTAATGAATCCGACTAGGAACCATGAGGTTTTGGGTTCGATCCCTGGCCTTGCTCAGTGGATTAAGGATCCAGCATTGCCGTGAGCTGTGGTGTAGGTCGCAGATGCAGCTTGGATCCTATGTTGCTGTGGCTCTGGCATAGGCTGGCAGCTACAGCTCCGATTCGACCCCTACCCTGGAAACCTCCATGTGCCATGGGTGCGTCCCTAGAAAAAGACCAAAAAAAAAAAAAAAAGACAAACTACAAAGTTTGAATATAGCTATATTCAATTTACCATTATAAAACTAGCAAAAATTAAAACATTTATTGTTCTACCTCAGAAGTTTTTGAAGGTGATGCTTTAAGCTGCAACTTCATAGATTCTGACTTAATTTGTCTGAGGTGCAACTCAAGGATGGGTAATTGTTTCACACTTTTTAAGGGAATCTAGTGTGAATAGAAGATTGAAACTATTCTTTGCACCACCAACCCCGAAAGGAAAGCAACCTTGGAGAAAAAAGACCTGAATTGTCTCTCAGTTGAACTCCTGGCTCCACCAGGCTTTGCCGCTGACTACGTGTCCTTGTGCAGGTTACTCTAAGAACACTTTCTCATCAAAGACATGGAAGATACAAGTCCACTGATTTCAGTGAGAATTACATTTAATATTTGTAAAATTCTTGACAACGCTCAAAAATTCTTGCTTTCTCCTATGTGTAGTGCATTTCTTAGCATCTCTCACAACCTCAGGAATAAGGTCACTTTCTGTTGTAATATTAAGGTAAACTTAGCACTGTATATCTCCCCCAATATGTTACTTAGTAAATTTGCAACATTTTGGAGATGAGGTTAATTCATGTCATTATTTTTCTGACTCTTTTTTCCTTCTTTTAAAGTTCTTATTTTCTGCCTCAGACTTTATTTCTCCCTTCTGACTCCATTTCTCCTTTGTAGTGTGCTACAGGACAGGGTCCCTATCTCTCTGCTACAAAAAGTTGTCAACTTTTACAGAAGTTTTGTAATTTAGCAAACAACTTAAAATTGCATCCAGCTAGCCCTTTTCTTAAAAATCTCTCAACTATTTCTGGCTCTAAAAATTTTTTATTAGTTGTCTTTTCTACTAAGGGTCTCACCTCTTTTCATGTTGCTGTGCCCTTTGTTTTTCCCTCAAATGCTGTCACACATTTTTCTAGATTTTTTTTTCTTCTAAATTCCCAAATGCCTACTTTGTCCTCAGTTCTCTTTCTGATTAACTCTTAGGCCACTCAGTTATGCCAGGAGAACTAGTCTTTTGCCACAAAGTAGCCAAGCAAGATATTTTGCTAAATAAAATTTTCTTACTTCGAAGAGAACTTTGCAATCATTAGAATAATAATTTTCCTCCCTATTGTACAATGATACACAGTTATAAAATTATAACTGATTATGATTTATTCTTATATTGCTTTTCATTTTATTTCTCTAGAATAAATAGTAAGTTGTTAGGTGTAAGAATATCAAATTTAAGTGGTCATAAAAATAGCCCGGGAGTTTGCTAACTTGTAGAGAGATTCTTGAGCCTTGGGCAAGAGATTTGATTTAGTAGTTTAGCACTGTAAACTTTAATGGGCTTCCCAGATGATTCTGTTATATAACATAGTGAGTAATACAGGCATGGTTTGGCTCAGGTAGATCCTAGTTTATTTGGTTTAGCGAGTACCTGTTTGCTTCTATAGACCAATTCTTCTACCTTCTAGCAAAAGATTCACTAAATTGGGGGTGAGGAGAATGACTTAATTCTTAGCCATGTAGTTTGAGTGAGATTAACTCCATCTTAGATCTAGAGGTGTTTTCTGTTTGCCTTAAGCCAAAGGGTAATTCATACTGTACTGACCACAGTGATTAGTTCAGCAATAGGCATGTAAACCAATCAGAATCATCAATTACTAGCTATAAGAATATGTTTTCAGTGGTTACTGGGAGAGTAGTTAGCCATTTTCCATTTTCATTTTTCTTTTCTTTTTTCTTCTTCTTCTTTTTTTAATTCTTTTGCTTTTCAGGGCCACACCTACAGCATATGGAAATTCTCAGGCTAGGAGCTCAATTGGAGCTGCAAGCCACCAGCCTATGCCATGGCCACAGCAACACCAGATCCAAGAAGTGACCTACACCACAGCTTGCAGCAATACTGGATCCTTAACCCTCTGAGCCACAATAGGAACTCCTTCTTTTGGTATTTGGTGTGAGTGTAAAACTTGGGACTGCTGTTCCTCTTTTGTCTAGAGAGGTGAGCAAGCTAAAGGAATCAGATAGAGCTAGAAACTGGTGATATGACCTGTCTTCTAGCCAAGGACTAGGCTTACATGAACTGATACATCCCTTTTTGCTTAACCTAGACTTGCAGATCCTCACTTCAAGGTTAAGCAAAAAGGAATATATCAATTCTTGGAAGAATAGAATTAGATAAACTGAAGCAAAGAGATGGACAATTAGGAAGCTTCATCTCTTTTTGGCATGAATGCTGTTCATTTGTCTTAGGTAGTAGTTAAATAAATCTATGCCTTTTTTTTTTTCTTTTGTCTTTTTGTCTCTTTACGGCTACATCCGCAGCATATGGAGGTTCCTCGGCTAGGGGTTGAAGCAGAGCTGTAGCTGCTGGGCTGCGCCACAGCCACAGCAACACCAGATACGAGCCGTGTCTGCAACCTTCATCACAGCTATCACAAATCTATGCCTTTTAAACCTTGGATCTCTATGTCTACTATGGTTATAGCAATGGAAGACAAAGGTAGGAGAAATTCAGGATGGTGGAGCTTATTTGCTATATTTTGAAGCCTTTAACACAGTCTATAAGGATAAACTATGGCTGAAACTAGCATTTCTGACAGCAAAGAGAAAGGAAACATGGCTTTTTCCAGGAAAGCTCTTTCTGCCTGAGGTCTATAATTCAAGAGAACTGAAATACTGATCCCATGGAGCTGCCAAGTATAAACAAGCTCAATGGTTATTGCCCAGCCAAGGTTAGTACTAATGGAGATATAGAGGTATCACTGCAGCAGAAGGTAAGATTGGAACCCTAGAAAAGTCTGAGTGGCCCTACCTGGACAAATGGGCCAGTCACCACCATTGTGAGGATGCAGGCTGCAGACTAGGCAGATTTATAGAGCATCCCTGTCTCTTCCTAGCAATTCATACTTCTCTAAAGCAGAGGGCAAGATGGGAGTAGGAAACTGAGTGTTAGGGCAGTGGACAAGAGATCTATTGTGAATAAAGGATATTTTCTGTTTCTAGACCTTTTGTTAGCAGATCTCTGGCTGTAGTTACTAGCTCATGGGACTAACCAGCAGCAAATAACTTGAAACCTCTATATTTTAGGCAGTTAATTCTGTTGCCCAAGAAACACCAAGATTGGTCAACACAGCTTATGATTGCTTACTCCTTAAGCCTATTTTTAGGTTGACAGCCTGTACCAAGAGAAGGAGTTCTCTTGTGGTGCAGCAGGTTAGGGATCTGGCATTGTCAGTGCAGTGGCTAACGTCCCTATTATGGTGTGGGTTCAGTCCCACCCCAGGGAATTTCTATATGCCACAGGCATGACCAAAAACAAAAACAACTCCCCCCCCAATAAACCTATACCCAGAGAAAGTGGGCTGCTAAAGAAGTGTAGGCTCCAGAAGGGGCAAGTACTGTTCCTCTAGATTGGACGGAGATGGCAGCTACTTTGCTGCCAGTAATGGGAACAGCCGGAGATAAGATCAATGCATAGGTGGAGGAAAGACAAGAAATGAGAATGCCCCATAAACCTCCTAAGGCTAGCTCTTCTTTGGACTTTGTTAGGTGAAGGAGCCAATAAATTCTTATTGCATTTTGAGTTTTGTTTTGCCAGTATTTGTAGCGTAAATAATCATCTGGTACAGCTGGACATGGCCCTTATGTATCAGAGTTCTCCAGAGAAATAAAATGAATACATCATTTATTATAAGGCATTGGAATATATGGTTATGGAGGCTGAGAATTTCCATGATGTGTTGCCTGCAGCTGGAGACTCAGAAAAGCTTGTGGTGGTTAGAAGGTCTGAGACTCATAAGTGCTGAGGGTAAGAGAAGATAGATGACTCGGATTAGAGGGGAAACAAATCCAACCTTCCTCTACCCTTTTGTTCTCTTCAGGCCTTCAGTGGATTGGATGAGGCCCTTCCACATTGGTGAGGGCCATCTGCTTTACTTTGCCAATTCAAATGCTAATCTCTTTCAGAAGCACCCTCACAGGCACATCCAGAAATAATATTTAATTAGATATCCAGGCATCCCTTGGCCCAGTCAGGTTGACACAAAAAACTAACCATCATACCTTGCAAATAACTTTATAATGCTAATTAATTTTTTAGGAGCCTGAGTTTTTTCTACTCTACGATGAGAACAATATCTATTGTGAATCTTAGGACTAATGTATATAAAGCATAGTACCTGGTATCTAATGGGTGCTTAAATAATGTTATTTTTATGGTCTATATCAGTGTTTTCCCCCTATCATGTATTATTTAGACATCAACCTTATTGGGCATTTTGATTACTTTTCCTCACCTCACTGCTGAGGGTGTGATTCCTTTCCTAGGGTTATGAGGATAGCCAAAACCTGACACCTGACACTAGACAGATGAAATTGACAACAGTTTGTCAGTCCTGGGGGAGGAGGACACTGCATTTTTCCCAAGGCCACATGGAATTGCACTTGGGAATAGAGTGAACAAGCAGGGACTGTGAGAAGCTGATTTTGTGGTATTAAGAGCATAAAATGTCCCCCTGATTTTTGCAGGAGGGTGTGATTGGCTTGTTTGAATAATTTCATGGACCAGTAGGGAATTGGAGACCACTTCTCAGGCATAAGCAGGCAATGTGCCTGGTCCCCATGACAGAAAAGAATGGCTAGGGGACCTTATCTGCTTGAGCAGAGTGGGAAGGAGAACTTATAGGAACTGAGGCCTTCTCAGTTTTCCTGAAATGGCAGGGCAAGACAAATAGTTATTATAGGCCTTATGCCAATTGGGGTAGAAAAAAATGCACTTAGGTTGGTTAGAATTTCCAATTGCCATGTGGCCTATAAAATGAGAATATGCCAGTTCTGTCTCACTTAAGGATATTTGTGAAAATCATCCGTCATATTGTGTCTAAGAATATACCAGATGCTTTTTCTTTTGATTGAGTAATATTAGAATCTTTGGCCTAAGACACAACAGAAGTTTATTTTGTAGCTTTAGGAATTAGAGAGTAGGATAATGGTTCTCAAAATTGAAAGTACTTAAGAATATCTGTGAGAACTTGTAAAACACATGCACATGAAACACTTTACTAATTCACATCCTCAGAGAATTTTCAAAGTTTTGATGGTTTTAGGCGTCATATTTAGAAATGTGCATTTAACAAGATCCCAGATTATTCTGATGTGGTGGTACTTCAGCCAAACAGGGTCAGCCTTGGTTTAGTGCTGAGGTTCTTAAACTTGACTGTGCGTCAGAGTCCTTCAAGGGCTGGTTAAAACGCACATTGCTGGACCCTACCTCCAAAGTTTCTGATTCAGTAGGTTTGGCTGGGGCTCCAAAATTTGCATCTTTAACAAGTTTCTAGATGATGCTACTCATTCAGTGACCACACTTTAAGAGCCATTTGTTTAGTAATTCTCAATTGTGTATGACTTTGTCCCCTAGAGGATATTTGCCAATGTCTGCAGACACTTCAGATGGTCACAACTAAAGGGTGCTACTAACATCTCATCTTCGGAATTTGCCAAAGACATTGTATAAAAGAAATAACTTTGCACTCTTAACCACTCATTTCCTATCTTACTCTCTGCCCTACAGAGCTGATCTGAATCAAATGATCTTTCTGAAATCAGTGTAAACTATACTCTGGATGAGAGAAGGGGTGAAAAGAAACAGCTATGTTAATTCTGATTTAAGCAAGGTTGCTCATTCCATTTAATTACATTTCAGCTGAAAGGAAGTAGATGAAATGATGCAATTGAGTGGGCACCAAAAAAAAAAAAAAAAAAAAAAGAACGAATGACTAAAGGTAGAAACAGGTAATGGCAGATGGAACTCATGTTGATTAGCTAATTAAAAAAATCATCTTAATAGGGCTGCACACAGATATTTAGATGCTCTCATTTAGCAATCTAACACTTGCTGCCATAGGTGTAAACTGAAATAAGCAGTTTTCTTACTTTCTGCTGTATTCACAGCCATCAAATAATTGTAATAACTCCAAGGGTGGCAAAATATTGTTAAAGGGTAGAAATCTGACGGATGAGATTTTTCTCAGGGCTTGGAAAAAATTTTGAGTTACTTTAAGTTATCAATGGTGGCAAGAAAAGTAAATGTGTTTTTAAAGCAAGGCTGTGTTAAACAGGCCCCCTTTTACTGAGGCTTTTTTAAGCACTGATGATGAAGCTGAGCACAGCTAAGTAACATATTCATGAAACGTGGCATGTACTCAGCATTTAACAGAAAGCCAGCACTGAACAGTGTAAGATTTAATGTTGGACCAACTGCATGTAGACATTTCAGAAAAGACCTCCTAACATCTTAAAAAAACAAAACAAAACAAAACAAAAAAAAAACAGAATTAGTAATGGTACGTTGATCTTCATGTCCCTCTTCTCACCATTCATTAATAAGGCTTGGGGGATAAAATTCTTCTTGGAAAGGAAGAAAGATAGCTAGATGGACCAATTCCGAGTCAGGAATTCTGCCTTCTTCCTTATTTTATCTTTTACTTTTCCTGTGCTCATCAGGGCTCACTCACTAACATATCTGTAGTAAATAACCAACAATATTTTTAGAAATTTTAGATATGATTAATATTCTATGTCTGTAAATATACTATCACTGCCATCATTAACGTCTTTATAATTTTAAACTCTCAATTTCCGTAGGCTTTATTTTCTACATTTGTGTAAAATGTTTTTTAAGTAATTTTTTCTGCATAGAATTCTTTTGTCAAATGTTTTTTAAATTCTAATATGTAAATAAAATCTGATTGGCTGCTGTGATTGAATCTTCCTAGTCAGAACCAAAAATTAGAAGCCAAGACCTCATCCATTTGTCCTCATGGTGGCTTCTGGAGGATCTTGAAGGCTTTAAGATTGCACAAAGTTTGCAACAGAAGAAAGGCCGAGGGAAAAATGTAATTGTAATGTATACATGTAAGGATAACCTGACCCCCTTGCTGTACAGTGGGAAAATAAAAAAAAAAAAAAAAGGAAAAAAAAAAAAGATTGCACAAAGCACAGTTTAACAATTAAGGGTCTAAAATTTTAGATTGCACAAAGCACAGTTTAACAATTAAGGGTCTAAAATTTTAGATAACCTCTAATATCTCTTCAAGCCTGCCAAATATAGGCACTTATCACCTCTAGAAAGGACTTAAGTGAATTTATGAACAAGATGTTATTTGTATTTAAAATTAAGAATATCAGGAAATCTGACTCAGAGCTTCCTTGTAAAATACAGACACACATGCACACACACACACACACACACACACACGCACACACATGGCAATAGGTTACCTGGGTTGTCTAATATAAATGTCTGAAAATGTCTGATTTATTAAATTGGATCCATTTAGTAAGGCTATTTGGCAATGTAATAGATACCTTCAAGTGTGATTTGGTAAAATATGGAGTTCTCCTAGATATATGGCATTTTCCTTTATTATCAGTCAAAGCTGAGTGTGTACAACTGAATCCTGGATTTCAGAAACACAGAAAGCATAAGTGAGAGAATTAAGGTACATCTAAAAATGTTGATTTCTCCTATAGGTCTAGGTTGACCCATAGGAGTTATGATTCATATGTCCCTTAAACTGAAGTAATTTACAAATGTTAATCGCCTCAATCTTCAGTCATAGGCAAGAGTGTGTTCTCTACCAAGTGAATGAAGTACAAATGCTCTGTATTGTGGTTTAAATGAAGTTTCTGTGTTTTATCTACACAGTATCTAGGAGAAAATGTTGCCATGCCATTTTGAAATTAAGAGAACCTGACTCACCTGGAGGATGGACACCTGTGTACACTGGTGTACAAAAGGGATTCCTGCAATTGACGACCATGTTTCCTCTTAAAAAAGCAAGCAAACCCTGTTTTTAGTATATAAATGCCTAGATGATTACTGAGTTGAGTGTGTTTTAGAAAATTTTTAACTATTGGTTGTCAGTCTATAACTTAGACCTTAAGAATCACTCCATGTAATGTTAAATGTTAAATGTCAGTGTCTTTATGTGTCTTTCAGGATGTGTTTATATGCAAAATGGCTGATAGAAATGACTTTGGGGAAAATAATTTAATGAGAAATGTATAGGATACTTTATTTTTTTGCATAACCTATATCTCTTTATCTCTTTCTTACTTGTTCCTGTTTTTATTTACTTTAAAAATTTCTTTTTTCTTTTCACTTTTTTTAGTGATACTTGTTTGTTACAGAAAATTTAGAACTTAAATAAGTAGAAAAAATTATCTCCAATGAAAATAACCATTGACATTTTGGTTTTAATCTTTATTTCCATTCTTTTTTCCCTATAAAAATATTTTGCTTACTAATAAAAAAGAGATTGGTGTAAATATAGTTATCTAACCTTTTTTTAAGAGCCCGATGTTAGGCAAACATCTTTACATGTTATTAAATATTTCCCTATAACATTACTTTGAATACTTTTTATAGTATTCCATTGTATGGATATATTATAATTTATTTAATTTTCTATTATTTAACATTTTGTTTTTTTCTAAATTTTTATTATAAACAGCATTCTAGTGAAAACTATTTTAATTGAATAATCACACATATTCAAGATAAATTTTTTTATGGTTATAAAACAATACTTTCTCATTTTTAGAATAGTGTTTATTTTTATTGTAACTATAAAAGTAAATTATACCCTTGTAGAAAATTATAGGAAACCATAAGAAGGAAGTAAAAGTTAGCCATAATTTTAACAGCTAGAGAAATATGGGGACGTTTTGGTACTTGTTTTTTCCTACGTATTTTTTCCCTCTAATTATAAAGTAAGGTATGTTAATCATTGAAAACATGATAGCAGAAAAATCGGTAAAAAAGGTAAAATTTTATTCATTATCTGAATTCCCTGAAATGACCACTGTTATATTGTAAGTTCTATATGGTCTTCTACATATTTTTATGTATTAGTGGCTCATGTTGGATAGATTTGTGTTGTGATTTCATCACTTACTGCTTTAGTAAAAAAAATTCCCTCTGTTCTTAAAAACTCTTAATATCTATTGTTGTTTAATAGTCTACTTTGTGTAAGAGTTTTCTATTACTTGGCCATTAACCTATTATTTGACTTCTAGTTTGTGTGATTAACTCTTTTATATAGATTAATGCATTAAAAATGCACATCAGATTGCTTCCATAATGTTGATTCTCCCAAGTGAAATTTGAGGTCATATGTTATGAACTTTATTTCAACTGTTTCCTGTGTGCCTGGTTAATTCAGGCTAGTAAACTCAGGTTAGCAGCATAAAGATGGATGCTCGTCTTTCTGTTTCCTTAGGAATGCTAAGTTTAATTTATAACTTTAGTAAAATTATTTCAGTAAAAATGAAAAAGAACAAAGAGCAAACATAAATATAGTGGTGTGTGTAGGTATTTTTCCTCTTTTTTTGCCTTAGAATTCTCATAATTTTTCAAATACCTTTTGAAATTAGCAAATCATGTGAGAAAAGTTATATGTTTAATTTTAAAAAAATGATTGCTATATTGATAATGATTGTTTATCAGTTAGATGTTTTTCTACTCTTATGTGTCAGACATGGTCCTAGGGGCTGGATATATTATGTCTTTTTAGGGCTACACCCATGGCATATGGAAGTTCCCAGGCTAGGAGTTGAATTGGAGCTGTAGCTACCGGCCTACACCACAGCCACAGCAATGCCAGGTCTGAGCCGCATCTGATCTACATTGAGGCTCATGACAACACAGATCCTTAACCCACTGAGCAAAGCCAGGGATCAAACCCACATCCTCATGGATACCAGTTGGATTCTTAACCCTCTTAGCTGCAATGGGAACTCCTAATATGTCTTTTATTTTAGTTAATTCCATGACAGACAATGATTGTGGAGACTTAAATAGATTAATTAAGTTATTTAATTAATATTAATTGTATACCTCCTGCCACCTGGGGATTGAATACTGGTGGTTCAGAGATAAATAAGATGTGATTCTTGTTCTGAGGAAATTTATGGTCTGGTTGGGGTCAAAGGGTCAAGAAATGATTGTAGTTCAGAATGGGAGATGCAGGAGCATCTAGTCAAGTATACAAGTATACAAGGAGAGCTAAAAGCAAGAAGCCGTTACTTTGTTACTTCTCCCTGCAGGGAGAGGTGGTCAGGGTAGACTGCATAGGAGGAGGCATTTGGTTCGTTCCTGAGGGATGTTGGAATTAGCTAGTGTGAGAAGATGCAAGGCAGAAGGATACTTGCTCCCTTCGTCTTGAGATAAGAGGAAAGATCAAAGATGAGTACCAGGTTAGAAGATGACATTAGCCTTGGTGAAGTCAATAAAAGCCTATTGATCAGTTAGACATAGTGATTTTATGAAATTAAGCTTGATCAGCATGAGATAATTTAGGATTAAGCTTAATTAGTAGCTATTTGCATTTTTAACAACACAATAAACTAAAAACATGTATTTTGTAGTAATTTTCTACATTTATAAGATATATACATGCTCATTGAAAAATTGTGAAAATACAGAAAAAAGGAAAATATCATTCAGGCATAATGACTGTTAATATTTTGATGTACACATTTAAATAATCTAAACAGATAAGCATCTCTAAAAAATGGAATCAAAGGATGCAAATAACTTTTTACCTGTTTCTTCTCACAGAATATATCATAAAAGCTTTCCCAAAATATAAATTAATATTTCAAATAAATATATAACATTCTATTATATGGATATACAACACTTTAAAAAACAAATTCACCTCTTCTAGTACATTCTAGGTTGTTTTCCTTTTTTTTTTCTATTAAAGTAATGCTACAAAAACAGTCTTTTAAAGTTATCTTTGTTTATTTTCTTAGGAAATATTCCTCGCTTAAAATGTATGCACAGTTCAAATGCTGTTCAACTGGTCTGAAAGTTTGTATCATTTTATTTCTATTTTCACAAAGCCATATATGAGAGAATAACCAAATCTTATTTTGACTTAAATTGCTTTTCTTGTAAAGGTAACATTATTATGCTCAAAATAAAACCATTAGTGCCAATATTCTTCAGTTGGGCTTGTGATTAGATTATAAATAAATTGAGATCAGTATCTCTGTGCTTCTGAATTTACCTCCTCAAGAATATTAAATGAAAGTATAAAAGACAAAATTTAATGTAAATACATTTAAAGTAATATAATTTTATACATTTACGGAACACTTTCTCTAAAGAATTAATAGAAATTTGTATTTAAGTCAGACATATCATCAGGTTGTCTTGATACTAAAAAGCTTCACATTTTCATATGTTTCATTATTGAATAATAAGATCATCCTCAGATTTTTGAACCCATAAACTAATGTTCTTTGTCCTCAAAGAAAGTCACAGAATAAGTTTTGTTCACTTAAATAACTGTACCTTTCACTAGAGTAAATGTGCTACTTATTTCAGTGTCCTTAATTAATGGCAACCTCAAAAAATTAAGAGTTTCTCAAAGTGTACAACACATTACTGGAGTGTTTCAAACTACGCAAAACAAAAACAAACCCTATAGGTTTATGTGTGCTTTCATTATTATTGTTATTCAGTACTCAAAGCTGAAAAGAGAACTGTTAACTTCCCAAGATTTAATAGAAATTAAAAGTCCTATATGTAGGGAGTTCCCGTCGTGGCGCAGTGGTTGACGAATCCGACTAGGAACCATGAGGTTGCGGGTTCGGTCCCTGCCCTTGCTCAGTGGGTTAACCATCCGGCGTTGCCATGAGCTGTGGTGTAGGTTGCAGACGCGGCTCGGATCCCGCGTTGCTGTGGCTCTGGCGTAGGCCGGTGGCTACAGCTCGATTGGACCCCTAGCCTGGGAACCTCCATATGCCGCGGGAGCGGCCCAAGAAATAGCAACAACAACAACAAAAGACAAAAAATAAATAAATAAATAAAAAAAAAGCAGAGCTGACAGCATCCTGCTAAAGATCCCCCTGCCTTCCAGAACTGCGGGAGAGGAGAATTCGGCTGAAAAAAAAAAAAAAAAAAAAAAGTCCTATATGTAGATCAGTTCTTTATAACTGAAATGCATCTGTAGCGTAGCCATCCAGAATTCTTAGTGGATGACCCATTTTAGATAGCCATTTTCTGAAAAATCCAATTTTTCCTCTAAAAATTAAAGATATTTCAGTATTGCCTTTTATACATCCTTGACTTATTTAAGCAAGCCTTAGATAATTGTTATATATGTACTGTTTTATTATCCTCTGGGCCTATTGAATTTAATTGTTGCTCATGCTAGTTGATCTCACATTGCTCTGCTGACAGCTCTTGAGACTGAGATTTTTATTTTTTGGTTTTCTCATGCTGTTTGTCACATTTTTCTGTCAGTATACTATTTCCTCTTTTTTTTTTTTTTTGCTAGTGCTAATTGCATAAATAACTGTACTTGTTAAGATTATAAAAACAACAGTAGATGAAAGCTGAAAAAGGAAATGACAGCTTCTTTTTGAGTAAAGAGTAACTATTTTCTTATACTAACAAGTTAAAGAGCCTATTTTTCTAATTTATGACTCTTGCTAAATTTCGAATAGGTAAACTCTTTCTCTTACTCCAACTGCCCCTCCTAACCCAAACTAAATGTCATGCAAAAGTAAGTTTTAGGGAAGGCACAGAAAAACTTTAGTGCCTTTCTCCCACATAGTCATCATATTAAGGTGCAACTTTCCTGTAAATTGTAGTACCTGTAATCGCTGTGTGCAAATTGCCCTTATTTCTGTAATCTTCCAAGTATCAGCTAATCTCTGCCTTGAGTTTCCATAAGTTTAACCAGGTCTTGTTTTCACCCTGCTTCTTCCCACTTTTTTCAATTCTGCTTTGATTTTTCTTTTTGGTAAGAATTGGAGCATATTTCAAGGGCCCTAACACATTTTTAGCAACATACTCATTAGAGATGAACTAATCCTGTTGTGATTCAGCAGAAATAGACATACATGTATTTGGGGATTGTCTGGCCAGAGTTAATGGGTTAAATTAGACTTAATGTTCTCATTTGAGTTTAACTTCTTTCTCCAGTCCAGTGTGCACTGAAATCCTCCTTTGTCTAAAAGCAAGTTAAAACTGGCTGGGCAGTGCACTTAGAGGTGAGTAAAAAGTGCTTAGAGGAATCACTGATCATGGATATGAAGTTAAGAAAATTTAGAAATTGTGTCTAATGATAAGTTACTATAAAAAATAAGTTAAAGGCCTAATCTCCTAATCAATATTTGATATTGATTTTTCTTTGTTACCTATTTAGGGAACATAATTATGAAATAAATCAAAGGAAACAATAGCTTTAGGGAGCATTAGAAATGACATTTAGGTACTATGTGTGACGCTGAAGCACTTGAACCTCGAGACACCCCTTTACTTAAAGACAGTATGGCTAAAGCTGACTAGATTATTTTCTGGGATATAAGAAGTTGTTTGTTATTAGAAAACTCCTAATTTATTTCCCATTTTTACTAAGAACAGGATAAATCACATGTAATATATCTATTATTTCCCTAGAAATCTTTTTATAATGGGTCTCTAAGAAGCAGGGGACTTTAAGAGCCTTACGATTCTATTTTTAAAAGACCAACAAAAAAGAATAGACAGGTGTGAGCATTTTCTCATTTAAATGATTATGTAAAGAGGAAGATCTTATTCAATTCCTAGCCTAAAGATGTTGGTCATTTTCTTCCCATCAGCATGGCTGCTGATGGGGAGCAATGACCTTGGGCTTTCTCTTGCCCATTATCTGCAGATTTGTCACTTTTCCATTTCTGAAAGAAGTGCTTAACATATTATATTAAACTATGGACAAAAGTTTTGCAGTTGCTATTTAAAAAAATCATATACATATTCATGTGGTTTTGGAGAACTCTTATTTCAGTTTTAAGGCAATTTGTAAAAACTACAACATGAATGCTCATTTATTTGAAAGTATAATATACTATGATAAGATACATATCCTTTTAATGTGAGGAAGACTGATAGTCATGTTTTCATCATTCTTCTTACTATCCTCTTCCATGAATATCTTTGACAAAGTGTATAGCAATTTATTTTTTCTGTAGGAGTAAAGAAGTTCAACCATTACATAGAATATTAGAGCTGTATAATTAGCTGAATGTTGAATGTGCCAATAGTAAATATATGTCATCTTAATTTATTTCAAAGTTGAGATATCAATTCAGAAAATAGAATTTTAATGATTTTGCTCTACTTTTTTGAAGATGACTTCTACATTGAGCACTTTAGATTCCCTATGCAATGTTTATGAACACTTAAAAAATTCAAACTGTAATTATTACATTCAAGATAGAATTTTTTTTAAGGGCTCCACCCACAGCATATGGAAGTTCCTAGGCTAGGGGTCGAATCAGAGCTACAGCTGCTGGCCTACACCACAGCCACAGCAACACCAGATGTGTGTTGCGTCTACGACCTACACCACAGCTCATGGCAATGCTGGATTCCCAATCCACTGAGCGAGGCCAGGGATTGAACCTGCATCCTCATGGATACTAGTTGGATTCATTTCCACTGTGCCATGATGGGAACTCCTCGAGACAGAAATCTTGAAAGTTTAATTCCTATGTAAGCAATTGGATGCTATTAATAGGAAAACATGAATTCTTACTTTGACCTTTAGAATCTTTTTGTGAACATTTATTAAAATACATAGAAAATTCATTATGCTACTGTTTGCCAGAGAACAAAATTCCAAGGTTCATTTTACTGAATGTGATATTATAGGCTTCAGATACTGAATCACTTCATTATAAGGGCCTTTACTTAAGGCAATAAGACAGTACAGGCTCCAAGAATAGTTCTATAGCAGATATCACATGCATATAAATATTCATGAAGTATATATGTGTGTGTGTGTGTATATATATCCATATATATATTATATATATATATAAATAAATCCATTTATATATTTAAGTCCATATATATATTTATATATTTATTATTGATATATATTATTTACGAGGATACTATTGCTGTTTTGTGGGTTATTTAGAGCACTCTGTTAAGGCATCAAAAGTTATCAGTTAACTCTTGATCATGAGCTGCTCTCGTTCCAGATTGTGCTGGAGAATGAATTGGCACATATTTATTCCTTCTCCTGGTAAATTTTAAATACCCACTATTTTTCAGAAACTATGTTGAGAATAGGTGAATGACTATTACAGGAAAATTAATTTCTGGGTACCTTAGTGACAACTATCCAAATGTATCACCTTTGACCATTTATAAAGAAAAAAATGACCCTCATATATTTTTGTTCTAAACTTTTGACCATGCTGCTGCCAAAAAATCTGTATGTTTATAAAGGTAGTTAAGACACTAAAATTCTTTTTTGTTGAATATTCATTCCTTCCAGTTTTTTAACACCTTTATTTGTGCAAAAATTTAAATTTATATGTAGCCAGACTGATCTTTTTCTGTATGATTTTTCTCTATTTCCTTTAAACATAGAAAGCTCTTTTCTTTAGAGAGTTTAAATATTCATATATTATCTTCTAAAGGTTGATAGTGTGACTTTTTACATTTAATTCTCTAATATCTGAAATATGTTTTGAATTGGGTAATAATACATCCCTAGTAATGTTAAAGAAAAAGTATATATGCAGAGTATCTAAAACTGAGTGCTGTGCCAAGCTCCTATCTGGTGCTCAACAGTTTTTTTTTTTTTTTTTTAATTCATTCTTCTCTTGTCCTGAAGCCAAACAAGGCATATACTTAATCAGTGTTCCAGAGGTAACATCTAACATATGGATTGAACAGTTCCCGATGTCAAAGCATTCACCAAAAAGTAGAGGAGAACTAAATGCAAACAAATGATTATAATATAATTCTCTCTGGTGGAATAAGAAGACGGAGGAACTTTCAAAGAGGCCATCCTTATGATGCTTCCTGAGAGATGAGTTGATGTTTATGAAATAAATGAGAGGAAAATGATTTTCCAGGAAGGAGAAAGGTATCTGGGAGTGTTTGATGTGTTCAGTGTGCTGACATAGCCGATAGGCAGTGGAAGATAGAAAAAAGACCCAGGCCAGAAAAAGAAAAGACTGGCAAAGCATGAGGGATTTTAGTTTCTAACTTGTACTTTTTGTGCATAGAAGTGTGCAAGTGGCATGATTTGTTCAGAAATTTTGATTTTTACATATCTGGTACTATTTTTAGAAAATTTATAAAATTTATTTCATTCAGTTTTATGTGTGAATAATTAACAGTCCACAATACTACATATTATTCCCAAATCAATTGAATATCTAATTTCTGGTAATAACTCAGATCATGTAAGTTGGAAAACTTTGCTTGAGTGTCCCAGTGATATTTTCATTTATGTATAGTTTGGTTTCCTTAAATATTTGGAGAGACTTTGTAGTGTAATCATGGAGTAGCAGTGTAGCCTTGGAACATGGGACTGTGCCTTATAAATTACCTTTGCTCTGAGACAAAAAAAATGTGATGAACTATATACCAAGACCTTTTTGCATTTTCACAGGTTTTACAAATGTATTTAGTACCATTAGCATTTATTAAGCAAGCTTGCCCAACAGTGAAATTTGTGAACATCCTCAAGCTAACTTTCCAAGGTATTGTTTAGACACATCAGAGCACTTGATACCTCATTTAATTTTTCCCAGAGATGGATGTGTTTGAATGCCAGTGTGTGGGCTGGAGATGAGTCACTGGAGTGGCATAGGTAGGGTCTCAGGTGTTTATGAATGGTGGTCTTCAATAATCAATGATGATAAAGCTGCAAGCAGAACTTGCCTGATTTGTGAATAAGATGCTGGGGACTCTTAAATCATTGAAAACTGAGATGAGAGATACATTAAATCTGTGATAACTGGTGTTGGATATTGTTATTATCTAATTTATAACCCCATACTGATGATATTTGAGTTGCTAACTGACCATTATCTTAATAAATGTCAATTGCAGTTGCAGATTGATGGTTAGGCCAGACATAAACCAAACTGGACAAATCAGACCAAGTTTACATACCTAAAGAAGTGCTTTCCAACTACCTTTACATTGTAGAATGCATAAAAAATGATGTATTTCCCTCTCTCCTCCCTCCTTGGCAACTATAAGTCTGTTCTCTATGTCTGTGAGTCTGAGCAACTTTGTTTTAAAACTCTTGTTTTTACAGCAACCCAAATTTTTCAACAACTAAAATTATTATTCAAAGAATCCTATAGATATTATTTTTCTTTCAATTGTAAATATAATGCTAAAATTTATTGTGGTGAATTCAAATAATTTTTTTTGTGCTTTTTGTTTTTATGGCTGCACAGATTGAGAGTATTTTCCCTCTTTTGTGGATACAACAGAAGAGGGGGAAATGTTCAACTATGAAGATTATCTTTTTTCTTAACATTTACATGCATAGATTTATTTTAGTTTGATTATTTAAAGGAAGACAATACCAAGAAGAATTTAGAAGCAGAAGATTATGTGGAATATACATTAGTCTTTGCATGGAAATTACTACTCACAGGACAATGGGGAACCTTATTCTCTGAGGATACTTTTAAAAAAATGGTTTGTTCAATGTATTATAGATGTTGATGTCCTGATTCTGAATGCAGCCTGGAGATGCTTCTGACAACTGTGAAGTTTTAGCTTCAGTTGTCTATAAAGTTGGCTTATGCCTGGAGCCAGGCACATTTTGCTTTCTTGCTCCTCTGAACTTTCTGGGTTAATTAAAAACTATCATTATCACTGTTTCAGCAGCTGACATGCTATAAAAAGAGCATTAGCAATCGATTAATTGAAAAGCTGAGAGCTATTTCAGAAATCTTAAGTCCAGAGGGAATGTATTTCCTGGACTACCAAGACCATACTGGAGTCAGTTCACATACAGCAAGCCTAACCAGGTCACAGATGTCTTAACTAGCTCTGTGTCTTGGAAACCTTGGGATTTATCCTTCTGTGTATGGGTTTCCTATTCTGTTTTTTACCTCAGAGGCAGGAGACATAAGGGAAGTACTAAAGGGCACCTGATATTTAGCAACTACAGTGTGGAATCTTGTAGAGTCCCTGGAATTGAAAGATATCCATCCTTCCCTGGTCCTTCTTTCTACCACAGTACTAGGTATATTCTATATCATGAGGATATTCTGAGTCTTTGCTCTTCATTAGCAAGTGGTTTTTATTTTTGAGACTTCTTTAGCATGATCTTAGAGCCAGTTCTCACTGCTGGTGGAAGAAGGTCCTAATTCTTATCTTTCCCATTTCAAACTTAGGCTAAATGAGTTTTGTTTTTGTTGACTTGAGGTTGTAGTTGTTGTAATTATGCCTTTTGTTATATAATTAAGCTGATATAAAATCATATTGTTTGTTACATTTCAAAATTCTCATTTAAATGTCTCTTGATACTTTTAGGAACTTTAAAAAAAAGATAGTATTCTGTTACAAACATCTGTCTTTAAAATACAAATTCCTAAGCACCCCAGGAATCTTCTTTTGATAGAATAAACTTAATGTGAAAGGCTTCTCATTATTCTAGTTCCACATGAAATGATTTTTTCTTTTTTGAACTCTCTCAGCCATCCAGATAAAGAAAAATTTTCCCTCTACTGTGCTCCAGATCTGTACTTTATACATAGCTCTGTCATAATATTTGCCACACTAAACTACAGTTATTTGTTTATGAGCTTTGTTCTCTCTTTAGACTGTGAACTACTAAAGGGCAGTATCTTATTTTTCTTTATATACCCAGGGTCTAGCACCCAGAGAGAAATAATAAGGTTTCAATGGATGGAAGAAAAGATGAACAAACAATCTGTAATAAACCCTCGTCAAAGGATTTTAGTTATTTAGGTGTCAGGAGGACTTTAGAGTTATCAGGGTATGGTACCTAACAACACTGCTCTATTGCTGTATCAATATTTGTGACAAATTAAGGCTTTTATTTCGTTTATGTAAATTTTTATACAAAGGAAGATATTTGATCCTAAAGGTACATTTATTTGTTTATACCAATCTTTTTTTTTGAAATATTGCCATTTTCGTAATATTTTGTTAGATTTAAAGATTTGAATGATTCTCTGATATACAAATTAATGCTAATATACCATAATCATTGTACTTAAAAAGGAGATAACATAGGGCTTGGAATTTGAGATTAGATAGATTGTATTTCTAATATCAAATATATTAAACGTTGATTACTAACCTCCGCTTTTATGTAATTTAGTAAAAATTACCTCTGTAAGGAGATACTGAAAAAAAAACTTTGAGAAATCTATTTTTATAAATTTATTCTGAATTATTTCCAAAAAAATAAGCCATAAACTATATTTTAAAGTAAAGGAATTATTCAGAATCCAGGGCAAAAATAACAAAAGAAAATAATAGTTTGGGTTCTCTCTCCCTACTTTGGTATTTGCTTATATGTAATATCTCTAACAGATTTCTAGATGGTTTTATCTCTAGATGCCAAATACTAAGGGTTCAATCACCCATTGTAGTCATGATGTAGGCTGAAGCCTTGTATTTATTTAGGCAAAGATATTAATTACTAAAAGAACTCATGTTCCCTTTTTGCTGACATTATCTGTTTAAAATGTACTTTTATTTTCCATTTGGTTGGGATAATAGTTAACCAAATCATATATTCAGAGTCAAGACTCTAGGAATAAACCAAAGTCATCTCCAAATATATGCAAGATAATGGGTAAGCAAGAAAAGGAAAAATCTTGATCTTCAAAGTGCTTTCAGGAGAGATTAAAAAATAAAAAGTTCAGGTTATAGTACAGAAAGATAAAAATTATGTATTGTTTATAAATCTTTATAACATCACGTCTGTCCTCTTTCTGGAAAATAATTTTTTTTTTAAATACTCAACTGAAATTCATATGGTAAAATCTGAACTTTACCCATGATGACTTATTTTTAGGCTCCACATGGTAATAGAGAGCTCTAGACCTCTATCCACCTAGGTTCAGGTTCAGCTGAAAAAGTACATGTCTGTCTTTCAGAATACGTAGGAAAGTCTACAAACTAGTATTGGTTCTGATAGGGTCATGTGTGATTTCTGAGTCAAACCCAAGATCAGGGGAATGAGCTAATTTGACTGGTCAGACGTGTGTTATATGATTCATCCCTAGAAAGGCAGTAGATTCACTTCTACAAGAAGCACATAGATTCCAAGTAGGGAATTGGAATTATAGAATTTTCTGTTATGGCTATAGAGGCAGTAGACATTGGGTGGAAAATACACTGAATTTCTGCTATGAAGATATAATCATTGTTGCAAAAATAGTCCATAAAAATCACAGTTCTATAATTATTGTAGGCCATTAAATATTTGATATTAAATGAGTGTATAGAAAATACACTTTAGCAGAAAGAAATACTCATTGAGAACACTTCTGAATAGACAGGCTTAATTTAAATGAGAAGGACATTTAATGGATACCAGGTAGATACAATATGGAGATATTGTGCTAAATGCTTTCAATACTCTTATTCATTCTACCCTTGAAAATAGGTAGTACAGTAAATATTTCATTTTATAGATGATAAGCTAAAGCCCAGAGAAGTTTGGCAACTTAATAATAATGTTGGTCAGTATTTATTAGTGCTTTTTATGTGTTAGAAACTGCGATAAAAGCTTTATTTGGATATATTTATCTAGTATTTATCTTCGTCATTATCATCATCATAATCATTGACCCTTCTTTAAAGATAAAGAAATGGAGAATTAGAGACTTAGTCCTGGCTAAGTTACTTAACACACATGATTATCCCTGGGCTTTGAACCCAGAAAGAATTGAGTCATGAATCAATGGGCTCGTCTTGTACACTAAATTGATCTTTTGAGTGACTTCGGTTACATAGCCGGTAAGAAATGGAGCTGGAATTCCTGTCTCTGACTTGTCTGACTGCTGAGCTTATGGTTATTTCCTCTTTTATCTTTGCTGCTGGTAAAATTTAAAAGGAATTAAATTAGAGATAGAGTATTTAGATTAAAGCGTTAGGGTTGTAATGATTGCAGTAAACTAATGTTCCTAAAGTAAATGATCTCAAAAGAAGTCATTCATCTGGCAAGGTATTTATATATGTTAAGTGATTTGGTTATTATTGACTTTTATTTCCCACTTTGATAAGCAGAATTTCCCCCTTTCGTCTATTCCTTTCCAAGTATTTATCCTAGACCCTCCACAATTCTAGACAGTTTTTGCTCTGGTCTCTACCAGTGTTTGGTCCTGCTATGTTTTTTTCCAGTCCAGCTTTCTCTTTCTCAATCCTTTAACCTTGGGTTCTTTGTATATTCTTGGAGGATCACAAACTAATCCAATAAACCAACATATAACAGAGGATTAATGAAAGTTCTCCCTGCTAGAAAGTATGTATATTCTCCTTGATCTTCTTAATGATCGTCTATCCAAGAAAAATGATTCTAATGGTGAGAATTTCAAGTATGGTAAGAGAGAGCAATACCACAGAGTCTCACCTGGTAAAACCATCAGGCTGACCACATCGCATTTCACAGGGGTAATCATGACTCCTATGGATTTTTAAATAATAAACCTGAGTATTAAAAGTAATCCTGCTTTGCTTCCATCAAAGTCATGAACTAAAAATACCTTGAGAATTTTAGGAAGCAAGAGGATCTCTGCCCAAAAGATGGCTTTTCTCTTTAATGGTATTATCTCAGAAAATATTGTCCCATATGCCTAAATTATTCTAATTTAATTTTTAATTTTTAATTTTTTAAAATATAATGGTTTTTATTTTTTTCCATTATAGCTGGTTTACAGTGTTCTGTCAATTTTCTACTGTACAGCAAGGTGACCCAGTTACACATGTATGTATACATTCTTTTCTCACATTGTCATGCTCCATCATAAGTGACTAGTTAAAGTTCCCAGTGCTACACAGCAGGATCTCATTGCTTATCCATTCCAAAGGCAATAGTTTGCATCTATTAACCCCAAATTCCCAGTCCATCCCACTCCCTCCCCCTCCCCCTTGGCAACCACAAGTCTGTCCTCCATGTCCTAATTTAATTTTATTACAGTTATTTTAAAATTGCTAATCCATGTGTACTTCATATATATCTTTGATTAGCTAGATGATGGAACAACTTATTTGGACCTTGTTTTTTTTTGTTGCAAACGAAAGTGCTGATACTTTAATTTTACCATTACATTCTATTTTGTTTGTTCAATTTATAAGGGACAGCTTCTTTTCTTTTCTTTTTTTTTTTTGCTTTTTAAGCCTGTGCCCACAGCATATGTATGTTTCCAGCCTAGGGGTTGTATTAGAGCTGCAACAGCCAGCCTACACCACAGCCACAGCAATGCCAGATCTGAGCTGTGACTGCAACCTATACCACAGCTCATGGCAGTACCAGATCCTTAACCCACTGAGCGAGGCCAGGGATTGAACCTGCATCCTCATGGATACTAATCAGGTTTGTTAGCCACCACAGGAACCCCCATATAAGGGACGGTTTCTTATATAAATTCTTTACAGTATAATTATGACACACTCATGGAAAAATATAGGAGATAATCATACAATTTAATAACTATATTTTAGCTAAAAGGGACCATTAAAATCTTTAATTGATTGGCTTTCACTGGGGATTCTCAGAGCCTTCTTAGGATTGCTTTCAGAGGTGGAGTTTAGGGAGGGGAGTGGAATGGAACCTTCTGCAGACCACTATCCTCTACCTCTGCTTTAGGCACAGGCACTCTACTTTTACCTATTTTACATAAGGTTTAGTTTGAATAAAGAATTGCAGTATTAAAAAAGTGTGAGACTCATTGGTCCCATACAATTCCTGCTGTTTTACAGATGAGATAGTTGCTTGAAGCCAAGATAAATTACAGGACTGCCCTGGTCTACAGGACTTGGAGTTAGGGAAGGCTTAAATTGGTTTTATTTAATGTCCTGGTATTGCTCTAGTGAATGCCTGTTTTTTAATATCAGATATAAATTGTATTATATAAATTGTACTTTATTTTTAACATGATTTATATAAGTATGAAAGATAATAAAACTGTAGAGTACTCATCTCAGATTTTAAAAAATTAGCATTTAATTTTTCACTCTTTTCTGGTCTCTTATGTATAAGTGTAACCATACTATAGATATATATATTTCTATTTGATTTTTTAACCTATTTTATTATAAATATTTTTTCATATTGCCATAAACTTCATATTTATAATTTTACTTTTTGTTCAATGTCCTATTGAGTTGACAAAGCATACTTTATTAATCATTTACATACTATTGGACACTGATGATATCTTCCATTTTTTCTGTAATTTTGTTATATTCATGTACTTTTATTCTTTTTGGATTATTTTTCAAAACAAATTGTGAAGAGTAGTATTACTATATCAAAAGTATATAATAATTTTTGTGATTCTTGCTATATTGCTTTCTGAAAGTGTTGTGTAAGTATCAGTTTCCCATAGTCTCCTACCTATAGGAATTAACAAAATTTTGAGATTTATTAGTTTCTTTACATAGTACCATATTGATGTTTTGCTTTATATTTTGATTATTAGTGAAGATTATTATCATTATGCCTATGTGCAAATTATCATCTTTTGAGTGGATTATCAGTTTATATCCTTTTTTCTCTTTTCTTTTTTTTTTTGGCTGCACCTGTGGCTTGTGGAAGTTACTTGGCCAGGGACAAACCCACATCATAGGGAGTTCCTGTGGTGGCTCAGCAGTAATGAACCCCCCTAGGCTCCATGAGGATGTAGGTTTGATTCCTGGCCTTGCTCAATGGGTTGAGGATCTGGTGTTGCCGTGAGTTGCAGTGTAGTTCGCAGACTTAGCTCAGATATGGCATTGCTGTGGCTTTGGTGTAGGCTCTGATTTGACTTCTAGCCTGGGAACTTCCATGTGCCGCAGGGGCAGCCCTAAAAAGAAAAAAAAAGAAAGAAAAAGGAAAAAAAAAATATTTAGAGAGTTTATGAAAGATAGCAAGGAGTGATGAGTAATTTTACCTATGTGTTATTGAAAATATTTTAGCACCAAAATGCTCTAGCAAAAAATCCTCCCCCACCCCCCCGCCGAAACCTGCATCACAGCAGTGACAAGGCTGGATCTGTAACCCCGTAGGCTATCAGGGAACTCCTATATCCTTTCTTTTTTTATTTTGTGATTCTCTTAATTTGGTTCTTTTTAAATTGTAAATATTTCTATATTTAAAAATGTATCTTTTTGCTAAAAATATGTTCATAGCCACCTTCTAACATTTTAAACCAGTGATTTTTATAAGTTCACTCAATTTATTATTACTATTCATACTTTTAACTCACCTTTAACAATTAATATTAAAATGTTTCTTTTTTCTTGTTAAGAATTATTTTAGTGAAAATGAGAGTACACTTGTGATAAAATAATTAGTTGTATTATTAATAAATACAGAGATTAATTTCTGACTAGGTAATTTGAGTAAGCAAAAATAAAATTTGTAAAACTCAAATCTTTTAAACTCTGCCCTACCAATCCTCATATAAAATACATACATTTTCAGCTAGCTTTATTCTTTTTTTGTCTTTTATTTATTTTTAAATTTTTATTGGAGTATGGTTGATGTACAATGTTGTATTAGTTTCAGTTTACAACAATCAATTTTACACATACATATATCTATTCCTTTTCAGATTCTCTTCCCATATAGCTTTTATTTTTCCTGGCAGATTTCTTGTTTTTAAACCAATTCAGATCACTGTAAATTCTGATCTTATACTTTAATCATTTAAAATTCTAGTTCTCAGGAGACAGGGTAGGGGGTAGAGGGATGCCCTAGGGGTTTGGGTTGGAAATGCTATAAAATTGGGCTGTGATGATCATTGTACAGCTATAAATATAATAAATTAATTTAGTAATATAAAAAAACAAAAAATAAAATAAAATTCTAGTTTTCTGTCACAATCAATGAAAATTCCTTATTTCAGTAGTATCCCCAAAGAACAGTTTACTTAAATAAAATAATAAAAATCAGATACTCCTATGCAAACAATCATTAAGGTCCATGTTTCACTTGGTTAAAGTTCAGAAAGATTCTTCATTTATGAGGGAATATTCTTATTTAATAAACAATGAATATATGAACAAATAAACATTATTTTTTCCTTCTTTTCTTTTCTAGGCAAAAGGGGATGGTTTAAGAATTTGACGCTTGTGCACATATTATCCCATTGGTGTTTCAGGGGTTCTAGAGATATTAAATTCAATTGGAGAATGTTCAAAACCATATTTAGTTGCCACTGTGACTGGTACAGTGAACTAATTTTTCTGAGGTTATTGGCCCCTAACCTGAATTTCTCTTCAACTGCTTTCATCAAATGGAGTTAAAAAGTCTTTTCCATTGCTCTGAGGTTAATAGCATTTTCAGATTCTAATCTAGTCTCTGGAAAATTGTCTTTTTAAAAAATTAATCAATAATACTCATTTTTACATCAGTATGTCAAATAAGGCACAATCTACCACACCAGGCATTTTTGCCCCTAACTGTCCTTTCCAGTAGATATTCCTACATGACAAAAGTCAATAAACTCACCATGCTTGCAGAATTGCCATTTGTTCATGCTTTTAATTCACCCGTGTGTTAAAGATAGACTGAGAAATTCACTGGGGAAAGACATTAAATTCCTCTGAAGCAAATATTTTTAGGAAAAAGGCTTAAATATATTTTCACGTCTGTGTCCTGATTTATCCTCTTTAGGGATATTGGACAAATGCTCTCTGAAGACAGTTTATGTATACTGCCACAAAATAAATAACCAGTTAAAATATTTATTTCCAAAGTGACCTGGAGGCCATATCAACACATCTATTTAAATAGGAAATAGGAAAGAATTGTTTTGAGAATTGAATTAGATAATCGTATAAAAGCACAAAGTCCAATGTCAGACACATATTAGATGTTAATAATGAACATTATTAATTATTACTTCCATTATATAAAAGAACAATTATAAATTATAACCAGGGCTCTGGATAGGGCAATTTAAGCATAACTATTTTGATTGTTGGCCCCAACAGGGTAAGGTTGAGTATCACATAGTTATGTAAGTGCAAACCAGGAATAGAATTGTTTTTTTTTTTTTTGCAAAGAGAACCAAGCTGGTAAAAAGTAGATTAAACTGTTAATATAATTACACATAGATGAGATTATTCATTAAACTGATTAATGAATAACATTTTTAGTTCAATTAAATTGATGTTGAGCCCCTCTGAAGGGTTAGGCACTATCCTATAGAGGTATAAAATGAAACTTTTAGTTCCTGTCTTTTCAGGGGACTGCAATGGGTATAGGAGACAAGAATGTAAAATAATTATATTCAAGTGTGGTAAATAATGTGTGTGGGATGCAAAAGAGGACAAAATAATTGCTATCAGCAAGATCAGAGAAGGGTACATGGAAGAATATCCAAGATGGTCTTTGAAAGATGTAAAGTTCAGTAGCGTGTTTTTGACAAAAAGTATAGCTGTGGAAAAAGCTTAGAGTCCAGAATAAGCATGGTGCTTGAGGGAAATTTAGGATGGCTCTAGTGGTAACTGTGAGATGGAGGTGAGTGAAGAGAGATGAATCTGAAATACTAAATAGAGGCCAGATTTTGAAAGAGTTTGTAACTATTTTATGGAATTTGAAATTAATTTCAAGGCCAATGGGGAATCGTTGAAAGGTTTGAAGCATGAGATAGACCCTACTCTTCATTCTTAATATTTATAAAGAAGACTCTAATTCTGAGGTGTGAAGGGGGATTGGCAGAAAGGTGAAAATGAAGGTAGGAATTTGTTCTTAACTTTGTTCACTGTGATAGAAACTCATAAAGCCCACAGTGATGAAAATTCCTATTTACAAATAGATTAATTGATCAATGGTTCGTGACAGTAGTAGTACATTTTTTTCTTCTGTCTTTGGAGGATTATCACTAGGCTTTTAGTATTCTGGATTCATGCTTTACCTTATAATCCCAGGAGAGGTGTTAGGAGGCCACTATATGTCCAGGACAAAGATAATGATGTTTTAGTTTCAGTCAGGGCGGAGGGTGGAGAGAGACCTAGGTGGCAAGAGGTATGTGGATGTAGAAGAAAGAAATAGGGAAGGAAAATGACAGAGGAGCAGAAATGGGTTAATGAAGTCAAATGTCCTGAGAACAAAACACAAATGATCAACTCATTCAGAAATATAGGCAAATAATATTTTATTATAGAAATCTGAATGCCATTAAATGTGTATAGATTTTTAGTAGATCATTTTTGAGTATATATCACATAAGTTGAACATTCAGAGACATAAAGATGAGTGGATAATTTTCAAAAGAGAACCTCTCAGTGAAAAAAATCAGATTGCTTGCCTTATTTAAAATCAAAGTATCTATTAAATTCATTATTTACCTTTGTCTAATATCTCATCCCAGTTTCTTGCTCTACTTAATATACTGAAATTCAGGTTGCAGAAGATATGATAATTTTTTGCCATCCTCTGACTTTCCTGATAATTCACTGTAATTTTTTTAAAGTGTTACATTTCTCTGTCCAGTTAAAATGTGAGTCCAGTTGCTAAATGGTATAGTTATAGCTCTTTTAATTTATAAATGATTGTATTTATATTTAAATGAAACACTTTTTGATGGAAGGAGACAATATCATAAAGAAAAGTAAATTCTTTATATATAAAAAGTAGATCAATGGCTCTTTTTGATTAAGAGAAAGAGGGACTGTTCTGGAAATGAAGAAGGGCCACTTCTTTGGCCATAAATGATTTTCTTGGGTTTTTGGGCACCTGTATTTGAGAGCAGATTTGAGGTCTGTGAGGTGAACAGAATTACTGGAGCCATTAAAGAACTGTGGACCACCTCATTTGCTTTCAGGCCCATTTCTTCCTTCCTTCCTTCAGCCATGCCCATGGCATACAGAAGCTGTCATGCCAGGGATCAAACCTATATCATCCAAGCCACAGCAACCGGAGCCACAGTAGTTACAACCCTGGATGCCCAACCTGCTGAGCCACCCGTTAAGGCCCATTTCTTAAACTGTGAAAATGTAGAGATCACTAATTCAGAAAGTAAGAGATTGATCTTAGGTTAAAGAGTCCAGGGCAGAATACAGTCCATTCCATTTGGGGATCTGTAGGGTTAGACTGAACTGCTAATTGGATAGCTGATATTTAGTTGAGCAAACTATCAATTAAGTATCATAGGAACAATTTAAAGTGTATTTGATATTTGTTCAAATCATATCACATTAAATATTAAATGTGATTAAATATTAATAGCCTATACTTTATAAGCCAGTGGAGCAAAGAACCAATAGTTTAGCACAGTACCTGGAAAAGAGACTCATAGATTCGTTGAATGAATGAATGACTATTTCTTAGATATAAGCAAATTAAGTTTTGGCTTTGAGAGGACAGCACTGAGCACTACTCCCACCTAGTGGCAATCTACCTGAAGTGCACGGGTAATTAAAAAGGCGATGAAAACAGGCACCTCCGGAGGGGAGTTAGATGTACTTTGACCTGTTGTAGAGTGATCTCTTGCCTATGTTAACTTATGCCTTCAATATTGCTGAACTTACCGAAGTAAACAGCCCTATAAAACCCAGTTACCAATTTTCTGTGAAAGTATGAAAGATTTTGTTCATGACATTCATAAGTCAGTGTAGCTTAATTGAAGCTATAGACTTTTATTTAAGAAAATTGTGCCTGGAAATGAAAAAGAAAGAGATCGTTTATAGATTAAAAATATAAATCGCTAATAAAAATGAATACACTTTCAACCTCATTAGTAGTAAATAAATACACATTAATATAATTTATCCCTATTAGCAGCTTACAAAAAAAAAATAATCTGCTGGAATGGAAGAAATGAGGGAGGTACCCTCAACAGTTGTGGGTGGGAAAATAAGTTGAAATAATTGTTTCTTTTACTTAATTTAAAATTTTTTTATTTTCAAATACTTTTAAGCTTATGGAAAAGCTGCAAGAATATTATTTCGACAAAAAAAATAGTTGCATGACTTTAACTCAGACCCATCTATGGCTAATATTCTACCCTGTTTAAAGTTATCTTGTGAAACTATGAGGCTTATGTACGTAAATCAAGACATGCACACTTCAGAGTGTTTCTCCTAAGAAAAGTGGTGTTCTCTTACATATCTACAGTGCAGTTATCAGTGAATTTAATGTTGATATAATTTTTCTTTAACCTACCATTCCTTTTTTTTCTTCATTGACTCAGTAGTCTTTTATAATTATTTTTTCCCCTTCAATAAAGGATCTAGCTTAAGATCAAGGTTTGCATTTAGTTGTCATGTCTCTTTAGCCTCCTTTAATCTGGGATATTTCCCTAGCCCTTACTTTATGACCTTGACATTTTTGAAGAATATAGACTGTCCTCTTTTCTTTTATAGAACATTCCACATTTTGTGTTTGTCTAGTGATCCTCATTATTATATTCCATATATATTCTCAGTTAAAATGTCTTTTATGGGATGTGTACTTCTCGTATTATCACATCTGAAGGTGTATGATGTCCATCTGACTCTCACTGGTAACAATTTTGTTTACCTGTGAAAAGTGGTCTGATTTCTTCATTGAATAATAATTTTTTTCTGGGGGGGGGGAAATACTTGAGACTACACAAATACTCTACTTCTCATAAAAATTCCCCTGAAATTTAGCACCCATTTGTGTTTCTGCCTGTTTCAGTCTCTACCATGATGATTATAAAATGCTAATTTTCAATGCCTAGTACTCCCTTCACATTTACCAATTGGCCCTCGGCATTCTACTGTAAGCAAAAACACTGCCACCTTTATCCCTTGTTTGTCTGTATGGACTCATTAATTCCTATTTTTTAATGGCTTATCATTCATTATTGTACCTATTGTCCCAGACTTAACCAGTGGAAGCCCCTGCAAGATGTTTTTTTCCAGATAACAAAGAAAGGAAAATAAGAAAGAAATACATATATATACAAATTTTTGTACTTTAAAAAATGAAGTGACAGGACACTGTAAAAAACCCGACTATAGTATAAAAAATAGAAATCACTTTAAAAATAAATAGAAAATGGAGCGGTATCCATTCTATGTAAATTCATAGTGATTTTCCTCATTTTTTTTTTTTTTTTGTACAGTCACATAGCACTCCATTTGGAACAGTTGTCTCTAGTAGAAAAGCGCATGAAGAATCTTAACAATCCTTATACCCATTGATGAAGTACTTTCAAATTTAGGAATACCTCCAAAGGAAATTCTCAGAGATACAGATAAAGGTTAATGCACAAAGATGTTCAATAAGCATTATTTAAAAGTGTAAAAACTTCAGAAATAATCTGAATCATTACATTAAAGGAATAGTTGATATTACTACATCCACATAATGAAGTTTTATTCAGTCATTAAAAAACATCATGTCTTAATTTAATATGTTAACTGAAACGAATATATCTCAAAATTATATACTTTGATCTCATTCATTTAAAATGCACAGAAAAGAGATTGGCAGGAAATATATTACAATGATAAAAAATGGCTACTTCTGAGGGTAGGGTTTCAAATGTTTAAATTTTACTTCTTTTTATTATTTTTAGTACTTTTCAAATTCAGTGACCTTACAATCATTATTTTCAGAAAAATCGAAATCAGTAATCTAGTATTCTAAGAACCTTTTTTCTCCCTTAGGGATTGAAATTGCTTCACTGGATCTTAGGATAAATCTTTATTATATTGGAGACTGTATTTCTCTTTTTGCTCTAGGTGCTAGAAACCAAGTTTGAAAGTCAATCACAACACCCTATAAAACTTGAGTTCTCTTCTTCTTTTCTTGATTTTTTAATGTTGGTATTCTTAACCTTATTATCTTGTCTTTTGCCACAAACTGTTTAAAGTCCTTTTTAAAAAGAGTTGGAAATGCAATTAAATAGAATATAATGGAATTCCTGGGCAACCCTTGTCCAGAAATTTCTGAGGTAGATATTAGGGATATATTAGAGATTTCATTTGAATATTTAGTATGTTTTATTACATACAACAGCAATCAAATCCAAGACTTCTCTGGTGGCCATCTGGTGAGGTGGGAGGGAATTTACCCAGATTGGTCTCTGTACTCCAGACAAATGAGAGAGACAGAGACAGAGAGACAGAAAGAGAGAGGAGGAAAAAATAAAATCCATGATATTGAGATGTTGCTGTGGAAAATCTACTGAAAAACAGTTAAAACTTTTACCTTAAAAAGTTATGTAATATTTTTGGAATAGCAAATGTCCCTGTCAAGACATAATCTATTTTTCTTTGGCACTCAGTTGTCCAGCTCTGCTAATGTTAAACATATGCTTGTTAACTTGCTATGCTTTTCCCAACCTAGTATTTAGGAATCATCTAAGCTAAATCTTCAGTGTTCTCATTTAAGCCAGCTCTTCATGGCATTGGCTTCTGAGGATGTGTAGAACAACTGTCTAATTTCCATGTGTTCTTTCATGAAATATAAAGATAATTTTAAAACCCAGCTCCTCTTTCCCTGTCCCACTGTTTTTCAGAATACATTAGAATGAAGATAATGGATTCTTTTTCTTAATCATAGGGAAATAAAGTGGTAGGGCTTCTAGGACCTTGAGAAATCGCCAGTTTATTTTTCTATGTCCACACAGTTTCGGATACAAGAGAATGTTACCTATTACCCACCCCAAAAAGGACAAACATGTTTAATTTTTAGGGTAATCATTAATTTGAGACCTCTTGCAATAAGACCCCGCTCACCCCTCAATCAAATCAAATCTTTATACTACAACTTGAGACTTTGTTCTCAGTGGAGACAGAAAGAAGCAGAATTTACATACCTGAGTTCACCTGACAACCCTCATTAAGTATCTTTTGATTTTTCTGTTTTCTAGGTTAAGAAACCTGGTTCTTTAAGCTTTTTCTATAGATGCTATTTTCCCCACAAGTTAAGTGTATTTGTAGCTTGCCTATGAATCATTTCCAGATTGTTCACACAATTCCTTTGCTATGCATGTAAGACAAGATACTGTATTATAAGCATCAAGCCAGTATGGTAAATAAATGAAAATATCTTCTCACACATTCTGTGCTCTTTTTATTAGTCAGTTTGCTTCTGAGTTGGTTTTATGAAAATGCTACTTTATCACAGATTTCTGTTGAAGTGGGCCAGTAATCCTAAGATTACTAAAAATCATCATCTAGACTAGAAACCATCCTCTCGCCTCAGGAGGGGAATAATCATGTTTGGGTTTCCTGTTTTGTTTTTGGTTTTGGTTGTGCCCATGGCATGTGGAAATTCCCAGGCCAAGAATTGAATCTGTGTCACAGTTGTACGGAGCCACAGCAGTGACTATGCCAGACCCCAGATCCACTAGGCCACCAGGGGAACTCCCATATTTGTTTTGCTAATCATTATGTCCATAGTGCCTTACCCAGAAGGCATTTTGTATTTGTTGGCTGGCTGAATGGATGAAATTTTATACAGCATTTTGTGATTTCTAATACAATATTCTAAAATAGTGTTTCCATTTAATTTTCAAAGCTATTTGTAAGGTAGTTAATATAAACTGGAGGAATGGGAACTTAATAATCTGTCAAAGGCTGCCCCTAACCATATGATCCAGCAGTCCCACTCCTGGGCATATATCTGGAGAAAACCTTAATTTGAAAAGATACATGTGCCTCAAATTCATTGCAGCATTACTTACAATAGCAAAAGCATATAAGCAACCTAAATGTCCATCAGCAGAGGAGTGAATAAAGAAGATGTCGTAAATATGTACAGTGGACTGTTATGCAGCCATAAAAAGAATGAGATAATGCTATTTGAAGCAACACAAATAGCCCTAGAGATTATCATAGTAAAATAAGCCAGACAAATATCACATGTTATTACTTTATGTGGAATCTAAAAAAAAGGGATACAAATGAACTTATTTATAAAACAGAAACAGACTCACAGACTTAGGGTTACCCAAAGGGGAAAGCTAAGGGAAAGGGGTAAATTAGGAGTGTAGAATTAACATACACACATTACTATATATAAAATAGATAAAAAAACTTAGGGTTACCCAAAGGGAAAGGCTAAGGGGAAGGGATAAATTAGGAGTTTAGAATTAACATATACACACTACTATATATAAAATAGATAATCAATAAGGACCTAACATAATAGCACAGAAGAGGCTACTCAATATTCTGTAATAACCTACATGGGAACAGAATCTGCAAAAGAATGGGTATATGTATAACTGAATCACTTTGCTGTATACCTGAAACTAATACAACATTGTAAATCAAGTATACATGAATATAAAATAAAAATTACACACACACACACACACACACACACACACACACACACACACACGAAGTAGTGGAGCCAGAGCTCTACCCATCACATTGTTCTGGACAGAGGCAGCATTGTGATTTGGAAGATGGAATGGTCTCAAAATGCAAAACAGTCAGGTCATATTGAATGTCTGTGTAACAGGTCAGATCAGGTCAATAGGGCTTCAGAATATAGTTTAGAACATTAGGCAAAATTGTCTTCTTGTGTATATTGGTTTCTTGGCATAAACTAGTGTCTCCAAACCTCATTTTCCTCATCTGCATAATGAGGAAAATTGTGATACCTAATTAACTTAGAGGGTTGATGTCATGAGTCTAAGGATACAGAAAATACATGAGTTTGAAAGCACCGTGAGGTACAGTGCCTGTTCAGGGTGGTGGCACTGGTATAATTACACCCTTGAGTATGTGGCTGACCCATGGTTTCTCAGAGAAATGCTCCTCTCACTGACAGGAGGTACTCAATATACCTACCTAATCAATGAATATGATCTAAACTATATTTCCTGTTTTAAAGTGATTTCTGTGTTTGGTGCCTCTATCTAACAGGCTGTCACTTTCATCACCAAAACAAACACCTCCCTACCCTCACCCTACCACTATCCATTAAAATGAGAAAACAGAAGACTTGCATTGCTTTAGGTGAAATACCTGTGAGAAGTACCTGGGCTTTTAATATAAATACCATATTTAGTAGATATTTGCTAATGCTATGCATCCAATGTTTATTTTCAAGTATATTTCAAGGTGTCAATTACTAGCTATAAATTTCTAAACAGTTTGGATCTTTTTTCTATATAGACAACTCAGTGTAGTTACCACACTGTGGAAATTAATTCTGAGGTTCATTACCTGATGACAAGAACACTTGTGGAATTTGGTGGAGGCCTTAATTATTTTTGGCAGGGTAATCCAACCTATTGAGTTTTGGAACATCTTTATATGTGCAGCTTGGTGTTATATGCTGGTGGCTGTTGCTGCTGCGCTTTATATGTTTTAGGTAAATTTTTAATGTTTGCATTTGTACCTTTAGGCAATTTAATCCTGAAATACGTAAATTCATGTATAAAAAATATGCTGAAATAAGAAAAGTTTTAAAAAACATAAACATATATATGTGTGTGTGTATATATATATATAATATGTATACACACACACACACACACACACACAAACTCCTTCCAAACAAAATCAAAATAAAAATAACAGCAAACCAGAAAATTTTAAAAATGACTTTTTTATTCTAATCTGAAGAGTTAACTTCTTCTCTCACTGCAGTTATTCATTTATTTTTAACATTGTAGGATTGATTTTTTTTTTTTTAGAAGTGTGTACTCCCCTCTAATTTCAAAATCACTGGTTAGCAAGCCAATGTTTCTGACTGGTCATAGCTCTCAATTGTGTTGGAGTAGAAACAATATTTGAAAACAAGTTATTTCAGGTAAATATGAGGGTACTGTTTCATCAAAATGCAAATTATTTTTCCAGGATCCCAATGGGAGGGAGGAAAAATTTGGAAAATATTGTGATTAAAAATTTAGCTTTAGATGGAATATATTTAAAATAAAAAAACAGGACATTATGCTAAGTGAGATAAATCAGAGAAATACAATATCATATCTCATATATGGAAATTGAAGACAAAACTAAAAAATATTCTGAGCTCATAGTTAACAGATTGGTGCTTGCTGGAGGTTGAGGGTAGGGGGTGGGTGAGATGGATAAAGAAGATAAAAGTACAGGAGTTCCCGTCATGGCTCAGTGGTTAACGAATCCGACTAGGAACCATGAGGTTGCGGGTTCGATCCCTGCCCTTGCTCAGTGGGTTGACGATCCTGCGTTGCCAAGAGCTGTGGTGCAGGTTGCAGACGCGGCTCGGATCCCGCGTTGCTGTGGCTCTGGCATAGGCGGCTACAGCTCGGATTTGACCCCTAGCCTGGGAACCTCCATATGCAGTGAGAGCGGTCCAAGAAATAGCAAAAAGACCAAAAAAAAAAAAAAAAAAAAAAAAAGAAGATGGAAGTACAAATTTCCAGTTATAAAACAAATGAGTCATGGGTTAGTATAATTAATAATATTAGGAGTATTACATATTTGAAAGTTGTTAAAAGAATAGATCTTAAAAGTTCTCCACAAGGAAAAAATGATATTTATAACCATGTATGGTGATAGATGTTAATTAGACTTATTGAAGTAATGTATACAAATATCAAATCATTGTTTTACATCTAAAACAAATATAATGTCATAATTATACTTCAATAAGAAAGAAAACTTTTACTTAACAATGCTATTGATATCTTCAGTGAAAAGCTCTATTCAAACTTCTAAATATATTAGATATTTCAGTTAACATTGGGATAAAATTTTGTTCTGTACTTCCTTAAAAAACTTTTTTAAGCAAAGCAGCAGTTGAAATAATGTTGTAAAGAAATAGTTTAAAAACAAAGATTTTTGGAAGTGTTTATGAAAAAACAAGAAAATGGCAATGTATGTACAGTTAGCATTCTTTAGACTGGTAAATAGTAAAATAATACCTTTAGAAGTATCTGCATATATAAAAGATATGTTATATTAAGGCATGCATTTTCCATAATACATATATTATGTATATTATATATGTGTATATTTACATATTCTTTATGTTTTCAAATAAAATACATTGAGATCTAAATATTTTTTAGAACTTAGTAATTCTACAGACAAAGGAATTAAGTGATTTACTAAGCCTTAAAAAAGATTATCTACCTTGGATATAAACTGCACAACTTCAATTTAAATGGGCAAATTCAAACACTGTGGATGACCCTTAGCAGTATCTTTGATGAGCAGAATCTTTAATTGATATTCAGTAAAGCAAGATTCTGTTCCACTTTTGGCTCACAATACTTATGAAATCAGTCTGCAAAAGTGTTGGCTGTAACCCAAGACTTTTCACTGAACTGCCAGTTCATGTATGAGAGGTCCTTATGTTTGCCCTTTAATACCCTTGGGAAAATCTGGCTTAATCACCAGGCCTGTAGCAGGGCCACAAATCAGAAGAGCAGATCTTTCTCAGCTGCTGTGGTGTTCACAGTTCCTTCTGAGATATGTATGTTCCCAGAAGTATTTTCTTCAGTATCATGTAGGGTTGATTCTCATTGAGTACCTATTGTCCTTTTCCTGTAGGGTCTTCTTCAACTCAAAAGAAAATACCTCTGCTTGGCGGCTAATCTGCTACCCCTAATTATCTTTGTATCATCAAAAAGAAAAAAACATTTTAAGAAATTATTTGATCAAACTTTGCTCATGATGATAGAATCTTCAGTAACTGCTCTTCACTACAGGGTACATGTAGGCCTTCTCATGAATCACCTTTCTTCTGAGAGTCATGATTCCCATGGATAGTCACACACAAGTTAACCATGTTTTCAGAGTTCATCACTGAAGTTCTATCTATCACTTAGTTAATGAGTTTTTCACTATTGTTAAATTCATTTATGGTGGGTTTACCAGTGCCCAAGATCTGACTCTGCACTGGGCTGTCACATTCTATACTCTATCCTTTAATTTATTCTAAATTTCTATTTTCAGATAATAATCACCTTCTAAGAATTTGCATTTTTATTCTATTTTCTAGCAACTTTTCCTGATGGCCCATTTATACAAAGAAACAAAGCTAAAATAAATCAGTCACTCATAAGCATTACTGCTTTGCAATTGTAAGTTGAGAACAACAAAATCAGACACTTGAGTGTGACGGCAATCTAGGCTTGCTACCCAAACAGTTCTCTCTTGGTTGCCTGAGAGCAAACCCTTGCCTCTATAACTCATGAATGACTTCACACTCTGGATCTATAGGGTTGCTTATAAATTGTTGAATCCACCATGAAGGATAAACTTTGGTTGACCCAGTTCCAGGTATTAAATATTCTACAAAACAATTAAATTGTATTTCAAACTCTTTTAAAAATGTCATTCAATTATTGATTTAAATTAGTGGTTATTTACATTAAATTCCAATGTGTGGAGAAAGAAATACTTGAGTTATAGGTGTCAATTGGTTTTATGCAAAAAAAAAAAATGTCTTTTCTTAAATGTTGTGTTTCGTATAAGAATGAGCGCTCCTAGAATTAAGAAACATGATCTTTGTGTAATTAAGTAAGGTATTTTCTTTTTTTCACCTATGTTCTTCCCATAGAAACATGATAAGTAATCACTCAGTGATGATCTGTCAGCTGGATATTACCACTCTTAAAAATGCATTTTCCAAATCTCTAACTGGCAACTGGTAAAGTATGGCTTTGTGATAATCTTTTGAATGATCATCATTTAACTCCCATCAATTTATCTTATTTTCCAAATATCTTCTAAGTCATTCAATTTTTTGAGTAAGTATAAAATTCAACTTTAAATGTGGCCTTGAAGAAAATTGCTTTAATACAGTTTTTTTCAAACCTTAAACTTTTTATTGATGACATCACTAAAAATTATTTTCTCATTTAGATTAAGTGCTCAATACCTGTGATGGGCGAGTTTTTAGTTATGTTTTAAAAGTACTATGAAAGGCATTGTAAGGTTATCAAATGTCTAATAGCTACATCTATATCTCTATCTCCCTCTGTATATACACTGAATTTTATGAAATTTAAATGCCTATCCACATGTTGTGACTAATTTAATGGATAGGTTGGTTTCAAGTGTAACTCATGAATAGTTTCTGCTTGAATAGCACTGGGTATACTTCCTTTTATTTGATTTTTAAATCATGTATATCTTTTAAAATGAACTACCCAATATAAAATACATTTTTCCAACTAAATTGAGTTAATTATATTTTAATAAATCCTCAAATATGAAAAAAGATAATTTATTTAAAAATGTTTGCTACTTTCTCTGCTTTTTTAAGTTTAAAAGTAAAAGAGATAAGCCTAAATTATACCCATGAAGTATGTTTTGATATGTTTCATACATTTATTTGCATCTCAGATCCTTTTAGTCTCTATAGAAAATGTATTGACACTGCAAATGTGTTGGAATTTGAGTCACTTGGAAACTCTATGCCTGTTGACGGTTTATAAACACCACTTATATTCTGCTTAAAGTTCATTTGTCTTCCTAAAACCTTATTTATATAAAGCATATGGCAACTTAATTTCAGTAGTGATCATTTAGGGCTACATCTTCTGAATATAAATAAAAAAATAACATGGTCTCCTGAAGTTATAGCATCACCATTCATCTGTGAATGAGATGGTTTGGGAGATTTTTTTCCTGTCTTAGACTCAGCATTTTCTATTCATCATCTTTTTTATTATACATTTGTTTCTGTGCTATTGAGGGAACAAAATTTCCAAGACCAAATAGGGCATATAGTAATATATTTTAAATGTAATAATAATAATAACAGCAATTAAGATAAGTAACCTTGAATGCCTGTTGTGTGCCAGGCATTTTTCTAAGCACTTTATAGGCATTAAATTGGTTATGCTTTATGACAACTTGGTGAAATAGATACAATTGTTATCTCCAATTTACATTTAAGAATATGGCGTCTCAGAGAGGTTAGATAATTTGTCTAAGTTCACAAAGCTGCTAAATGGTAGAGCTGGGATTCAAAACTAGAATGTGTCTCATTGCTTGAGTTCTTAAACACTGTCTTTTACATATATGTAATACATATATATGGAATTAGAAAAGGGTTTAATTAGTAGGAGGAAAATCAATGAGAATCTTTGAATAATTGAAATTATATCGATTCTAATTAACTTTCAAGAAAGTATGTAGGTAAATTTGAATTGGTGATCTTAGTGAAAGACAAACACTTCTGCTCATATCATTAGGTCAAACATTGTGCCTAATAGTATCATGATTGTGGTTAAGACTGAGAGTCAGAATGTTCATTTAGAATCTTTGCCACTAGTTGAGATTATATTTTGGGAAGAAGCTAACTCTTCAAATCCTCAGTTTCCTTATCTGTAAAATGGGAAGGAGTGCGCTCACATATTTCTCATAGATTTCTTGTGAGGACCAAGTGAAATAGCCTTTGCAAACTCTGTTGCACCTTACATTTTCACCATCAACACTATCAGTAATAATAATATTGATGTAAAATTCCAGTATACAGTGCGGCCAGGGATAGAGGTAGGCATACAGGTGGCATATCAATCACTCTCCAGAGGCAGAATTGATACTTACCTCTGACATGCTTAGCACCTGCTCTTCCCTGCCCTCAAATGCTCCAGACTCCTATGCCACTCACTAAATCACCTAAACTGACCCCGCTTTTGTTCCTGTGTCCCAAATCTTGCCATTCAGCTTTACTAATAGCCTACAGGGGACAGAAACTCAATATATCTGCCAAGGTATAAAGCAAGTAAATGGCAGAAAGGATCATTAAACCCAGACGGTCATGTTTCAGATTATTTGTTTTCACTAACATACCATATTATATTTTTGGTGTGTTTTGATGAAAATAAGTTTTGAGGCAGTACTAGGAATAGATCAAATAGGGGAGATGTTGGAGACAAGGAGAATCATTTGCAGTGGTCCACATAGGCGATACTTAGGGTCTGAGTCAGGTTAGTGTTGAAGCCTTGAAGGTCGGATTGGAGAATTTAAAGGAACTATAACTGCCTCATGCAGGTGATCTGTGAACTGAGGGAGATGTCCAAATGACCCTCTTATGGTGGTTTCAAACTCAAATGGTTAATGGATGAGGAGTTAGGTAGTTAATTTAGTTATGTGACTCTGTGCAACACAGTAGACAGTCTTGGAGATTGTGGCAAATTGTAGAGCACATGTCTGGTCCAAAGAGGGCAGTTGCTTTGAGGTTCCAGTGGACTTCCCCCCTTTAAAAATGTGCCCTGTGCCGTCTTATATTGTATTCTGCTTTCCAGAGAGGAATGCTAAATTAAAATCTTCAGGTGGAATCTGCTAATTTTAATTTTAAAAAATATTTACAAATTTATTGAAATATAGTTGATGTACAATATCATGTTATTTTCAGCTGTACTACATAGTGATTTGACTTGTGCATATGTTATAGGATGATCACCATGATAAGTCTAGTAACCATCTATCCCATACATAGTTATTAAAATATTATATATTGTATTCCTTATGCTATATATTACATATCAATGGCTTATTTATTATATAACTGGAGGTATGTACCTCTTATTAAACACCTACACCTATTTCGCCTACCCTCCTGTGTCCCTTCCTTCTGATAAGAAGCTGTTTGTACTCTGTATCTATGAATGTTTTCATTTTGTTTTTTTATTTTTAAAATTCCACATATAAGTGGGATCATGCAGTATTTGTCTCTTTGTCTGACTTATTTCACTAGCATAATACCCTCTAGATCCAACAATGTTGTCACAAATGTTAAGATTTCATTTTTATGGTTGAGTGATATTCGATTCTTTATATACTTTACATCTTCTTTACCCATTGTTCTGTTGATGGACACTTAGGTTGTTTCCATGTCTTGGCTTTTGTAAATAATGCTAATAATAATAATTGAAGTGCATTTATCTTTTCAAATTACTGTTTTTGTTTTCTTCAGGTAAATAACCAGAAGTGAAATTGCTGGATCATATATGGCAGTTCGATTTTTAATTTTTTGAGAAATCTCCATACTGTTTTCCATAGTGGCTGATGTATCACTTCACCATCCAACCAGTAGTGCACAAGGGTTCCTTCTTTTTCATATCCTTGACAGTCCTTGTTGTCTTTTTAATGTTAGCCATTCTGCTAGATGTGAGGTGCTATCTCCTTGTGGTTTTTTAAAGATATTTTTTCTATTGAGATATAGTAGATGTACAATATTATATAAGCAACAGGTATTTATAATTTTTAAAGATTATACTCCATTTATAGTTATATATATTTATATATATTGTAAAATATTGGCTATATTCACTGTTTTGTACAATATATCTCTGTAGCTTATTTATCATTATGATTTTGATTTCTTCTTTCCTGATAGTCATGTTGAAAATCTTTTCATATGTCTCTTGGCTGTCTGCATGTCTTCTTTGGAAAAATATCTGTTCACATCTTCTGTTCATTTTTGAGCATGTTTGTTTTGACATTGAGTTGTATGACTTCTTTGTATATTTTATTTTAGATATTAATCCTTTATCAAATATATTATTTGCAAACATTTTGTGATTTGGTGTACTACCTTTTTGTTTTGATGATAGTCCTTTCAATGTGCAAAAGGTTTTCAGTTTAATGGATTCCTATATATTTATTTTTGCCTTCGGTTCCCATCCAAAAAAAATATTGCTAAGACTGATGTCAAAAAGTATACCGCCTATGTTTCTTTCTAGGAGTTTTATGGTTTCAGGTCTTATATTAATGTCCTTAAACCATTTTGAGTTTATTTTTGTATATTGTGTGAGAAAATAATATAGTTTGATTTCTTTTGCATGTAGCTAAGCAGTTTTCACAACATTATTTATTGAAGAGACTGTTTTTTTTCCATTTAATAATCTTGCCTCCTTTGTCATAATTGTCCATATAAGCATCGGTTTATTTCTGAGCTCTCTCTTATGTTCTATTGATTGATGTATCTGTTTTGGTAGCTCTATAGTATGGTAGTGTGGTTTTGATTACTATAGCTGTGCAGTGTGGTTTGAAATCAGGGAGTTCTTTGTTCTTTCTCAACATTGTTTTGGATAATCCAGATCTTTTTTGTTTCCATACAAATTTTAGAATTATTTTTTCTCTTTCTATAAAAATTCCATTGGCATTTTGATAGAGATTACATTGAAACTGTAGATTGCCTTGGGTATTATGGTCATTTTAGCAATATTAATTCTTCTAATCCATGAATAGTGATATCTTTCCATTTGGTTGTGACACCCTCAGTTTCTTTCATAAGTGTTTATAGTTTTCCAAGTACAAGTCTTTTGCCTTTTACCAAGCACTATACATACATTATCTTTTAGTTCTAAAAACAACCTATTGAGACAGGTATATTATTTACAGATGAGGATATGTCTTAACGGAATGGTGAAACTAGGACTCAAACTCAGGTTTTCTGGTAACCAGTATCTGTATACCTCTAGAAATACCACATGGAATTTAGATGAGGGTATAGAAATGTGCAGTGCCAGCTTTTTACATACATACTTTTTAAATTATATTTTTATTTTGAGGTAATTAAAGATTCACATGCAGTTGTAAGAAATAACACAGAGAGGTTCTATATATTACTCCCTGTTATATCTTGCAAAATTATGGTAGTCACAAACAAGATACTGACATTTATACAATCAAGATATAGAACATGCTAGTTCTGTACATGTTTTCAGTGTACACTTAAGTATTTACATCTTTTTGGTATGGATGTAAATGGTATTATTTCAAAAATATTGTCCATGTTTTCATTACTAGTGTATAGAAATAGCATTGATTTTTGTATGTTTATCTTGTATCCTATGATGTTGCTGAGCTCACTTATTTGTTCTAGGAGGTTGTTTTTGTAGATTCCTTGAGACTTTTTATGTAGACAATCATGCTATCAGCAGTTAAGAACAGTTTTCTTTCTTCCTTACTTATCTAGATGCCTTAACAGGCATACTTTAGAGATATTACAGCTTTGGTTCCAGACTACCACAAATAAGCAAACATCACAATAAAGTGAATCACATGAATTTGTTTCTTAATGCATATAAAAGTTATGTTTATACTATACCATAGTAGCATTATGTCTAAAGATACAATGTACATACCTTAATTTAAAAATATTTTAGTGCTAAAAATTGCTAACCATCATCTGACAATGTAGGGTTGCCATAAACCTTCAATTTATAAAGATGCAGTGTATGTGAATGCAATAAAGTTAAGTGCAATAAAAGATTGTATTCCTGTATTACCTTTTCTTGTTTTATTGTACTGAATATAATTTGTAGCATGTGTTGAATAAGAGTAGTGAGAGTGGACATCCTGCCTTGCTTCTACTGTCTGGGAGAAAGCATTCAGTCTTTTGCCATTAAGTTTAATGTTAGCTATATATTTTTGTTTTCTTTTCTTTTTATATAGATGCTTTTTAACACTTGAGGAAATTTCTGTCTATCCCTATTACTCTGAGAATTATTATCATGAATAAGAATTTTTTTCAAATGCTTTTCCTGCATTGATATGATCTTGTGATTTTTCTTAATAGTAGATAGCAGTGGTTGAGTTTTGAAGGTTAAATCAATCCTGCATCCATGTAATAAACCCTGCTTGACAATGGCGTATAATTTTTTAAATATATTCCTGGAATTCTATTTGATAATATTTTATATAGGATTTTTGCATCTGTATTCATGAGGAATGTTGGTCTTTAGTTTTTTTGTACTTTCTTTCTTTGGTTTGGTGTCAGAGTAATAGTGCCTTCATAAAATGAATTGGTAACTGTTACCTCTTCTGTTTTCCAGAATAAACTGTATAGTATGGGTATTATTTCTTCTTTAAACATTTGGTAAGTTCTCCAGTAAAACCACTGAGTCCTGGAGATTTATTTGAAGGTTTTTAAATTTGTGAATTCAATTTCTTTAACAGTTATAGGGTTATTTATGTTACCTATTTCTATTTGGGTGAGTGGTGATAATTTGGGTTTTTTCAAAGAAATGTCCCTCTTGTCTAAGGTGTCAAATTCATGTTTACTGAGTTTTTCTAATATTTTCTTATTATCCTTTTGGCATCTTCAGAATCTGTAGTAAATCTCTTGTTTCATTAGACAGATGTTGACAATTTATATCCTCTCTCTTTTTAATTTGTCCTGGTAGAGGTTTGCCAATTTTATTGATCTTCTCAAAGAAGTAGTTCTTTGTTTCATTGATTTTATGTATTGTGTGTTTTCAACCTCATTTATTTCTCTTCTTATTTTATTATTTTTTATTCCTTCTGCTGGCTTTGAAATTACTTTGCTATTTAGAAGTAGAGGCTTAGATTACTAAGATTTTTCATCTTTTCTAATAGATGCATTTGGTGCTACATATTTCCCTCTCAGTACTACTTTAGCTATGTTCTATAGAGATTTTCATACATTGTATTTTCATACTCATGCAGGTCCATATTTATTTATTTTTATTTCCCTTGAGATTTTCTCTTTGAACCATAGATTTTTAATAAGTATGTTGTTTAGTTTCCAAATGTCTGTAAATTTTCCTTTTATGCTTTGGTTATTGATTTCTAGTTTAATACCATTGTAGTTTCATAATACAGTATGTATGTTTTCAGTTTTTCTTGGTCAAGATGTATAATTCTTTTTATATGTTACTAGATTCAGTTTGAAATATTTTCTTTAGAAACTTCATATCCATATTTATAAAAGATATTGGTTGACAGTTTTTTTCCTTCTACCTTGTAACACTCATTACCCACATTGATAGTAGCAGACTGCAGTTCTTGAGAGTGATCATCAACCTTGTAACTTTAGATCATCTTGTGTGCTTTGATTGATTAATGCCCTCTCTCCTACAAGTTCTTACACTCTGAACAGGACCCATGTTAGTTTTTGATATCAAGGTAATAGTGGCCTCATGTAACCGGTTGAGGAATGTTCCTTCCTCTTACATTCCTTGGAACAGTTTGTGAAGAATTGTTATTCTTCTTTAAGTGAATGGTAGAATTCAAAATAAATCCATCTGGGCCTGACATTTTTTTGAGATTCAGTTTTTTTTTATTACTAATTCAATCTCATGTTTTATAGGTCCATTCATATTGTGTATTTCTTCTTGGAAAAATAGAAAAAAGTGCACCTAATGCATCTAGCCAGAAGTGGAATATACCTATATACCTATTTGTAACTCTTGTTTACTTTTTTCTCTTTATAATGTAAAATTTCAAAAATATGCACATGGGAGTTCCCGCAGTGGTTAACGAATCCGACTAGGAACCATGAGGTTGCGGGTTCGGTCCCTGCCCTTGCTCAGTGGGTTAACGATCCGGCGTTGCTGTGAGCTGTGGTGTAGGTTGCAGACGTGGCTCGGATCCCGCGTTGCTGTGGCTCTGGCGTAGGCCGGTGGCTACAGCTCGATTCGACCCCTAGCCTGGGAACCTCCATATGCCGCAGGAGCGGCCCAAGAAATGGCAAAAAGACAAAAAAAAAAAAAAAAAGCACAAATAAGAAGACACCATAACAAACTTCATGTAAATATCATATAGCTTCAACAGTGATTAATATTCTGCCTTTTTCGTTTCAACTTTTTTTCTTCCAAGGCACTTTTTTTTTGAGAGATTAGATAATATAATTAAAATTTTATTTAACTCTACGTTTTGTATGCTAGACTTTGACTTGTCATTAAATTGTTACTTAATATTTCTTTGTACAAAGATTCATCTTTTTACTTGAGATATTTGTACATATTATTAATTGAAAATGATTACACACATATGATATTCTGAGTTACTAAGTTACTGTCATATGTGTTTATGGGACATGGCATGATGAGACTTTTAATGACTTTAAATAAATATGGTTATTTAAATGTTTAATTAAATTATAGAAATGAACATTTTTGAAATTTGTTTAAATGCCTCAGAACATGGGTTTGGGGAAGGCTTTAATACAAAATTATGAATTCGAATTATGAATTATCTACTTATCTCTCAGTGTTGGACTTTAAAGATGAATGCAAAATTCAAAAATTTGCCTGAGGAGCAAAATTTGGAGGCAACTATGATCTGTACTAAGCAGTAATTTTGGTATGTTACTAATTTATTGTAAAACACATAATTTAGTTTTTAGAATCCAAAATGCAAAAGCTGATTCAACAAAAGCCCAACACACTAAGAGTAATAACAATAAAACATGATTCTCTTCTGCTGTGATCTCACTAAAGAGACTTGGTGTAGACTAAACATTTTTCCCTGTTTTCTATTCTCCAAAAGGGGAGGATACTTAAGAAATTTAGTCCAAAAATAAGTTTAAAGAAAAGAGTAGTATATATATAGCCTGATGACATAACTCCTAAGGTAAATGTAGCTTTAGTCATAGTAAACTCCAAGAGTAAATGACAGCCCATCCAAACTGAGACCAAAATCTTTACTGGTATCTGAACAGGATTTATCCCAATACTAATGAGAATTCTGTGTATGTGCCAGGAGTTGTGAAACCAGCATTTTAGAAGAGTTAACACACTAGTCCTTTGCCCTTAAGATTTTTGGTCTAAAAATACAAATATGGAACATTTGCATGTTTTAATAAAGGGCTACTGTAACCTCTGTCCTTGCTTTGTTGCTTTGTCCTTCTTATAAAGTTATATATTCTAGAAGATAAATGTGCAGACTTTTTTTTTTGAAATCTATAGACTAAAATCTAAAAAAAAAATGAGTTTATAGAGATCTGCTGAAATAACTGAAGGGTTTTTCTTCCTCATTATTCTGTGTAAATCTTCTATCACTTCATTAGTTTTGGCATCTATTCTTTAAGTTAGTTATTACTGCTTATTTTCTTCATAGTCTTCTGTGTTATGTCTGTATGTATAGTTCTGGCTTATTGTACAAGAAGAAAAGTTCATTTCCCTAGTGAGATTTGTAAGCACTCTGGAATTTAGAGGCTATGTCACTGTCTTTGGGGTCTTAGCATATAAGCCCAGTGATGGCTTTATAATGGGCTTTCAGTCACATCTAGGTTTTACATTTGAGATAGGATGATTTGAAATGAATGAGAGTTGAGACTTGTGGTTATTGGGATAGGTGTGAGGGATAGAGAATGAAGTGAAAGAGGGAAGAGAGGGAGGTTGGAAAGCTCAGGGAGAGAGTTAACTAGGAAGAAAGTCGATGATGTTGAAAAAAACTGATCTGAATCAGTATCTGCATGTATGAATTTGGCTGTCAACAATCTTTCTTCTTTGTAGCACACAAAATGCCCCAACATTAAAATCCTTCCCAATTAATTTTAATTGTTAACTGTAGTTCTCTCCCAGCTAGACATCCGATTTGAAAATAATAACCATGAAATATAGGTTTAATGTGAGTTAAAGTCGGTCTCCTAAAGTCTCACCCTATAGGATCAATGCCAGATTCCTTCTGAGTTATCTCTGTTTCTCCTTGCTAAAATTTCTGCTTTTATGGTCTCTTCTCTTCTGAGCAGGATTTCTGTGGGTATCTTGTTCCCTCTCCCTACTCCCAACTGTAGCATGCAGGGCACAGGAGAGAGACAATGCCTATAGCTATTTAAGTAGTGACCAAATCCATCTTTTGACCTAATTAAGGGAGTATGCACACTGGTGTACTTAATAAGAGAAAGAAGCCATATTTTTCTTTAAGCTCTATAATTAATAGCTAAAGTAAATCCATTTTGCCTTTCAACCTTTCTGTGCTTGATTTGCTATTGAATCTCAGTAGAACAATGCCTGCTATGCTTTTGTGGGACTTGAAAATTAAGCTAAAATGAAAAAATTTAAAAGAAATATTATGTGGAAAGTTATTCGTCATTACTTTTGGAAACCTGATGACTTGACTATTTCAATGAGATTTTCTTTCAGTATTATCCTATTCCTAAGGGCTAATAGACTCTTTTCTTGTATCCCAAATTGGTTGAACCATGTGTAACCAAGGGACAGATATATACCATGGCAAGCATTTATTGAGTGTTAGCACAGGAACATTGCTTGGTGGCAATGGGGAGACATATCCTTGTATGTCCTGTATCGATGTCCGTAAGGACCTCACAGCAGAATCAGAGAAAAGATGTCAAAAAATAAGTGCCAAATTAATGGAAAGGGATCAAGTGAAGTACGACTGTATGGGAGGAGCTATTGCTTCTTTTTGGTATAGACTAGAAAGGGCATGTTTTGCAGTGCATCTAATATTAGAACTGGACAATAAAGATCATGGGAGATAGTGATTCTACTGGAAGTACTCTGGAGGACTGGAGAAGGTAGTGGCTGCTGACATAGACTAAAGATCTAGTGAGCATCTTCTTAGAGATTTTTCAGCACTTAGAACTGATATCTTAACACCCACTTTACATCTCCAGCAGTTGTTTTGGGTCCCCAAAGCCAACCTACCCTTGTGGTTTTAGTTGGAGATCCCCTTGAACTAATGATAGTTCCCATTGAACTACTTTCTCCACCTAGGATCATTCTATTGCAACTACATCACATTAGGGGACATTAGAGAATGTGAATTGAAACTCACTTTTCTCTGTTCTCTGGTTCTGGGTGGTTCTTCGCTGACCTGAGAAAGCAAGCAGGAAAAAGCATCAAGGGTATCATTTGCATGCTACATTGCAAATGTAGCAATGTTCTGACAAGATATATGTTCTTACAAAAAAAGTAAATATAACCAATAATATTTAAATAAGTAAAGTCTTTTTTTTTCTTTTTAATAAGCCACCTAGCAGCATAGTGCTAACATATACTATTCCTCAAGAAGTATTATTGAATATTCTACTTTTGACTGATACTGTGAACATTTTATTTTATTTTATTTTATTTTTTGGCCATACCCACAGCATACAGAGGTTCCGGGCTCAGAGTCTGAACCAACCCAAACACAACAGTGACAACTCTGAATCCTTAACCTTCTATGAAATCAGGGAACTCATGAAAGGTTTTATTCTTAAATAAATCCAAGAGGTTCCACATTTTGGTGTAAAAAAGAAAAATAATTATGTTTATAGCTTTAAAAATCTCAAACATCCACCTTAATCAAGTGATCAAGGTTAGCATGGCTAGTTATAATACATTTCAACAACATGAACATCTGACACACTGAAGAGAACATGATGTCCCTTCTGTGATATTCTTCTCAAAATTCTCAAATTAAAAAGTGTCTAAGCATAAAAGACAAGAAAAGATTGAGGGGTAGGAGTGGGGTGGAGGGGCAGAAAACAACAGCTAAATTCAGTATAGTCTTCTGAATAGGATATTCTAACAGAAATACAGACATAGTGAAAAAACAAGTGAAATTTGAAAAAGGTCTGTAGTTAGGTAACATTGTATAAATATCAATGTCCTGGTTTTAATAAATGTGTTGTGGTTACGTAAGATGTTAATACTGGTATATGAACTCTTTTTACTATTTTTGCAACTTATTTTAAGTATAAAATGGTTACAGTAATTAAAAAACTCAAAAATGTGTACATACCATCCAAAGACATAGCTAGAAATAAAAGCGGATGAATTTTTTGTAATATTAACATTGTCATGATTATCAGTGGTCATTTTCAGTTTTGAGGTCTTTATATGAATACTAACACTATAAAATTTTTAATAAGTTCTTTAAAAATGTTATTCAGGAGTTCCCATCATGGCACAGTGGAAACGAATCTGACTAGGAACCATGAGGTTGCAGGTTCGATCCTTGGCCTCTCTCAGCAGGTCAAGGATCCCGCGTTGCTGTGAGCTATGGTGTAGGTCACAGATGCAGCTCAGATCTGGTGTCACTGTGGCTGTGGCATAGGCCAGCAGCTGTAGCTCTGATTTGACCCCTAGCCTGGAAACTTCCATATGCCATGGGTGTGGCCCTAAAAAGACAGACAAAAAGACAAAAAAAAAATGTTATTCATGTATACTCAAAAATTTTAAACAAATTTTTATTACAGTTGATTTACAATGTTCTGTCAATTTCTGCTGAACAGCAAAGTGACTAGTCATGCATATATATATATATATATATGCATATACACACAATTATATATATATATATACACACACAATTCTTTTTCTCCTGTTATCTTCTATCATGTTCTATCACAAGTGATAGGATATAGTTCCCTGCGCTATATAGCAGGACCTCATTGCTTATCCATTCTAAATGTAATAGTTTGCATCTACTAATCCCAAACTTCTAGTCCATTCCATTCCTTCCACCTCTCCCTTAGCAACCACAAGTCTGATCTCCATGTCTGTGGGTCTGTTTCTATTCTGTAAATATGTTCATCTGTGCCATATTTTAGATTCCAGATATGTAATATCATATGGTATTTGTCTTTCTCTTTCGGACTTAATTCACTTACTATGAGAATCTCTAGTCGCATCCACACTGCTGCAAATGGCATTATTTTTCTTTTTTATGGCTGAGTAGTATTCCATTGTGTATATATACCACATCTTTTAATCCATTCATCTGTTGATTGACATTAGGTTGTTTCCATATCTTGGCTATTGTGAATAGTGTTGCAGTGAACATAGGGGTGCGTGTATCTTTTTGAATTGTAGTTTGATTTGGATTTATGCCCAGAAGTGGGATTGCTAGATCATATGGTAGTTCTGTATTTACTTTTCTTTTTTTTTTTGTCTTTTTTTTGCTATTTCTTTGGGCCGCTTCCGTGGCATATGGAGGTTCCCAGGCTAGGGGTCTAATCAGAGCTATAGCCACCGGCCTACACCAGAGCCACAGCAACGCGGGATCCGAACCGTGTCTGCAACCTACACCACAGCTCACGGCAACGCCGGATCGTTAACCCACTGAGCAAGGGCAGGGACCGAACCCGCAACCTCATGGTTCCTAGTCGGATTCGTCAACCACTGCGCCACGACGGGAACTCCTGTATTTACTTTTCTGAGAAACCTCCATAATGCTGTCCATAGTGGTTGTACTAATTTATATTCCTACCAACAGTGTATAGGGTCCCCTTTCCTCTACATCCTCTCCAGAATTTTTTATTTGTAGACTTATTAATGATAGCCATTCTGACTCTTGTGAAGTGGTACCTCATTGTAGTTCTTATTTGCATTTCTCCAATAATTAGTGATGTTGAGCATTTTTTTCTTGTGCCTGTTGACCGTCTATATATCTTTCTTGGAAAAACATCTATGTAGGTCTTCTGCCAACTTTCTGATTGGGTTGTTTGTTTCTTTGCTCTTGAGTTGTATGAGTTGTTTGCATATTTTGGAGATTAAGCCCTTGTTGGTTGCATCATTTGCAACTGTTTTCTCCCATTCTATAGGTTGTCTTTTCTTTTTCTCTCTCTCTCTCTTTTTTTGTCTTTTTTTGTCTTTTCTAGGGCTGTACTCGTGGCATATGGAGGTTCCCAGGCTAGAGGTCTAATCAGAGCTGTAGCCGCCAGCCATCGCCAGAGCAACAGCAATGTGGGATCCTAGCTGAGTCTGCGACCTACACCATAGCTCACAGGAATGCCAGATTCTTAACCCACTGAGCAAGGCCAGGGATTGAACCCGCAACCTCATCGTTCCTAGTCAGTTTCGTTAACCACTGAGCCACGAGGGGAACTCCCTCATTTTATTTTTTAATGGTTTCCTTTGCTATGCAAAAGCTTGTAATTTTGATTAGGTCCCATTGGTTTATTTTTGTTTTTATTTCTATTGCTTTGGATGAATGACCTAGGAAAGCATTTGCACTCTTGATGTCAGAGAGAATGTTTTGCCTATGTTCCCTTCCAGGAGTTTTATAGTATCTTATCTTACGTTTTAAGTCTTTAAGCCATTTTGAGTTTATATTGTGCGTGGTGTGAGGGTATGTTCTAGTTTAATTGATTTACATGCAGCTGTCCAGTTTTGCAAGCACCATGAGCTGAAGAGACTATCTTTTCCCAATTTTATATTCTTATCTCCTTTGATGAAGATTAATTGACAGTTGGTGTGTGGGTTTATTTCTGGGTTCTCTATTCTGTTCCATTGGTCTGTATATCTGTTTTTGTGCCAGTACCATGCTGTTTTGATTAATGTATCTTTGTGGTATTCTCTGAAGTCTGGGAGAGTTATGCCTCCTGCTTGTTTTTTTGTTTGTTTTTTATTTTTCCTTAGGATTGCTTTGGCAATTCTGGTCATTTATGGTTCCAAATAAATTTTTGGATTGTTTGTTCTAGTTCTGTGAAAAATGTCTTGAGTTATTTATAGGGATCACATTAAATCATAGATTACTTTGGGTAGTATGGCCATTTTAACAATATTATTTCTTTCAATCCAGGAGCATGAGTTATCTTTCCATTTCTTTGAATACTCTTTAATTTTCCTGATTAATATTTTTTAGTTCTCAGTGTATAAATCTTTCTTCTCCTTAGGTTTATTACTAGGTATTTAATTTTTGGGGGTGTGATTTTAAAAGGTATTGTTTTTATGTTCCTATTCTAATATTTCATTGTTAGTATACAGAAATGCAAACAATTTCTGAATGTTAATCTTGTATCCTGCTACTTTGCTGAATTTGTTGATCACTATGAGTAGTTTTCATGTGGAGTCCTTAGGTTTTTCTATATGTAGTATCATGTCATCTGCATAGAGTGAGAGTTTTACCTCTTCTCTTCCACTCTGGATATACTTTCTTTTGTTTGTCTGATTGCTGTGGCTAGGACTTCCAATACTATGTTGAATAAAAATGGTGAGAGTGGGAATCTTAATCTTGTTCCAGATTTTAGTGGCAAGGCTTTCAGCTTTTCACCATTGGGTATCATATTGGCTGTAGGTTTGTCATAAATGGCTTTTATTATGTTAAGGTATCTTCCTTCCATACCTACTTTGGTAAGAGTTTTTATCATGAATGGATGTTAGATTTTGTCAAATGATTTTTCTTCATCTATTGAGATTATTATATGGCTTTTGACTTTTGTTTATGTGGTGTATGATGTTGATTGATTTGTGTATGTTGAACTATGCTTGTGAACTTGGGATGAATCCCACTTGGTCATGGTGTATGATCTTTTTTATATGTTGTTTCATTCGGTTGGCCAAAATTTTGTTGAGCCTTTTTGCATCCATATTCATCAAAGATATTGGCCTATAATTTTCTTTTTTGGTAGTGTCTTTGGTTTTGGTATTAGAATGTCTTTGGGAGTGTTCCTTCTTCAACCTCTTGGAAAAGTATAAGAAGGTTGGATATAAGTTCTTCTTTGTATGTTTGGTATAATTTGCCTGTGAAGCTACCCAGTCCCAGACTTTTGTTTGTAGAGAGTGTTTTTATTACATATTCAAATTCATTTCTAGTGATGGGTCTGTTTAAATAATCTATTTCTTCTTGATTTTGGTGAGCTGTATGTCTCAGAAAGTTGTCCATTTCTTCTTGGTTGTCAAATTTGTTGGCATATAATTGTTCATAGTATTCTATTATAGTTTTTTGTATTTCTGCTGTATCTGTTGAAGTGTCTCCTTTTTCATTTCTTATTTTGTTTTTCGGGTTTTCTCTCTTCTTTGTGAGTCTGGACAGAGGTTTGTCAATTATGTTTACTCTTTCAAAGAACCAGCTCTTGGTTTTATTGATTTTTTTCTAGTGTGTGTTTGTTTGTCTTTTGCATTTTTAGGGCTACACCCATGGCATATGGAGGGTTCCCAGCATAGGGGTCTAATTGGAGCTGTGACTACCAGCCACAGCCACAGCAATGCCAGATCTGTGACCTACACCACAGCTCCAGGCAATACTGGATCCTTAACCCACTGGGTGAGGCCAGGGATCAAACTCATAACCTTGTGGTTCCTAGCTGGATTAGTTTCCCCTGCACCATGGTGGGAACTCCTCCAGTTTTGTTTTTTTTTAATCTTCATTTTATTGATTTCCTCTCTGATCTTTATTATTTCCTTCCTTCTGCTGACTTTAGGTTTAGTTTGTTTTTCTCTTTCTTTTAGTGGTAGGTTAGGTTGTTGATTTGAGATTTTTCCTCTTTTTTTGAGGAAGTCTGTATTGCTATTAACTTCCCTCTAAGAATTTCTTTTGTGGCATCCAATAGATTTTTAATCATTGCAATTTTGTTATCATTTGTCTCAAGGTATTTTTAAAATTTTCTTTTTGAGTTCCTCACTGACCCATTTGTTTTTTAGTAGCATGTTGTTTAGTCTCCATGTAGTCAATTTTTTACCATTTATTTTCCTGTGATTGATTTCTAGTTTGATGCCATTGTGCTCTGAGAAGATGCTTGAAATAATTCCTGTACTCTTAACTTTGTTGAGGTTAGTTTTCTGCCCCAGGATGTGGTAAATCCTAGGGAGTATGCCATGTGCACTTGAAAATAACATATACTCTGATTTTTTTTGGATGTAGTATCTGCCTAGCTGCTCTATTGTGTCATTTAGGATCTCTGTTGCCTTATTTATTTTTTGCCTAGAGAATCTGTCTGTCGATGTAAGTGGAGTGTTTAAGGCTCCAACTATTATTGTATTCCCATCAATTTCTCCTTTTATAACTGTTAGTATTTGTTGTATGTATTTGTGTGCTCCTATATTAGGGGCATATATAGTGACACTTGTAATATCCTCTTCTTGAATAGATCCTTTTATCATTAAATAGTATTATTCTTTATCTTTCTTTATGATTTTTGTTTTAAAGTCTATTTTGTCTGATATAAGTATTGAAACTCTCTCTTTCCTATAATTTCCATCTGTCTGAAATACCTCTTTCCATCCCCTTACTTTCAATGTATATGTGTCCTCCTTTGCCCTAAGGTGAGTCTCCTGTAGGCAGCATGTTGTAGGCTCTTTTTTTTAAAATCTGGTGTGCCACTTTATATCTTTTGATTAGAGCATTCTGTTCATTGTTGAAGGTAATTATTGATAAATATTGTGTTTATTGCCATTTTAAACCTTGATTTCTAGTTGATTTCTCCTTTGTTCCTTTCTTTTTTTGGCTGGATGATTTCCTTTTATTTTATGCTTGTATTCTCCTTTTTATCTGTATACTGGCTTATTTAAGTGATTGCTTTCCAATAGAGATATGCTTCATCCTATATCTTCTTAACTTCTTTCCTATCTAGAGGAGACCTTTCAGTATTTCTTTTAGAATGGGTTCGGTATTGCTGTATTCTTTTAGTTTTTGTTTGTTGAAGAAATTCTTTATTTCTCCTATTTTAAATGATAATCTTGCTGGGTCAAGTATTCTAGGTTGCAAATTTTTCCTTTTTAGAACTTTGAATATATCTTGCCTCTCTGTTCTGGCCTGTAGTATTTTTGTAGAGAAATCACTGATAGCATTATGGGGGTTCCCTTATAATTAATTATTTGTTTTCCTCTTGCTGCCTTTAGAATCTTCTCTTTATCTTTAACCTTTGCCATTTTTATTATAATATGTCAGGGTAGATTTGTTTGGGTTCAGCTTGTTTGGGGCCCTCTCTACTTCCTGAATCTTTATATATATTTACTTTAGATTGGGAATTTTTCAGCCATAATTTCTTCAAATACATTTTCAATCCCCTTTTCTTTTTCTTTTTCTAGAATCCTTTTTATGCATAGATTGGCTCACTCTATATCATCCCATAGATCTCTTATATTGTTTTCATGTTTTTTCATTTGGTGTTCTGTCTGCTGTACTGGTTGTGTGATTACATTGTTCTATTTTCCAAGTCATGTATTCATTCTTCCGCATTGTTCATTCTGCTCTTCAGTGCCTTTAACTCTGCTTTCATCTTTGCAAATGAATTTTATAATTTTTCTTGGCTCCTCCTTATAGTTTTTAGTTTCTTTTCTAAAGTATTACTCTTCATATCTGCTCTTAATTCCTTTAGTATTTTCATTACCTCATTTTTGAACTTGGTGTCTGTTAGACTGCAGTGGTCTACTTCCTTGTTTGTGCCTTCAGAGGAATTCTGTTCATTTAGTTGGGAATTGTTCCTGAGCTTCTTCATTTTGCTTATATATATTTTTTTATTCTGTGAGTTTAGGGAAAACAACTATATACTGTAGTCCTTGAGGGCTATTTATGTGCAAGTGTTCCCCTGGGTACCTTGTGAGGGCTTACTATTTTTTTTTGGCATGAGGATTGCTTTTGGTTGGATACTTGCTGTCTGTTCCCTCAGTGTGTGCAGCCTGTTATCCCTTTGATAGGGTCTGTGCTGGTTATGGCCTGCGTGTGCTTCCAGGGATATAGAGGCAATGGGCAGGGACTTTAACCAGTGCCTGTTTGCTGGGCCATTGACAATGGCGAGAACCCGTGCGGAGGTAGGGGCATAGACTGCTCCTGGTTGCCAGGGCCTGGGCAGTGGCAGTGACCCTCAGGGAGATAAAGGTAGCACCCAGAGCCTTTGGTAGCAGCAATGTCAGGGTGTATGCATTCCCAGGGGACTGAGGGCAAAGAGTGGCAATCAGTTGGAGTTCAGCAACCACTGAGGTGACTGAGGCCACAGGTGGTGCCTGTTCATGGGACCTCTACTGGTGGTGGGATGTGCCCATCTCTGGAGTCAGAGATGGCTGCAGTGGTTTGCATCCACTGACAGTAGCCTGCACAGGAAGCACCTTCTGCTCAAGAGCCTGCATGTGCACAGAGAAAGATGTTCCTATGACAGTCTGCCCCAGCTCCTCTCGCCCTCCCAACAATGGCACCTTGCTTTTCTTTCAGGCCCAGGCCTCTTCCCACACTCCCTCATTGTGGTGCTCTGCTCCCCAGCCCATGGTGCACTGCTCCCCACTCCTCTCAGGCTGTCTGCACCCAGCCAATCCCAGTCCTCTCCTTGGATCTGACCTCTGAAGACTGAGTCTCTGTGCCAGGCCCCTGTCCAAGTGTTTCAGGCTGTGTTGTCCTGGGTGGTAGCACTGATGGTCTGTGTGGTTCTCTCTCTGCTTTGTCTGCCTCAGTCCAGCTGTTGCAACTTTCTCTGAGGCTTTGAGGTTCCCCCTTTGACCTGGCTGATCTCCCCATCAGTTAGATGGTCTCCTAGGGTGCAGATTCCTTTCTCTCTTCACAGCGCCCTCTCAAGCATCCTAGTCCTGTCCTGATTCCTTTTTGCCTTCTCTCTCTCTCTTTCTTTTCCTTTTCTTCTATCCAGTTATATGGAGGGTTTCTTGCTCTTTTTGGAGGCTAGCATTCAGTAGCTGCTCTGTGCAAATTGTTCTATATATATATTTTTTTTTGGGGGGGGGATGTGTTTGTGGGAGAGGGCAGTCTTACTCCTCTGCCATCTTGATCCTGCTCACTCAAACATTTTTTTTTGTAATGGATTTTGGTTGGAATTCTCTCTAAGCTATACTTTTTGGATGTGTCCAAAGTATTGACAACTATGTTTGTTGTAGATAGTAGTATAAATAATATCACTTGTTTTGGTTTATGAAAAAGAAACACAGGTACTTTTTGAGAGATTTATACACAAAAAGTCACTATCAGTCCTTAAAAATGCTCTATTATCAATTTGCTTGCTTAAAAAAAATAAGAGAGACTATCCTTTTCTAGCCTCCAAATCACAGTATTAGTCCTCTCTTCTCTACTGCCCTCTAGGGGTAGACTGGAGAAAACTGGAGTCATGAATCCCTGAATATGTACCTCAGAGAAAAAAATTAAAGAGGACATTGAAATTTCTGTGTTTGTATATGGATTGCTCAGGTATATATTTTTACCAAGTATCAGTCTCAATTTTTATGTGGAATTGCCAGCATGTTGTTTTGAGATCCATTGTTTATTTTAAGATGAGTAAGCCCTATTAGCCTTGTGCCAAGTGTAGTACTTGGGGCATAGTAGATTCTCAACAAGGAAATATTATCAAAGGAAGACTTCAGCATCAATCTTTTTTTCTGTGACATTTCCTTCTTCATAGTACACAGCCCCTTCCCTCAGTGCCTCAGACTCTTTGTTCCCCTTCCTACTATTAAAACCTGTTCTGTTAGTTAATTCCTTTTCAGAAATACGTGATGGTGATGAATTAAAATGGTACTTCATCTATATCTACTTTCAGGGAAAAAATAAACACATGTCCTAATAATAATGGATTTTTCTTCAATTCTTTTGTTCACTCCTTCAGCTTTATGTTCTCCTCTGGAGTCTAGGCATTAGAATTGGTGACATCATATTTGCAGGTTGCAGAATATTTTCACTTGTTAATTTAAAAACCAAGAAGTTCTCGGAGTTCCCATCGTGGCACAGTGGTTAACGAATCCGACTAGGAACCATGAGGTTGCGGGTTCGATCCTTGGCCTTGCTCAGTGGGTTAATGATCCGGCGTTGCCATGAGCTGTGGTGTAGGTTGCAGCCTCGGCTTGGATCCCGCGTTGCTGTGGCTCTGGCGTAGGCTGGCGGCTACAGCTCCCATTAGACCCCTAGCCTGGGAACCTCCATATGCTGTGGGAGTGACCCAAAAAATGCCAAAAAGACACACAAAAAAACCAAAAAAAAAACCCACAAAACCAAGAAGTTCTCTTATTTTTTGGAAACATGGCACTTTTATTAGCATTACTGAGAATGTATCTTCTAAAAATTTAAGATAAAGTGAAATTTGTCATTTATCAAAAAGGTGCATATTTCAATTCTTGACTGAAACAAGTTTTCTGAAATATATTTATTCTATGGATATATGCTAAGTGTACATGGGTTAAGGAGAATTTGGAATTGAAGATTTTTTTGGGCTAGAAGTTAACTGAGGCTAACTAGACCTACTAATTAGTTGACTATGTTATTTTTAAATATATATTTGTAAAATTATTATTATTTTTGGCTGCACCTGTGGCATGCGGAACTTCTCAGGCCAGGGATCGAACCTATGCCATAGCAGTGACCAGGGCCACTGCAGTGAATATGCTGGATCCTTAACCTGCTTGACCACAAGGAGCCTCTAGAGTTTTTTTTTGTTTGTTTTTTTAATAGCTGCACCTGTGGCATATAGAAGTTCCTTGGCTAGGGACTGAATTTAAGCTGCAGCTGTTGGCCTACTCCACAGCCACAATAACATGAGATCTGAGCTGCATCTACAACCTACACCTCAGCTTTCAGCAAACTGGCGCCTTAACCCACTGAGCGAGGCCAGGCATCAAACCTTCATCCTCATAGACACTGTGTCGGGTTCTTAACCCACTGATCCCCTACGGAAATTCCTTCAGTATTATTTTTAACTTATTATTATTATTATTACCATTATTATTTCCTGATGAACATTACAAAACCCACCCCCATGGGGAGTTGGATGGTTTCAATAGCTAATGACTGAACTTTTCACCTCAGGCCTAGTTTTGCATTAAGCTGTGGTTTTAAGTGATTGACAGCCATTTTATAGTAACCTGCAATGAATTAGGGGTCAAAATCATCCAAATGATGGAGAGAAAATGCCCCCATTAGAAAAAAATAAAGACAGACGTAAACTAACCAGTGTAGTTGAAACTAATTGGCCTCCTTATTGGCAAAGGATTGAACGGGCACAGGGACTGAATTAATCTCTTGAATTTAGTGGCAGATCCTTGCAGGTTGAAATTGTGAATTGGCAGGTTAACATAAGGGGAGACTATATCCCCCTCACATGTGATACTTCTGTTCTGTGAATTTCCATTTTGTGAAGCTGTCAATCTGAGGCTTTTGTGAGCATTAGACTTTCTTTAGAAACACCACCACCAAAAAAAAGAATGACCCCCACCTCCTAAACCAGCACATAAATCGGCTTGATTAGTAATCTCCATTAAGAGACACTGAGTTTTGAATAGGCTTGGGTATTGTAGGTCCAGAATGAAGGACTTGGCAGGGCCAAATAGGGAAGTTTGAACAACATCTGCCCTGCCCCTTCCTGACACTTCTGCAAGTTTTAAGCGTATTCACAAATGGCCTAAATTATAAGTGAAAATTACAGTTCCCCACAAGCAGTTTTTCACATAGCATCAAGGTGTAAATATAGTATCAGTATTTATTAAAGGCTTAGAAGTCTCATAAAATATTTTAAGAAGAAAGGTAACAGTGACAGACCTTTATACATGAGCCTATTAATACTAGTTTTCTTCTAGCATTCTTCTTTTCTTTAACTAGTGAAGTTTGATCTTGAATTTTTATTCAAAGCTCTGTGAACCAAAGCCACAGATGGGGTATTGCTGTGTCATTTCCATGGCCTTATACTGAATGTATGCAGCTGTCCCATACTCCCTTAATAGACCTTCAGCTTTTCAATACATCTTCTACTGATGGCGTTTCTGTGGATAAACATCATTTCAAAATGAAACGTGCCAGATGTCCTGCAGTGCACTTAGGTACAACAAGGCATTTTTTAAAAAATTGCACCTATATTATTTACTCATTTAGAGGGATGTGACTTCTGGGATATGCACTGGAAATCCAAAATTTGCTGAATGAGAAAGGAAATATTACAGTTTCCAAATCACTAGTACCTTAGAATTCCCCCAAACACAATTTTTTTTTTTTTCAGACCATAAAGAAATCAGTATTTTATGTTCAGGTTTCTCATAATTTTTCCCTCTAGGAGGCATAACTCAATCAAAATCTCTGGCTACTACTGAATAGAAATAGTCTTTTTTATTGAGGTTAAAAATTGCTAGATCAGGGATTTGAAATATATATTTTTATTTTTCCTTTAGTATAACTAATTTTAAGAATCATTTCTCCCAACATACTTGAGCTTTATATTCCCACCAGGTTTTTTTTTTTTTTTTTCTGTTAAGGGATTAGAACGAGTAATCAAAATGAAAATAAAATACTTGTGAGAAATGATTGTTCAGGATCATTCCAGTAGCAGCATTTGCTTCTATTATATCAAGTGCAGCTATACCACATGCTCAGATGCTTGATTGACTGCTGACTTGTGTCATTTAAATTTTTTTGTATATATACCAAATACTGTAAAATTCAAGGACTATGAAATTCTTGTTTCTAAGACTGATATCTCCTGCTAGTAATACTAAATATTAGTATTTATTCAAGGCATAGAAATCCCACAAAATATATTAAGAAAACAGGTAAAAATAATAGATCTTTATTAACGAGTCCATTAATATCAGCTTTCTTTTAGCTTTCTGAGCACAATGGGAGGGCTTAGTCAATGCCTGTTGAGTTAGTGACTACATGTATGCCAACCTGGAACAAAGAGATATGTATTATATTTTACTATGAGATATTTCTGTTTTATGTACAACTACTTGCTTATAAATTGTGGAATAGAATGTAAAAGAATATAGACTTCGCTTAACTTGTGATTCTGCAAATTGTGGTAGCTTTATTGTTCTTCAAAGTATTTTGCATGTATTGTCTCATTTTTTTTTAATGGAGTTTCTAGAGGCAGACCAAGTAAAAGCTGATAAAGCTGACACAGAGACCCTCACATGGTCCACTGCTAAAGAAGACTGTATTAGGCAGTAGTTTGAAATATCTTTATAACTCCTACGAATCATTTTAAAAAGAAATGTCATTCAATATTGCATAAAATAATTATCTATGTAGTGTTTATCCTAAGCAAAAAAGTCACTCCGAGAACATTGGCAATTGTTTGAAATCTCACTATGTATTTGAATCAAAAAGGGTGTTTCTTGAGGCTGTTTTCTTTTCTGCATGGGTACCCTCCAAAAACTAGCTGAAACTTTTAATGATTTCTAAAATAATTTAGTAATTTTGTGTATTGTCAGTTCAAATTCTGCTTCTAACAGCAGAGCTCTTCTTAACACAACATATATTGCTTTAAGAAAATGGAGAAATGTCTATAGCTCATTTGCTATTGCATTTTTAAGAAAATATAGATCAATGCTTGTAGTTCTGTCTTTGATGACTGTGTGGTTAATTTTTCTGTTCCATGGTGTGTAGCTGTCTCTTTGGGTACTGCTGTGTTTGGAGCCATGCTGTCAACATCCACCAGAGAGCAGAGCAGCTCCAACACCCACATCTTTCATGTTAGAAATAGATGGAGACAGTAACACAGTCAGATCCTTGGCCAAACAACGCAGATTTTAGTTCATTTCAAAGGTCAGCGCATATTTAAGCTTGCTTCATTACTGCCACCTTTATGCCTGAGATTTTCATTAAAAAAAAAAATCAGTTTACCCAGGTTCCTTTAGATACAGAAAAATGAAAGTGCTGAGTCTTATTTTCATTTGGGGATATCAAGCTTTTTATCAAATTATAGAGGTGGCGTCTCAGAATATTTCATATCTGATCGAGAGGAAAATCCAAAAATAATTTTCTTTTTATTCAGGAGTCTTTCGGGCAGGATGACTGCTTTATTTTTTACTTAATATTGTGCTCAAGTCAATCATTTTGAAATCAGAGAGAAAATAGTCATTTAAAGGCAATCTATAATAAAAAATTGGAGTTCAATATTTTTGCTTTTATTAATGAAAACACAATTTGTCCAACTTTTGGCATGTTTTTACCCAATGCCTTGTAAAATGAGTTTATACATTTAATTTTTTAACATTAAAGATAGTGAACAATCATAAAACATTTACCTTCTAGTTAAAAAGAAATAAATTCTTTGCCCTTTAAGAGTAAAACAAGAAGGGCTTATCGTAATCAGAATTACACTCTTCTTATTTACTTTAAAGATTCTATATACATAGGAAGAATAGGATATGGTGTATATATTAGGAATATTAATAGGGCCAGTACATAAATAAGGATTTCAAATGGTTTTGTTACATATCTTTTTTAAAAAAAGACAAATAATTTAACTAAAACAATTAATTTTGGGAGCAGCTTTGCATACTTATTACCCTTGGAAAAAATAGAGCATTAGAAAATACAAGAAGTCCATTCTGAGATATGATATTTAACTCACAGAGAAAATAAACTTTCAAAATAGTGTTTTTATAAAGCCCTTTGACATCAAAATGTAAAAAAAATATCACACAAGTGATATTGTTAATTGTTTGGAACTGAACTGCCTGTAAATGTAAAAAATGATTAACATATGTAGTGAAAAAATTTTCAGACTTAGAGATGTTATGACCATTTTAGATCATGGAAATTCATATTTTTTGTCACACATTATAGGGACTTAATTATGGAAATATCTTCAAAAGAGTTTAAAAGGAGTGCCTGAAGACTGAAGCTTTTGTAAAAGAAATACATACTCAGATTATATAGCTGTAAATATGTATATTTACATATTTTATATATGTAAAACATATATATAAAATTTGGTGGTAATTTTAACTAGGTTATTTTAATTTTGGCATTCATGTATTTCTGAAATGAATATTTAAAATATAACTGTGACTTTAAGAGGAAAAACATATCTATATTTTAAGTATAATAATTTTGGATTTATACATAGACCATATAAAAGTATTTTGGCTATTTTGTTTCTTTATATATATCATTAATTAATTTATAATTTATTTAAAAATAATTAAGAAATAAATAGAGCTTAAAATCTGATCATCTGCTATATTCACACATTGACTACTTAATTCTATAGGTTGGAATTGTTGCTTTTTCATTTGTTTTCAGGAGTAATGTCCTATGACAAGTATGCAAATGGGATCCAGAAAATATGATAATAGGGCATTGGAATTAAAAACAAGGAATGTAAAATGTGAGAAGACTGGGAGGATAGTCCCTCAGGCATTCCAGGTGCATCTTTCAATTTGAAAGATAGGATGAACCCATTTTTTCTTCCCTCTCAGTTTCTGAAGTAAGAGGATGATGATTTTACTTGTTATAAACTATAAAGTGGTTTAAATAGAGGTTCCTCTTTCTTAATGCTATTTCAAACAATAAAAAAGTTATTTATTAGAAATTATGTTCATATTTTAAAGGGAGGAAAAATATTATTGATTGCCCTATTATTTTCTCAGCAGTAGTACACCATCTCTTTTAACTTCAGCATCACCTGTAAAATAGGTGCCGCTAGGCCCATTTTGTAGACAAGAGCCTCAAATATTTAGGAGTTTAGTGATTACCTTAATTTCCCATCCAGGGCTTGGTTTCAGGTCATCTGACTCTAAATCCATTTTTCTTCCTGGCTATGTTGCAAATTCTGGACTAAGACAAAGATCCTTTACTTAAAGGTTAACTTTCTTAGAGGCTCGTGGATTTGAATTACCAACAGATAAAAGTTAGGAAGGACCAAGACTAGCTGTGAGGTGAATGATAATACATAGGTGATTCTTATTTTTAGTTTGCGAGTTGCTTCTATAGTTAATTATCCGCGTTAAAAAAAATACCCCCCAAACTTAGACTGATTTGTTAATTATCAGGTATTCATCCCAACACCACCATTACTTGTACATAATGCTACTTAAATCTATTTTAGCATATATTGCTGATAAATTGGTTGTAAAAATTAGAGTTTTTATAAGTAAAGATAGACAATTGTGTGTGATATTTAAGGCCGATAGCTTTAAATACGTCATGATGATTTTAAGCATAGAAATATAATTTATATTGAATTTTTTTAAAACCTGGGTTTAAAAAGTTTCATGTACACAATTGCTATGGTATGCTTTTTCAAAGACTCAAGGCTTAAATACCAGGGACTAAGAAAGTCAGATAAGCCAGTTTTTTCCATTCCTCATCATGGTGTCTACCTTCCTTATTCCCAGACTTATTATGGCCCTGATTTGAAATGATGAATTCAAAAGCAATATTTCAAAAAGTCTTTTTTTCTGTTGTACAAATGAGAAATCAGGTTCCAATGATGGTTTACAGGTAGATATGGCCTTTAGCCTTTTCTTTTTTTTCGTTTTTCTTTTTAAAGTGTTTTTTATTTTTTCCATTATAGTTGGTTTACAGTGTTCTTGTCGCTTTTCTGCTATACAGCAAAGTGACCCAGTCACATATACATGTATACATTCTTTTACTCACATTATTCTCCATCATGCTCCATCACAAGTGACTAGATATTTAGCCTTTTCTTAGAATTGAGGTAGGTTTACATAAAAGGTAAGTGTTCTTAGGCCTCTCTTTAGAACTCGTTACTCTTTTTGGAAAGCCTAATAGCCCTTTACATAAATTATATTTGCTGCAGTACAGCAACCAAAGGATATTTTAACTACTGCTGTGGAACGCTTCTTCTCATTATATGCATTTGCTTATTAATATGAAGGTGCTTAACAGCACAGTAGGAAAATTTAAATTAACTCTCCAAAAGGCCATTTATGTGGATTGTGTTAAAATATATGTATTTCTTCTAAATGATCTACAAGCCTGCTCTTCTCCTATCCTCAGAAGTTTAGCAATAAACCTCTTAGGCTTCAAGCAGAATAATTATTTAATACACAAATAAAGATGAATGGAATTTTTTCCCACACTATGGGCATTGTCTTTCACTGAGTTCTAAGGATTTTAGCATTAAAGTTCTTGTTACTAAACCACTCTTTAAACTCCATGATAAGAACCTAGAGCCCTCTGTTAAAGGCTCTCAAGAAATCTGACACAACCAAGATTTTTTTCAAAGCTTATGTTTTTTGTTGAAGTTGTCTGTATTAAAGAGATTACAATGTAAATATTAGAAGACATGTTTTTAAAGTGCTAGTATGTTTTTTTTAAGAAATTCATTTTATTTTCTGAGTTGATTTTATCTGAATTTTTAAGTGGACACCGAAACAGTATCTGATCTATCACTTTTAGGTCAAAAAATAGGAACCCTGTGCAAAAATTCAGATGAAAAATTTGGTAACATCAAGTTTTCCTTATATTCTTAAAATTTAGAATGAAAATAAAGGGCCAGTGTGCAGAAGTTTCATGAGTTTTGCTCAGTGAGTCACTAGGAAAGAAAAGGAAAATAATATATTTTTAAAAGAGGAGCATGAGCCTGTGTTGGCTCTTCTTAGATTTTAATTTATTTTTAGTGATTTAGACCATTTGTTATTGATCATTTTAATTTTTTTCCTGAGAGTTCTTATTTTTTTCTGAATAAAAATCAAACTATTTGTTAAAATCACACCTCAGAGTTTTTTATAACGTCATATATCTTGTCATTTTGTATCCATTTCACTGTGGTATTGGTTTTAGCTAGGTAAGCTGATATTGTTGTTTGTATACTTAGAATTACAGATAATTCTAAGTATAATTCATTTTCTTTATATATCCCAGATGTTTTAATATAGGGGATTAATATGTGGTGTCCCAAATTTATTTTTTTAATTTTTTTTGATGGCAGCCTCACATTTTATAATGTTATTAATCTGCTAGGCTAAAAATCTAAGTCAGTCTATGAGCCTTCAAAGACATTTAAAAAAACAAAATGCCATCAGCTAGAAACATGAATTTTGTAGAAAAATTTTCTGTATTGTTTGTGGTTCATATAAATATATTTTGAGAGAAGTTCTTGTACCAGAGTTCAAGGTCCTGATATTTACATAGTTCCTTTACATAGTGCACCATGTTGATTTGTGAGGAAATGAAGGGAATTTAAATTAAAATTTTAGACCATGAATGTAAAATTGCTGTATATTTGCACATGGTACAGGTTTGGGGGGAGATTTTTTAAGTTATCCATATGGCAGTAGAACTTTTAATAAACAATAGTTCTAACACACATTCTTTATGGAAACAGAAAATGGGATTTATAAGGTGACATTTTGAGTATATAAAGAAAAATGAAATAAGATTAGCTTTATTTTCCTATTTCCCCCAGTCTTGCAAAGGTTTAGTGGCTGAATTACCACTTATAATTTGTTTTTTCATTCCATGCATGCATCTCATTAACCTATTCCTGGCTCTGCAGCCAGCCTGTAGAGAAAAATTCAGCAGAAGGATTTCTGAGCAGGTTGGCTACAATGTGCTATAGGACATATTTCAGAATCCAAGGACAATTTGGTAACTTTTACTGTGCTTTACATTAATAATGTGAGAAGTTTCATTTTGTTTAAATGATATCTTAGAAAATTAATGTCATTTAATGTTATTTAATAATATTTAAGTAAAAATTTATGAAATATATCTAGACATTCAAAATTTAATGAATAAGCTCACTGAAATTCTTTTGACTGCTTCAGACACAGGATTAAATAGATTATTACTGAAGCTCAGGTCTGGGATTTTGCCACTTATTCAAAAAACTATTGGGATAGTAGCAAAAGTTTTTTTTGTAATATCATTGATTTGTCTCAGAAATAGTTATGAGAGTCATGCAGTAAAGGCTGGGAGATATTTCAAATAGATGCAATTGTACAATTCTCTGAATACAACCAAATGCCCCCTTTCATTCTTTAAAAAAGTTTTTTTTTTTTAAATTTAAGAGAACATTCAGTTATGTATGTTAATGCAATGGTGCAATTGGGCATAAAAATTAAAATTGATGTTGCTTAAATTATTTTTATAGCAACAATACCTTTAAAATTATATTTTGCTCTGATTTAAATTTAAGCACTTGCATTCCCCAACAGAGAGTGCTCAGAATGGCTCCCAATGCCCCAAGTGAGAGGACATGATGAATCTAGGATTTAAAAATTTTCAGTGACTATGAAAATAAAGTTTTTAAAGTTAGAAGGCACTTCACTTCAACTTTCTGTCAGATAATTCCCTTATCCTCCCTAAAAGTCCAGCATTCTCTGGTACTATTTTATATCTTTTTTATGTGTTTGAGCTAGTAACAATACACTCATTACACCTTTGCAAAAAGCAACCTCCTTTTAAGTTGGGATATTTTAAGAAGCAAATAGTTCTTGCTAATTTCAAGCTCACATCTGCCCTACAAATAACTTCTATTTGCTGGTTTGCATTCTGTGATAAAAAGCTACCCAACTACTACTCATTCTTTATGTAAAAGACCATCAAATCCAGTGATTGCTCTGTTTCTCTGCTCTATTTTATAGCAAAACTCATGAGAAAAGTCAGTTCAATTCAACAAATATTGTTGGAGCATCTGACACTGTTTTAGGTTCTAGGATAGAAGCAAACAAACTATAGAACTCTACCTTTAAGGAATATTCTGGCTGGGAGAAAGACAAAACAAAACAATAAATGCACTAAATGACTTAATGACATCATTAAGTCATTAAATGATGACTCTTCGTGTTTTCCTTCCCTTTCTTTCACTCTCCCTTATCAGGCATTTGTCCCTGCTCTTCTTCTGAACTACTCCTGACTAAGGAACTAGCGTCTGATTCTTTCTGTCCCCTTCATTCTCAGCTTTCATTGTCTTTTATCTTCTCCACAGAGAAGAGCATCTGACACTCTCTCCCTTCTTTTTGAAATAATTTCATTATTTTCAAGATACTACTGGGTCCTAGCTTTTTTCTTGATTCAGTGGCCATCATTTTTATTCTCCTTTATCAGCCTCTCTGCCCTTCTAGGCCTGTTAAGTGTCCCAGGGCTTGTCATTCCACCTTTTCCCCCTTTGCCTATCGTTACTTCCTGAGTGATTTCACAATTTCATGTCTTTAATGCCTTCTACATTTTGATGTCTCCCAAATGTTACATAATTCAAAGACTCTAAGTTTCTACTGATTATAAGACTACAAAGGAAGAAGAAATATGTTACCAATTCTCATTGTGAGACAACATTGATTTCAAGACACATCCCAATTTTAAAGATATTAAAGTATTAAAAAAAAAAAGTATACCATAGAATCAGTGAAATGTGTCCTGTCCCTCTGAGATCTGGAGATATATATATCCAACTGCTATACATAACATCTCCATTGAGTTGCCTAATAAGCACCTAAGAGTAGGACATTTATTTACTTACTTATTTTTTAAGGGCTGTGTTTGTGGCGAGGAGTTGAATCAGAGCTGCCAGCCTACACACCAGAGCCACATCAACACCAGATCCAAACTGAATCTGTGACCTTCACCAGATTCTTAACCTGCTGAGCCACAAAGGGAATTCCAGGGTAGCATTTCTTAAATAGAATTCTTTTTTTGGGGGGGGGGAGACCTCACCTAAGGCATGAGAAAGTTCTGGGGCCAGGGATTAAACCTGTGCCACAGCTGTGACCTGAGCCACAGCAGTGATAATGTGGGATTCTTAACCCACTGTACCACCAGGGGAACTCCTTAAATAGAATTCTTGAATTCTGCCTGTTCCCAAACTTGCTCTTCCTCTAGTCTTCTCTGTATTAATAAATAGCACATGTATTCTTTCAGTTGCATTGCTCAAAGATATCTTTGAACCTGAGTTTTCAACCTTGACATTTTATCCCCTAATCAGCAAATTTCTGTCTTTTAAAAAATCCCCAAATTTGATTACTTTTCCCTTCCTCCACTATCACTCTTGTCTAAGACATCTTTATCTTCTGCAGTATTACTGAAGCAGGGTCCTAATGGACCTCCAGAGTCCACTCTTGTTCCTATGCGATTATATTTTACATATAGCTAGAGTGAGTGTTTAAAAACAAAAATCACATGACACTACTCCCAACTCAGAACCTCCCAGAGGCTACTCTTCATACTCAGAATGACATTCTAATCCTCCCCTTGGTGTACAAGGCTTTGCATAACCATTCACCCACCTCTCTGCCTGATTTTATTCACTATCACTCTACTGGGTTCAGACTTTCCCAGACACTCAGGTATTTTTGCTTCCTACAAGTTTTCCCACTTCTTCCAGAAAGTAAGAACATTGCATGCTTTGAAGCCCTGCTGTATGTATCCATGATCCATCTCTCTTCCTTCTCCTTAAGAGGTAACTATTTACTCCCCTTGCTTTTATTTATGGTCTTAGCATATATATATATATATATATATATATATGCATACATACCTCTAAAGTGTATTAATTTTTAGCTTTGTTCTTTGTAAGTGGAATTATATTTTATGTGTTCTTATGCAACCTGTTCTTTTCACTTAACATTATGATTTGGTATTCATATTGCTTTGTATGGCTATGCTTTGTTTCTGCTGTATAGTATTTCATTGCATTGTATACCAGACTCATTATTCATACATTTAGCTATCAACAGATTGGGGGGGGGATATTGTTTTTTCTTTTTTCTTTTTCCTTTTTATGGCTGTACCTGCATCATAAGGAAATTCTTGGGCTAGGGATCAAAATTGGAGCTGCAGCCACCAGCCTATGCCACAGGCACAGCAATAGCAATGCTGAATCCAAGCTGCGTCTGTGACCTCTACTGCAGCTTGTGGCAATGCCAGATCCTTAACCTACTGACTGAGGCCAGGGATCAAACCTATATGCTCATGGACACTATGTTGAGTTCTTAACCTGAGCCACATTGGGAACTCTTGGGGGCGGGGGCTATTTTAACAGTACTGTTGTGAACATTCATGTGCATGTTTCAAGATGCAGTTGTTGAAATATTTCATTGGGAATGGACTTTGGGTCATAAGGAATGTATGTCCGCAATTTTGCTAGTAATACCAATAATTTTCCAGAGCAGTTTTAACCTCCAGTAGCATACGAAACTACCTCATGAAAACTTGGTATGTTTAGACTACTAATTTTTTCCCAATTTGATATGTATAAAAGAATATTATGTTAATTATATTTCTCAGATAATTTTCCTATTACTTTCCTATTTGTGACTTTGACAGTTTTTTCATGAGATTTTACATTTATTCAAAGGAGATTCCTTGCCCCCTTGGTTACTAGTATTTTATTGGCTAAATATTCTGCAAGTATTTCCATTTTATTCTTGTTTAACATTTTATGCCTTTTATAGTATATTTTGATGATTGGTAGTTTTGATTTTACTGTGGAAGGTTAACTTTTCTTCTATAAATTGTACCTTTAAATTCTTTGCCTGAGATTTCATATATATGTAGTCTATATTTTCTTCTAAATGGTTTAAAGGTTTGTCTTCTGCATTTAAAAAGTTAATCTATCTGGAATTTATTTTTGTATTTAATAGGAGGCAACAAATTAAATTCCTTTTTTTTTTCATTTCATATAATAACCAACTACTTCTATGCCATTTATTCAAGTGATCACCCTATGAAATCAGCTCTATCCCAAACCACAGTTCCTTATATATTGGTACTCTTTCTGGACTCTCTGTTCTGATCCATTATGGGTTAATTTGTCTACCTCTAGGCCAGTACCCCTGACCGCCTTTTTTTTTTTTCTTTGTGGCTTTTTAGGGCCCCACCTGTGGCATCTACAAGTCCCTGGGCTAGGGGTCAAATGGGAGCTGCAGCTGCCAGCCTACATCACAACCACAGCAACATGGCATCCAAGCCATGTCTGCGACCTACACCACAGCTCACACCACATCCTCTACCCACTGAGCCAGGCCAGGGATCGAACCTGTGTTCTCATGGATACTAGTTGGGTTCATTACTGCTGAGCCACAGTGGGAATTCCCAGTACCGCTGTTTTAACTGTATTGGGTTTTAAGTAATTCTACATAACTAGTAAAACTCATTCCATAGCATATTCTTCTTTTTTTCTGGAATACTTAGGTTATTCTTGACCCTTTGATATTCTGCATAAATTTTAGAATCAGATTGTCAAATTCATTGAAAAAAATCTATGCAAATTTTGGTTGGAGTCTTATTGACTCTCTGATCAGTTTTGAGAAGGTTGACCCAATTAAATCCCTGGAGTCTCTAATAAGTTTTCCTAGTAGAGAGCACTTTACAAATGCTGTTACAATTCATTGCTTTGGGAATTAAGCACGTCCTGTGGGACTCCACTGGGAGAAGACTTTTGGAAACTTGTACCTGGCTTTCTTTGAACTTCCCTTTGCTGATTTTGCTTTGTTTCATTTTAATGTAATAAATCTTAACCATGAGTGTGACTACATGCTGAGTACTGTGAGTCCTTTACGCCAATCTTGGAAACTCTCAAAAGACCTTTTATATTTTTCCATTATACTTTCAACTTTTCCATGACTTTATGTTTAGTGTGTCTCTTGAGATGTTAGTACAGCTAGATTTTGCTTTTGTTTTTGATTCAATTTGAATATTGTCTTTTATCCAGTAAGTTAACTGAGCATTATTAATAATGACTAATATATTCCAATTCATTTTTACCATTTTATTTTATATTGTCTATTTGTTTTTTTTTTTGTACTTCTTTTTGTTCCTCTTTTTCTTGCCTTTTCTTAGAATACAATTTTTTTCTCTTAGAATTTCCTCTTTGACTAGTTTGGAGGTCATAAATTTTATTTCTATTATTTTAACGATTACCTTAGCAAAATGTATATAGATATATAATTTAAGTCTAAATTTAAACATCTTTGCTTTCTTCATGTAATACCCAAAATACCTTAGAAAAATTTACTGTAGTTACCTCCTCCCATCTCTATTATATTTTAGTTTCAGTCTTATTTATTTATTTTTTGCTTTTTAGGACCATACCTGTGGCATGTGGAAGTTCCTAGGTTAGGGGTTGAATTGGAGCTGTAGCTGCTGGCCTATGTCACAGCCACAGAAATGAGGGATCTGAGCCTTGTCTGTGACCTATACCACGGCTCACTGCAGCACTGGATTCCCTACCCACTGAGTAAGGCCAGGGATCAAACCCGCATCCTCATGGATACTAGTTGGATTTGTTTCTGCTATGCCACAGTGGGAACTTCCTCAATCTTTTTTAAATAATGAAATTAACTATCTTTATTATTATTTTTGATAGTCATTAATTTTCTATTTGTCCCTATTTAAATTTTCTTTGCTTGTCATTTCTTCTTGCATCTCAGACCTTCAATCTGCATTTGTTCTTCTACTCAGTAAATATCTTCTATAATTTCCTATAGTGTGGCTCTGTAGATGGTAAATTTTTCACCTCAGTTTTTCTAAAATGTGTGTTTTGCTCTTTTTATTTTAAAAGAAAAAAATTCTATGTATATAGCTCTAAGATGAAGTTACTTTCTCTGAGCACTTTGAAAACATTATCTGCTGTTTTTAGCTGCCTTCCACTGTGCTGATGCAAAGTGAGCTAATATTCCTTTTAATTTATCTGTCTTTTCTGTCTGGCTGCTTTTAAGATCTCCTCTTTATCTTTGGTATTCTACATTTTCACTACTTCTGTCTAGGTAGGAATTGCTTTTTACCTATTTTTAAAATTCAGTAGGCATATTAAAAAATACACTTCTTATTTTAGAACACTTCTAGATTTATGAAAAGTTATGAAGAAAGAACAGACAGTTCCCATATACTCCACACTCAAGTTTCCCTTACTGTTAACATGTATTACATTAGTATGGTACATTTGTAACAACTAATGAACCAATATTATGCATTAACTAAAAACATCATACTTTATTCCGGTTTTCTTCTTTTTATCTAATGTCCTTTTTCTGTTCCAGGATCCCATCTAGGATACCATGTTACATTTAATTTTTATATGTCCTTAGATTCCTCTGGACAGTGACAGTTTATTAGACATCCTTTGCTTTCGATGACCTTGACAGGCTTTGTTTTGTTTTGTTTGCCATGTTGTGTAGCTGTTTGATGTGAAATATCAGTTCCCAGACAAGGGATTGAACTCAGATTGCAGCAGTGAAATTGCTGAGTCCTAATCAGTAGGCTACCAGGTACCTCCTTGACCTTGACAATTTTGAATAATACTGATTAAGTATTTTGTAGGCTATCCCTCTGTTGGAGTTTGTCTGGTGTTTTTCTCATGATTAAACAGTGGTGGTGAGTTTTTGACAGTAAGGCTACAAAAGTAAGTAAAACCATGTTTTTTTTTTCAAACAATGTTTACCATTAAATGGTAGTTTCATGTCTTTTCTCCTTTTGTTTCCTTAACACTCTTATATTTACTCCAAGAATATTTATGGAAATCTGTGAGTTCTTTGCATGTGTTCATGGGAGAACTGGTTATGGAGAGCTGGACATTGGTTGTAGCCTATATAGTTCTGTTTCTGACCTGAGCAAGACATGAATCTCATGTCTTGGACTTAGAAACAGTTATGAAGGTTTTAGACCACAAGATAAAATGGGGCCCATCTATAAATGTGGGACCTGGCTTGTCATGATTTTAGGATAATAAAGGAAGAAATAGGCTCCATCAACTTAGAGAATAAACTTGCACTTAGGTTGGGTTCTGTAGAAGAAATCTTGATCCATTGGGATTTTCAAAAGATTCTTGGATTACAGCAGCTAAATTTTCAATTATCTAATATGATTTTTGGTTATGCAAGTGAGCACATCTGGGAAAAATTCCTTGATGGAAAAATTTTGTATGGGAAAAGGGAGGCAGGTGGCCTGGTCCATTGACCTTTTACATTCCATATATCACATTTTATGCTAAGCTCTATATTATTCTATTTTATACTTACTAAAATTCTGTGAAGTTAAGTATTTCTAAAAAAATCCCCTTGTTTACAGATGAATAAACAAGACCAGATTAATTTATTTGAGATCGCAAATCTTTTGACTCTAAAATCTTGCTATATTTAATGTACATGTCAATCCCTTATTCCACAGATAATATATAGGATCAATTCTGGAAGAAATGGGTGCTGTGCAGTTCACCAAGGCAGAAGCTTGGACAAGAGGGGGAAATGGGCTAGTTAATGTAATTCTCTAGGTATTTGGCTGAAATGCTTTAAATTCCTCCGTCTCAACTCACCATGGACCTATAATAAATCCCTAGGGATTGGGACAAAGTTGTACTCATTGGTAAAGGTCAAGTAGATTCTGTGAGACTTAAGAGACTGGCAAAGCCAGCAGCATCAAAAGCATATGTAAATGAGCAGAGGGATTCAGAAATGGTTGCTCAAAGTAAGAGAGAATTAATAGAGGAAGAGGTTTGAGACAGAAAGATTTAGATGTCCCAAACTCAGCAAATGTTTATCATGTGACTCCTTTGCTTGTGAAACTTTGGTATGAGACAAGTAAAACCAAGATAAGTATGGTACCTTCTCTGCTCTCAAATAATTTACATTTCAAAAATTATCTTAATACGGTAGAATGGAATAAATGCCAAGTAGCAGAACATATATCTGTGGAATCATAGAGCAATTACATGACTGGAGCACTAATGAAAGACATAACAAAAGAGGGGATACATAAACAAGCTATTAAAAGATAAGTAAAAGCTCTTTCAAGTGGCAGAGCAGGTAACAAATTTCATTTAAAAACAAAATGAGAAACAGCAGAGATGTCAGTAGTCCAAGGAGGTAGGTGAGAAGTGACACCTAGATATTCCCCTATTTGGGGAAGTTACACAGACAGGTTAAGGTAGATACAATTGTTTTTATCCATTGAGTACTCAGTCTGCCTTTTTATGACTACAGAAATAAACATATTTAATTCTGGAGAACCACCACTCTTCCATCTCTCAATTCTGATGGTTTCAATGTGCCTGCTACTTTTTTCTTTTTCTTTTCTTTTTTTCACAAAGTCAAGTGTGAGCAAGTGATCTAGGCCTAGATAATTAGCATAGTCCTTTTTGACCACGATGAATGGTTCAGAAATATGTCCCTTCCATTCGGTAAGATTTATTCTTGGGCCTAGGCTGGAATTTTTTGGGAAAAGATCTTTTTCTGCTAAAGTTGCTACACTGTGAGGATGTGTGCCTAGAGCAGCCAGGAACCACCATAAAAGGAGAGCCTACCTGTGAATGAAGCATCCAGAGAGAACATCAGAGTCAATAGTCACAGTCAGTGTCCTGAACTTGCCCTGAATTTTCAGTTATGTTAGCCAATTAGCATACCTGTCTTCTTCCTCTCCATCTCCCTCTCCCTCTCTCTGGGTTGAGTTTATCTGAATGAATTGGGCATAAATTGTTTGTAATGAAAAGGAGCCTGGCTAACTTATAGGGTATAGAGGCCCCATCTTGAAACTGTGGGAACAAGTAGTTGAATTAAGCGATTGAGACATCTTCAAACTGGTGAGAAATGAGATAAGAAAATTATGATAATATGAGTTGACACAAAGCTGAGGAAAAGATTGATACATCAACAAATGGGAGTCATTCCAGTGTTTTTTGAGCAGGACACTGAAGCAGTGAAGATTAAATCCTTATCTATCCCGGGAGTAGTTTTTTAGTTTTTTACTTTCTTCCCTCTGTACTTTGTCATTGTTTCTATTTGTAGCAATACTGATTTTCATTCTTTTGGGTCTATTTTACTGTAGAATCTAATACTGAAATTGATCAAGATCTTAGATCTCAGATACTGTGGTTCTGAAAAGATAAAGAGAATTTCCCAGAGGTGATACACAGTGAACACAGTCCCACTAGATACCTCTAGGTTGAAGTCCATCTTTTTCTCTCCAAATCCACATGCCATTGAATTAGTACTTCTCTTACGGCAATAAAACCAGTAGGACTTGTATTATTGTTATATGGGCACTTGTCTTCAAACTACCTAAGCCCTCTCTCCCTATAGAAGATTATAGCATCCATGGTGGGCAGATACTTAACATTGAGCATATTTCAGAAGAAATTGTTCACAGTGCCAGTTTGTTCTTTTGAATACAATATGTAGTTGAATGCTTGTGGGGAAGTTTTTCCTTTAAATAGAATCACTGTTACATTTCTATTAAAGCAGGTGTTAGTAACTAAGCATAGCGAATGGTTACCTGTTAGAAAATTTTGTTACTCTTTGAACAGAATAAATCACTCACAGAAGAGACTGTTTTGACCTTTTGAATGTGAGCATGTGTTTATCTTGAGTAGGAGATCCTATTGTCTCCACAGGTCACAGAGAAGCCTTGGATGTTTCTGGGAATATAATTTTTCCCACTTTTTAATGTCTCCCATTCCATTTTTAAGCTACACTCAATTTTCTTTCACAGAAAAATTATTACCCATGTCTAGATACTCATCTATAGGAGGTAGAGCTTAATTCTACCCCTCTTTCCCTTTCATACTCTTTCCCCTTGAGGCTAAGCTGGATTTAGTGACTTGTTTCCTAAGAAGAGAGTAAGGAAAGGGAAAATAGTAACTTTATGGTGGAGTATCATGGCAAGCACTATCTTAACCAAGTGATGAAAATTAACATCAACAATGCTGTCGTGTGAATAACATGTAACCCTGATGTTATGTGATGAGAAGGGCACTTCCTTCTGTCATTTCCTTTCCAAAAAAACTGTACCCCCAATCTAAACTTAAGACAAACAACAGAAAAGGCCACAATAGGAGACATTTCGGGATCTTTGTCCAGTACCTTTGATGTCAGGATCATGAACAAGAAATGATTGAGAAACTGTCACAGATCAGAAGAGACTGGGGAGACATAATAACTGAATACAATATGGTCTCCTGGATTGGTTCCTTAAGTAGACATATGACTTTAATAGAAAAGCTGATCAAAGACAAAATCTGGAGTTTGGTTACTAATGTACCAATGTTAGCTTCTTTGTTTTTTTGTTTGATTTTGTTTTTTAGGGCTGCACCCTCGACGTATGAAGTTCCCAGGCTAGGGGTTGAATCAGAGCTGCAGCCATTGGCCTACACCACAGCCACAGGAATGTGAGATCCAAGCCAAGATTGTGACCTATACCACAGCTCACAGCAACGCTGGATCCTCCACCCACAGAGCGAGGCTAGGGATCGAACCCACATCCTCATGGATACTAGTCAGATTCCTTTCTGCCCAGCCACAACGAGAACTCCTGAGCTTCTTTGTTTTGACAAATGTAACATACTAATGTATGATGTTAAGTAATTAAGATGGGGAGACTGAGTGAAAGATGTATGGGAACTCTATTATCTTTGCAACTTTTCTATAAATCTAAAATTAATTCAAAGTAAAGCTTATTTAAATAATTGTTATGAATTATTTCAGTAATTCAAAAAGTTAAGAAGAATGTAATTGATATCGTGTACCCATTACCCAAGTTAAGAAAAAAAACCTACAAATATAATTACAGTCTTCTAAGCATGCCTCCATAATCCTGATAGCCTTTTCTTGAGAAGTTACTACTGTACTAAATTTGTCTTGATAATTTCTATACATATCCTTATTTTTTCCTGCATATATGTGAATATATAGACTATGTTTAGTGTGTTTTATATGTTTTAAACTTGAATTAATGATACTATGTTGTATATATATATGTGTGTGAGTGCATATATATATATTTATATATTTAAATTTTTTGTAGCTTGCCTTGTTCACCAAGTACTGTGGTTTTGAATTTCATCTCTGGGGTTAATGGAGTCCACTCCCATCATTTCTTCAGCACTATGTATTTTGCTTTAGTGACATACCTGGCATAGTTCTAGGTGCTGAGGATTCAGCAGCAAATCAGATATTCCTAGAAGGCACTATGCTCAAAGATGGATATATAAAAGATTACTGATAAGGCCACACAGTTGGACTACGGAGCTATCATACTATAAAAGGCAGATATTTGTTTCTAACCTCACTGTTGACTATCAGTATTCCCTGTGTTAGAGAACGTATGAGGGCCTGCAGACATGTTTTTTTGGTCACCTCAGTGCCTTTTAAAATTCTGTGTTAGTTCTCAACAACAGTTTAAAATTAAGAGATCTCTCTTTGTAGTTTTAATTTTCAGCTCCTCTTAAAAAAATCTAGCCTTGCTGGGCTGATTCCCACATGGTTACCACTGGGAGGAGCAGAGGAGCTGCTGCTCTCTAGGTCCTCACAGCCCACTTTGCTCATTAGATGGCTGCCCTGCTTCCAGTACAGTCTGGGCGTTTGTGACGTTTAAACTGTACAATGAGTATATGTATGTTCCTTATTACCCACATACAGTCTCTTAAATGTTGTCATTGATAGTGTTGATAAATATGGAAGTGTGAAAAGATGCATTTATACTTGCATAATGCTTGAAAATTTTCAACCCTGTGTGTGCTTTGGGAATCCCCCCCCTTTTTTTTTAAAGAGTGATATCATTTCCTATCAATATATAAAACTTTTTTTCCCCTACAAGTTGGTGCAGTTCTAAATTTCATACTTTTACTGCAGTTTATCCCACTGTTTCTTATGGGACTAATATGTATAGAACACAGTTCTAACTGTTGAAGTGATTCAGAGGAAAACATAGCTAGTCCTTACCTCCAAAGATCTTGTAGGATGGTAAAACACAGCAACAATTAACTTTGCAATTTAACATGTTTATTGAGCACTTGCTGTAAGTTAGACACATGAAAAGAGAACATGGGTGAATAAGACATGATTCTTGACCTCAGGTACTTTATTATTATCTAGGGTGATGGTTTTCAGAGTTGCATGTTTGGACATGGAGATTTCTTTCTTTCTTTCCTTCCTTCCTTCCTTCCTTCCTTCCTTCCTTCCTTCCTTCCTTCCTTCCTTTCTTTCTTTCTTTCTTTCTTTCTTTCTTTCTTTCTTTCTTTCTTTCTTTCTTTCTTTCTTTTTTCTTTCTTTATTTTTTTTTATTTTCCCACTGTACAGCAAGAGGATCAAGTTATCCTTACATGTATACATTACAATTACATTTTTTCCCCACTCTTTGTTCTATTGCAACATAAGTATCCAGACAAAGTTCTCAATGCTATTCAGCAGGATCTCCTTGTAAATCTATTCTAAGTTGTGTCTGATAAGCCCAAGCACCCGATCCCTCCCACTCCCTCCCCCTCCCATCAGGCAGCCACAAGTCTTTTCTCCAAGTCCATGATTTTCTTTTCTGAGGAGATGTTCATTTGTGCTGGATATTAGATTCCAGTTATAAGTGAAATCATATGGTATTTGCCTTTGTCTTTCTGGCTCATTTCACTCAGTAAGAGATTCTCTAGTTCCATCCATGTTGCTGCAAATGGCATTATGTCATTCTTTTTTATGGCTGAGTAGTATTCCATTGTGTATATATACCACATCTTCCGAATCCAATCATCTGTCGATGGACATTTGGGTTGTTTCCATGTCTTGGCTATTGTGAATAGTGCTGCAGTGAACATGCGGGTGCATGTGTCTCTTTTAAGTAGAGTTTTGTCCGGATATAGGACATGAAGATTTCTGAGTTACGTGCATAAGTTCTGAATCAGTGATTTTTGGGAAGGTTTGCGCATCTCCATTTTTAGCGAGTATCTCAGGAGAGGCAGATTCACTGTGAAACTAACAGGACTTAAGTGGCAGGGCCCTCCACTTCATTGGATCTGTGAATTCTGGTTGTTGTTGGGAGGTATAGAGGATTCTGGGTGGAGAGAGGAAGGAGCCAGATTTCCACCAGAAACCCTTCTATATAAGCACCATTGGTAAATTTCCAAAAGTGACCTAAATTTTCAAGGCTCCAATAATTTGTTGTGATTTATTTTCTTGTGTTAAATATTCACATTTGTATCTAACTTTGATTTGTAATCTTATATTCTTTTCCCTAAAATGAGCTCACTCAATTATGTAAGTCTCAGGCTACTAGCTCCAGGTGATTCAGGTGCACGTTGTCCCCTGGATCAGTCTTTTGACAAATACTGATTCAGGCTGTATGGAATAGAGTGGGAGATAAAATAGCAACAACTACATATAATACCCCTGAGATGTCATAAGGATTATTCTTATAGAGTCAAAGATAATACTAGAGGTGAATATGAAGGCAAAATTTAATTTTGACTGGGAATTTTAGGTTTTATGCCTATCATGTACGTGACTACCTGAAGCCAATTTGCTATGCAGCGGCAGTTTGGATAATTTCACTCATTTACTAAATGTAGTCTGTCCACAGGGATGTGTAGGAGGAGTGTCTAATTGTGGGTATCTATTTTTTAAAAATTGTTTGAATATTGTTAAATTGAAGGGAATGTTCTTTTGCAGTTCACCCTTCAATTATTCTGCTTTTACTCTGCCCACCATCTGTAGCTTTTCGAAGTTGAGTCTAGTCTTTCCCACATTACTCCCACCTCCCTCCCTCCCTCTCCCCGCAAGCCTAGACTTTCCCCCTTTTCAGATGCAGTCTTCACTGAGGCAGAAAGTATTTGAACAATCTCAGTTCTCAGATCTGCCGCATAATTAGACTTTCAATTAAGTCCATAGTCCATACAGAGTTGGTGGCTCACCTAGGAGTGCTTAGTTCTACATCCTTGTCATTTCTCGAAAGTTTGCCAATAGCAGACCTGGGATCTGGGAGGTATATTTGCATATACTCTGCCTCCATTATGCTCACTCCTCTTAACCCCCAGAAAAACCCTGCCATGAGTTTTAGCATACCATAGCCCATGATTTGGCCCAGCCCAAATTGAACCCTCAGAGTTTCGATTTCTACTGATTGTCAATATGTGACTATTGATTATCGATCAACAAGATTTGTTCAGAATTTAGGGCTGTGGATGGTGTATTATTTTCTAAAGTAGTACAGAAACATTTGGCTTTGTCCCCTCTTCTTTTTATTTGCTGATAATAACTCAGTCATAGCATAACTCTTAATGGCAAATGGGTTCGGTTAGGAGTCTGCCAAAAGCAGAGCCCAAGAGTTAATATGCTATTCTTTTAAAGAGAATAGATACCATAGTTTCTAGTTATTTTGTAAAGTAACCTATTCCAGTTAGCAAGGATTGAGGTAAGAATGAATGAATGAATGGTGAGTCCAAATAACTGTATGTTATCCATCATTTTTGAGTACCTTTTCCATGCTGGGCATGTTAATGAATGCTTCATATACCTTATCTTAATTTATTATGCAAGTGTCAGCAAACTCATTGTATATATAGATGACAAAACTGAGATTTGATGAGAGTGTATTATTGCCCAAAGCCACACTACCACAAAGAGAGCTGAAATTTGAATTCAGATTTTTGGGACTCCAAATTCATTTTCTTTTAGAAATCAGTGGTCATTTGTCTTATCACACTTAAAGGTATACTCTTCCTAGGTCTATATGGTTTATATATATGTACAATTTCTACGCACATTCTCAGAGCACGGTATTGATAAAGATTTAGAATCAGCCAGGACCCAGATTTAGAATCCAAGAAAAAGGATCTTCAACAGTGAGTACTTTACAGAAGCCCAGGAGATTAGGTGGGCTATTTGAAACAATCCAGGGTGAAGGAAACAGGATTTCATCATAGAGTTTCCTCAAATCTGTAAGAGTGTTTCTTATTGACTAGGAAGAAACAAGCTTAGTAGGTGTCCTAATTAGACTCATGGAACCATTGTTTCTACTAATTACAATAACTCTGAGCTACCAAGACCACATTTGGGCACAACTTAAGTTATTTTGTAGAAGAAAATTACAGGGTGGCCAGTGATAGCATATTCTAGGGTTAACAGAAATCATTTTGTTAGTAATCTCTCTAAATGCAGTTCTTTCACTCTTTGCCATTTTTACATTTTGTAAAAGGATCACCATCACTCAACTTACCTGCTAAGATATCCCAGTACAATCACCTCATGAAATGTTGGGGCTACTGCAATATAATTGCCCAAAGATCTTTGTCTTCTCATTGATACTCTTAAAATGGAATTGCCTGTAGTGATGATTGTGTTATAGCAGCTCCGGGAGAAAACAATAGTCATTTCTGGTGGAATGGAGATGTCATCAAAGACAGAGGAGATCTTTAGAAACAATGCCACTGGCCTACTTTTAGAGCTATGTGACCTGGGAGTATGGTGTGGCAGTGCTGTTTCTATCCAATAGTCATGTCTGTGGACCTAGTTCCTGCTGTTTCTCAGTGACTATTCTTTCATCATCTCACAGACTTTTCCTGGCATACTGTAACTAGCTATCAGTCTGTCTTTTTCTCTCATCTCCTTTTGAAAGAACATATTTTATTTTTCTTAGTAGATAACTCCACTAAATAGCAGTTGTCTTTAAGCCTGTCAAGCCAGATAATGTTTGGCTCACTTTTCTAGCCCTTTCCCCTGGGGGAAAAATAGTGAAATCTCAGAAAAGGTTATCAAGGTATGCTGTATGTTGCTTAATAGCACTGCTGTCTCTTAAGAGACAAAATGAAAACTATCCAAGGTCAAACATCCTTTGAGATCATGGATGTGTATCATTTCTTTCTGGACTGCTGGATTTTTTTTTTTTTTTCTGTTTGGAATTTGAGAAGGCAATATTTACCTATCTAAGGCTTTGAAATCCCTCTTTTCAAACCATAAAGGATTCATGGGGGTCCTGGGGGGATAGGAGTTTCAACTTTCTCCTCCTGCGCAGTACCTGGTATATAGTAGGTCCAATGGAGGTGACTCAGACTAACTGGAAGGCACCTGGTGTGTTGCCTGGTCACTTCTGCTTGCCCATAGATACTTCCTTTTGATACTGGATGAGATTTACATGGAGGCATACACACGTTTATGTTTACCTTTCTTTCAGGGACAGGGCAGCTCCAAGTACCCTCTGCACGTGTGATTAAATATTAATTAGGCTTCTAATATAAGCAAGTGAGTTCACATGCCCAAGTGTCACATGAATAATTTATGAGGTACCCGAAGGCTCCGCTTGGAAAGCTGATTGGCCACCTTGGATTTGTATAATTACAAAGTTTCATTATTAACAGTGGAAGCGGTGGAGAGATTTGCCTAGCTTGAGGGACTTTGAAAGCATAAGCTGTCTCATTAGGGTAAAAGGGAATAAGGCAAAATATGCAAACTTGTTAGCAGAAAAGAAGGAAAGGGGTAAGATTTGAACTTAGCCTTTAAACATCACTATGGTATATGCGCATTTGAAAATATATAGTAAAATTGGTATTCTGATTGATAAGCATGTTTGCTTTACATTTTTAGCATACCAAACAATACTTAAAGCTTTCGTTTTAAATCGAAGGCCAGAATCTTCAATATTTTACTGAAAAAGCCACAGGTAGCCTAATGGGCCCTTTGGAGTAAGGTTTGGAGGTAAAAGAATGAAGACAGTCCAGGGCTCTTGCTAGAATGTGTGTTGTGCATGCAATTAAATCTCAAGGTCAAACAATTTACAGACAATTACTTTTCTAACATCTCCAGAAATGCCTGCTTACACGTCTTTAATTTTAAATGATACTGATATTCCAATTCTCCCCAAAGGTTAATGCTGACTAAATCCAGCTGTGACCTGACACGATGCGACAGCACAGTGCCTAATTATCCTCTGGATAGTCATTTACTTGAAACCATTAAAGGAATAGGCTGAGAGGAAGATTTAGGACCCTGAAAAAATGTTAGCCTGACTTCTTTCTTCTTGAAGATGGGATGGGCTAAAAAATAAAAATAAAATCCTGCTAAATGTTAGCCATTTGCTTTGATGGTAGAAAATTGTTCATCCCACTCTGTTTTTTTTACAGGTTAAATTGCTAACTAGTTCATTTTATCCATTGCCTACGGCTGGCGCTAAATGTCAGTGACAAATTTTGTACTTGTCTTGAAGAATGAATTAAGTTATGCACAAAAGCTATAGTGCTCTTTTAAGATGAGTGAATTGCAGAGGGAAAAAAGTTGCTCTTTTGAAAAAGGATTATTTTGATTAAAGGCCTTTTCTATTGTAGCAGAAGACAGGTAGTGGTTTAAGATAATTCCGACAGTTACCTCCCACAGAGGCTACAGTCCTTTACTAGAAATTTCTTTAAGAGCACTTGTGTCAGGTTATATACTATGATTATTGTCATAAGACCATTAGTGGCAGTGAAAGAAATTACAAAAAAAAAAAAAAATCGAAACAAAAAAACCCCTAGTTTTCATTAACTAGAATAAAATAATGGTTTTCTGTTTTGGGATCAGCATTCCATCACTGTTACATAAAACTTTTACAGTGAGTTGCAGTGGAAATTAAGGAGGGACATCTGTGCTTGCCAAAATGTTGCAAAAATGAAAGCCTAGATCCTTTGGTAACATAATAGGAGAATATGACAGTCGTGGGTATAGACTTTCATTAGTCTTATTTTTAGTTACTTGGCAAATTAGTTCCGACTCATTGTCTTTCAATAAAACTAGTATCAGCAGTTATTGATATTCACTTGCAAACTAGTTTATTGTCACTAGCTTATTTAAGAGGAGGTTTACATCAGTCCTTTTTTTGGATTTATTTTCCTTTGCAAAAATATTATTTTGCTTATTTAACATATAAAGTTTATAATATTAATTTTGTCGTAGTACTGAATGATTCTAGCTAAATTTTAGCACTCTTAATAAACAAAATGAGGGAGTTCCCATTGTGGCTCAGTGGGTTAAGAACCTGACTAGTATCCATGAGGATGTGGATTTGATCCCTGGCCTTGCTCAGTGGATTAAGGATCCAGCATTGCTGTGAACTGTGGTATAAGTCTAAGATGCTGCTTAGATCTGGCATGGCTGTGGCTGTGGCATAGGCTGGCAGATGCAGTTCCAGTTCAACCTCCTAGCCTGAGAACTTCCATGTGCTGCAGGTCCAGCCCTAAAAAGGAAAATAAAGTGAATAAAATAATTATGTAATTTTTAAGTACAGTGTTGGTATGAACATAAAAAAGGTTTGAGTAATTGAAGTGATATTTCACTTCTAGATCAAATTTATGGGCATTTGCTTCTATGGCAGCAGGGTTTGCTAGTATGAACTCCAAGAATGTGACTATGATTAGTTCATAATTCCCATTCTGCTAGTCCAAAATGTTTACTTGAAGGAGCAAAAAATATGCTGATGGTTTCTTGGTGAAATAGTAAAAATACAAGGTATTTTAGTTAGAATTGTTCTTTCGTCATAAGGGACACGTATAACCACGCTTTGTTATAACACACTCTCCCATTATACTGTGAAAGTATCATAGGGAATTTGATTTTATTTATTTATTTTATTTATTTATTTTTTTGTCTTTTTGCCATTTCTAGGGCTTCTCCCTCGGCATATGGAGGTTCCTAGGCTAGGGGTCGAATTGGAGCTGTAGCCACCGGCCTACACCAGAGCCACAGCAACGCAGGATCCGAGCCATGTCTGCGACCTACACCACAGCTCACGGCAACGCCGGATCCTTAACCCACTGAGCAAGGCCAGGGATCGAACCTGCTAACTCATGGTTCTTAGTCAGATTCGTTAACCACTGAGCCACGACGGGAACTCTGGGAATTCGATTTTAAAGAAAACTATAGTGATTAGTATTAAAACCTTAGTTAAATAATTACTTATTTGTGATTGGTTCTTTTAAATTGCATTTAAATTAAAGAAATGAGTTGTCAAATCAGCTCTTATTAAAGTGATAGATAAATATAGGTGTTTGAACTTATGTTAAGACCTGTATTCAGCCTTGGGAGGAATGGCTTTTGTTACTGAATGGATTTCTCTTTCCCTGTAGTTCTCTACCCATTCTCTAACCACTTCAATCCTGTTTTATGTATGGTGTGAATGACCTCCCAGTTGGACTTGTCATTATCTTCATTCTCTCTACTAAGAGTTTCCGTATGACGATGTAGAACAAGATTCTGAGGAATATCTCAGGGCTCATTATTAGGTAAAAGAAGTCTCCTAGAAAGTTTTTCAGAATAATTTTTCTTAGTATGTTGTAGAGAAGGAAGTGCCAGCTAAATTTTATGTACAAAACATTTCCTCTAAATGCTTTCCTGGATTTGGGCTCACACTATCTCTTTGGCTACTTCTGCAATGGCCAGATGCTCTCTCACCATGGAGTGTGTATCTCTGTTTTTCAAGAATGATGTCTCAGGAATTTGGACTCTATGTAATGGAGATCACGTGGCATATTCACCCCTCTGGAGTAGAGTACACATTAGTGCTGATTTTGCCTGGCTTTCTTCTCTCCATTTTGTATTTTACTATCCATGTAATTATTATATTCATCCTATAGTCTTAAATAAAATGTTATTTAGTTTTTAATAAAAGTAGCTGTCAAAGAGCTTTGTACCTGTAAAGTAGTTGAAAGTTTTTTCCCCACTTACATCAACTGCTTGTTATGAGTTTCCATACTTTTGAAATTTTATTAATAAAATAATAGCAAAGATAATACCAGAAAGCTCAGTTCTTCTCTGCTGACTTCAGGAATGGATGTTTGCTAGGTGGAGTTTGTCTTCAAATTGTTCCCACTGTGACTTGTTGGCATTAATGAGGCTATTGGTAAGGTTGGAGGGAGGAGCAGGGAGCATTCTTTTTCCCCAGTGAAAATCATCTCTGTTATCTCTATATATGAGGCTGAGAATGTAGACCTAATGTAGAATGTAGAGTTTTCAATATTTCAGGAGGTGTGTAGTGAAGCCTAGAATATAGTTTGGCATTTTGCTTCTACCATCAGCTTCTCATGTAATCAATTCCACGGTGTTTAGAGGTAAAATTTTGTTACGCTTTTTTTTTCTTTGTTTGTTTTGTTTTTCATGAAAACAGTGAAATTGGATCGGAAAGTAGAAACTTGAAGAGTAAAATCTTCTGCCAAAATGTAGACTGAAAGCCAAAGTAGTTTGACTTGTGTGTAATCTGGAAATAGAATAGCAAAATATCTTTTTTTCTTTAGCTGTGAATTCTGTCAGTTACATGTTGTCATTAGTCAACATTTTTAGAAAGAGTAATCTTTTAGTGGCAGTTAGAAACTAAATATTAAAAAATTTCAGTATAATATTAACATATTCATTTGAAAATTAGTTTTACCATCTCAGTTTATTTGGTGAGGACTGTAAATAGTAAATTGACTTCCAATATGACTTAGTCCACATGGCTCTTTCTTGTGAAAATATGAAGTGCATCAATGCAACTCAAATAGTTGAACATTTTTCCTTTTTTTTATTGGTGGTATTGCTGTTTTGTACCTAATAATTTGTGTGATCACATGTGCAGCAACTAGGGAGAATAGAGTATTGATGGAAGATTGGGCATCCATAGGACATTTTATATTTGATTCTATTTTGTTTTCAAAGTTCTTATTTATATAAATTGTCTCCTTTAATCTCATGTACTTCTAAGAGAGTCTCTCCCTTCCCTTTACTACTTAGACTCTTTTTTTTCAGTAATTTCAATTTGATCTTATACTAAATATTACATTAAATGTTCTCCCATGAGAACTATATGTACTTTTTTCCACTTTTTAAATCTTAAATCCACATATAAGTGATATCATATGATGTTTAACTTTCACTGTATAACTTCACTTAGTATGACAATCTCTAGATCCCTCCATATTGTTGCAAATGGCATTATTTTGTTCTTTTTTATGGCCAAGTAATATTCCATTGTATATATGTACCACTTCTTTATTCCTTCCTCTGTTGATGGACATTTAGGTGGCTTCCATATCTTGGCTTTTGTGAATAGTGCTGCTGTGAATATTGCAGTGCATATAGCTTTTCAAATTATGTTTTTCTCTAGAAAGATGCTTTAGAGTGGGATTGTTGGATCATATGGTAGTTCTGTTTCAGTTACTAAGTGAACTTAGATAGTGAAAGACAAACATCATATGATATCACTTATATGTGGAATCTTAAAAAAAAAGATAGAAATGAATCCATTTGAAGAACAGAAACAGACCCACAGACTTTGAAAACAAACCTATGGCTACCAAAGGGAATAGGTGAGGGAGAAGGATAGGTTCGGGGTTTGGGATTTGCATATACACACAGTGGGGTATGAAATGACTGGCCAGTGGAACCTGCCATATAGTACAGGGAACTCCATCCAATATTCTGTGATAATCTATGTGGGAAAATAATCTGTACTTCAGTAAAATTAAAAAAAAAATCTTAAGTCCTATTTTCTTCTACCCTTGACTTTTTTTCTAAACCTACTAATTTAAAATTTTCCCTTTCCACTCTTCCCATGGATTTTCAGACCACAAAATTTTTCATAATTGACATAGAGCACATATAGGACGAATCAAAAATATTGGAAAATGACTTCACTTATGTAACCATAATATAGATCTTAACTTCATACAAAATCCATAAATTATCACTGTCTTCCCACTGACTTAGACAATCTAATTGCTACATGTCATGATTGTAGTATACTATAATCCACAGTGAAATAGTCCTGTGAAGTTAATACTTTTTTTCATATCTAAAAGCTAGCCTGTTAATTTACTTATTCCTAACTCAGAAGGTCTAAGTATATTGTTCAAAAATGTGTTCATCATGCTGAACTTATAGCTAACATTGTTTAACTCAAGTCTCCTGTTTCCCTTTTACATCTTTCTCTGTTTTGGCAGAAGCTGTGGTCTTATTAAGTCAGGGTCAGGCAGTTTGTCAGGGAATGCTAGCTGAGAGACCACAAATAAGTATAGATCATATGTGTCCACTTAATATTTATTATTTCTCTTTGGGAAATTGGAAGTAACTTGGAGTATAGATGTATTGCTTCAAGCAGACCCAATAGATGAAACATCATGTTTTATAAAACAAGCAAGTGACTGGTTATTTGCTTGATGATACTAAGGATAATGACAATAGCAGCTATATTTTTTGAGCACTTACTGTACATTAAGCACTATATTAAGAATTTCATAAGATGCTCTTATTTAATCCCTATATTTACTCTGCAAAATAGTTATAATCTTTATTTTCCATATGAGAAAACTGACTTTCACTACTGTACAATATGTATTAAACAAGTGAATCTAGTACATTACATTAATTATTTTCCTTTCATTTCCATTTCATCTGTGCTTTAAGTAGAAATACTCTGTAATAAAAATAAGTATAAATTATTTGGAGTGAAAGTCTGTATCCATATTTTTTTCATGAGATTCAAGTTATGGCTTTGGCTTTTAGCTTTCATCTCTAATTCCTTGAAATATTTTGCTGTGCACATTGTAACAGGAATCTGTCTATCAGACATTTGTGATCTTCAAACCAAATAAGATCACTGAAGACCTGTAGAAATGTAATTTAGTGTCATGATTTTATTTGGCATAAATGACTTAGAAATAGCCAGCATGTTTGGATTTTTTTGGGGAGAGGGGGAGGATAACACCTTAAAAAGTACAAGAGAAAATTCAGATTAACTTCATTGTAGATGTCTCTTAAACCCTTCCTGGGATCTGATTTATGCTGACACTCTGGGCATATAACAGTATGTTGCAGTGTTCCTTCTCTCCTTGTGCCCCCACTTCCCTCTCCATCCCAGTAAATCCTTTGAAGGTTTTATTATTCAGGGGTGGGAAGATTGGAGTGAAAGCTACAGAATGATTTAACACTGTGGGAACTTAATCAATAAGAGTGTTGCTGAGAGCTCCCAGGAAAGGGTGTTGTTTTCCATCCAGATGATAATGAGGCCGAGTAGCAGCAACCTCTGGAGGAGGAGTGCTGGGGCAGCGATTCTTTGGTGGTGCTTTTGCTGGTTGCTAATTAATAGTTTTGAGGCCAGTGGGGCACCTTTTGGCCTCTTTGACATTTGCAAGCTTTTCTGTGGCTTGTCCCACATGTCTTTCCACCATCAGGGGTCACTCTCAACTGGATTGGAGTCTGACAAGTCTAATTGGCTTGAATCTATGCAGATTTAAACATCTAGCCCACATGCCAAAAATCTGATGTTTTCTCATGCTGCTTCTGAGTTCCTGGCATTATGGGATCGGTGCATGCCTGAATTATTATGTACCAGCTTATCCTTCTGTTAGCATGTTAAAGAGCAATTAGCTGGATGTGGTGTAAGAAATAGGGGAAAGAACTTCAATGCAGTTCAGTTGTAAATGCCTTTTATACTTAAAAAACTGTCAGACTATTGAACATTACTGGTTGGAAAGCAGATTGAATCGTATAGTCAAAATTTTTAAAGGCTGAATAATTTCCTAAACGTTGGTTAAGGGAAAAAAAAAATCTTTGATGGGCAAACATACAAGGACAGTATAATGTAAATCACCCAAACATTCTTGATTTACTTTCGTTGTTCTGTACCCTCTCCTTATCTTACACTTCTCTCACATTCTCAACTTTATTTTTTAAAAGAATTTTAACTTCTTTGTAATGGTTAATTTTAACTTCCTTCCTTCCTTTAACTTACTAAATTTATTTTCTTGTAGATTATTTATTTTTTTTATCATTGGCAATTTATAGCATTCTGAATTAATGGCAGAATGCTGGGCTGGATGTACTCGCAGTCAACCTAAGTCACTTGGATAAGATAATAAATTCTTGATTTCTTGGAAATAATATGTTTTAATTGGCCATCGAGTAAACACAGAATAATATAATTGCAATGCTGGTACATTGCTTAATAGTTTACAAAATATTTTTTAATGTTTAATTCTTATAATAATCTTGAGAAGAGAGTAGGTCAGGGTAGATAATATCCTTAAATTTGTGGATATATTTATTGATTTATAGAAAAGTTAGATGACTTGCCTAGTTTAACTATGCCACTAAGAGGCAGAGATGGTTTTGATCCCAAGCTACTTTTTCATCAGATATTTTATAAACATCTTTTTGGAGTACAGAGTAGTGTAGCAATTTTTTTAATGTGTTGACTTAGTTTTAGAATTATACAGAGAGGGAGTTCCCATTGTAGCTCAGTGGTAGCAAACCTGACTAGTATCCGTGAGGATGTGGGTTTGATCCCTGGCCCCACTCAGTGGGTTAAGGATTCAGCATTGGCTGTGGCATTGGCTACAGCTCTGATTAGACCCTTAGCCCAGGAACTTCCATATGCAGCATGTGCAGACCTAAAAAGAAAAAAAAGAATTATCCAAAGAGTTTATGAAAGATAGCAAAAAGTGATGAGTAATTTTACCGATGTGTTATTAAAAATATTTTAGCACCAAAATGCTCTAGTAACTGAACTTTCATTGTATTTCCATTTTCTGAGAGGTCTGAATCATCTTTAATAATTCACCAGGAGACATCAACTTTGTCCTACAACATACGGAAAATATCAGTTAAGCCTTAAAAGTCTTACTTTTTATACAAAAGAAGTATAGATATGTTTAATGCTAACAATAATTTAACGTGATAGTGATGAACATATCACTTCATCACTATTTTCAGTCTTTGTCTCACTTGAAAACATGTGACTTCCCCCCTTCTTTTTAAAATCATAGAATAATGTTCTTTTTCTGTGACATTTTTTGGTATCTTAAAACTGTTTATGTCTTAAACCTCTCTTTCTGTCTCCTCATTTATTTATGTTGTAGTTATAGTTTTGAGAAACATTTACAAGATAAGGAGAAATGTGTGGGTATAGCATAGTGTGGTTATTTCCCAGTAATTTAGAAATTTCTAGTAGTAAGTACAGTTGGTTACTCTCAGTGTGGTGAACTTCTCTTGTTTCTTGCTTTTGGCTTCTATTTGTGTAATGTTAGACACCCTAAGACTCATGGGCACAGACGTTTAGAGATCAAACTAGTAGAGCACTTAGATATCAGTTCACCTTCTCATTCTACATTATGATGGTCTTATTTATATGTTTTTCTGTTTTTTTCCTCTTGAACTCTAGATAATTTAGAGTCCATCAGTATAAAAAGAAGTAGGAGGATAAACTTTAATACGTCACCTGTGGAAGTAATTTATTATGACATTGCCTGACATTTTTCCATTAGGAAATAAATAAACATTAATTTAAAGAAATTTTAACATTTGGCCAAGCAGTTTTAATGAACAACACTTCAATTTTACTATTTCAGATAAGATCAAGACCACATCTGGGTTTTGAAGGGGAAAGGAACTCACATTTTTAAAAATCTAGTATTTGTTAGTTGGGGATGACCAGAGATCCAGAATGCATGGGACAGTCTGGTTTACACTTGTTATTATGGCCTAATTACTATTAACGCTTTTTTTTCACTCTCAAATCATATGAAATATATGAACTGAGCATGTGCCTTCTGTCTCTTTTGTGTAAACATTCCCTAATTGAATCTCTAATAAAAATTAAATCACCAGATAATTTGTTTCCGCTTTGGATTTGCCATTCATTGTGTGATTTAGGTCAAATTATTTACCTCTCTGCAAATAAGGTTTGTCCTTAGCAAAAGAGGGGCAGCATACCTTTCCCATACAATATTAATGACTTACCAGAACTTCCATGGCTAGTTCTTTTTGAACACATCCAGAGAGGTCTTACTATTATCAACAAGGAAATTATTATTTTAAGGGGGTATCAAACATTTGAAGGTGTATAATGGCTGGGCTTACACAAGGCTTTGGTTAAAATCCTGGCTCAAAACTTTACCAAATATGAATTCTTGAATGATTATATCTGGATTGTTGAATTGTGGATATGCATGTGTATGTATGTAATTATTTTTTAATCTGAAAATAAAAGGAAAAGAGCTAATATTTTTACTTTTCTGGCATAGATTTTGTAAATAATAAGTACTCAATAGATACTAGTTTTCCTTTCCCATAATTTTAAGAAAAATTGGGCAAATAAGCTTTGACTCATATGGCTATGGTTTACTAGTGCTGTTATGTAATAGTGATAATAATAATAATAATAATAGTGAGTTCCATCTAATTTTGCTCACTCACTTAAATCACTGTTTGTATTTAATTAATATGCTTAAGCAAGGATAAAAGATTCAAAATAACTCAGTGTTGAATATGGATTTTGTCTCAGTGGAAGGAGTTGAGTAGAGCTAGGGAAGATACTAGCTACCTGAACCAACAGGAATGTGGTTTTGCTAGACCTAGATTCCAGAGGAAAGGGTGAGTGCAGAAGTCAGGCCAACTATCCAGAAATTAAAGAGAAAAAATCTAAACAGAGGACCAAGCTAAGATGGGGTAGGGTGGGGTGAAATGTTATTTGGGGTTTGGAAATATCTGTTTGCTTTAATCAGGTCTAACTTGGAGTGAAGATCAATTTTTTGGAATGTTAGGTAAAGGTGGGGCTATAGAAGAAGGATTGAGAGGAATGGTAAGCAGCATTTAGGAAATTCAGTATGGAATTCAGATTATATATTATGGGTAGGCCCAAGACTTTGGTTAAAAATCATTGGCAAATCTGTCTTGTTATGAGCTAGGAATGAAAGATGTGGGTGAAGTAAATCAAGAGCCGATGCCCTGGTTAGCTTCCTTTTGTCAAATTCATTATTCACTGATACTTCCATACCAAGTACCAATTAGAAACCGAGTATATGAGATTTTCTTTTATACATGGGCATGATGAGAAGATAATCTCAGAATCTTGTGCTATTAGAGAGCTAGAGCTCTACCTCAAGCAAATCTTAACTTGCTGGTTTCCTCCAGGCTCTCACCAAAAGTATTAAATAATTACACAATTATTAAAATATTTTTATACTTATTTTCCCCTTAAAATTCTGCTACTAAAGGATATGCTTATAAATATATCTAGAGTGCCTTTTTATTGTATGTTAATTTTTTTTCTTTTTGTTACTGAGTTAGAAGGATCAATCTCTCAAGCTACAATCAATTGTGACTACATCTATAAAACTAACAGTGGATGTACATTTTCAAAATTGAAAGTCATTATAAAACAATGTAGGCCACTGTAAATCATAGCTAAAAACAGTCATAATGGAAATCTTTTATCTCTGTCTGATCCACTAACATGCCGTTATTCTGAGAACTAATAACTTTTTCTTGAAGATAGGGCCCCAAATTCAATTTTATAGCTCAGAGTCCCAGTAAATAGAACAAGTCTGCCAAACCTGCCTTTATAAATCCTAGTGATTTCATGTTTTTACCATATGTATTGAGCTAGAAAAAATGAGAAGTGGGGTTTGATGGTTTTTTTTAACCTGGCCAGTAAGCTCTACAATGTCTATATATGAAATTTTTTATTAATATTTTTATATTCCAGAGATGTATAACTAGCATTAATTATTTCAGTAAGATGCAAGAATACATGGGAGGGAGATTTGCTTGTCTCTCAAATCATAATTCAGCCTCACCTATGTGAATAGGCCTTTATTCCTTATTTTCAACTCATGGAGCAGCTAGACATGCAATAATAGACTTCCACTGTAGTGTTCTTAGGAGAAGAGAATACACTGCTTACTTCCTGGCAGTGGGTCTCTTTGATACTTCTAGTTCCATAAGAGAAATTTAGTAAATAAATCACAGTGCTCTGAGGAAAGGGAAACAAAAGATGGGTCTGCTTCTTTCAAACTGAGAAACTGACTTCTCATGAAGAGGTTCAGATTCCAAAGTTGCTAATAACTTCTAACATTTTTTTTAGTAATATTTTCAAGGAGTTATTTTACTTTTGTTTAAACAATTTTTATTTCTATCAAATTTTTATTTAAAAGTTAATACTTTGCATCAATCATTTTTAGTTGTGCACAAAAGACTCCCACTGTCTAACTTGAAGCAGAAAAGGAATTTGTTAAAAGGACATTGGATATTATCCACTTATTAAAGGGTATTAGAAAGAATCTCTTAAAAAGCTAGAGATTCAGGCTTGTAGTTTACATAGGAACAAATACCAAAGTTATTTTTCAGAACGAATGATCTATCGGATACATTCAATAGATCATTCAGTGATCTATCAGATAGAACCTTGCTCCTTTGACACCTTTACTTATACCTTTACTCACCCTGGACCGTGCTGTTTTTAGAACCACTCCCTGTGGAATCTGGGGATGTAGTTGCTGCCACTGCTGCCCCTATCCTCACTAGAATAGATTCTGCATGTTCACTGTGGTAGGGTGGTGCTCTGCTGCTTGACTTCTTGCCATACTAGAGACTAACCCAGAGATTTAAATAATGAAAGTTCTAGAAAAAAATGCAATGGATTGTATAGTGGGGTTGTGACCTTCTGTTCACTGGAAATGTTGAAGTATAGACATGAGATCTTAAAGGGATTGCTTTAAAGAGAATCTCTCTCTTTCTCTTTTTTTTTTTTTTTGGCATAGGGTTTGGACTAGATCCTGTTAAATTATGATTTAAACTTGGGGAAAAATTAAGATATATTTATTGTCCCACTTGTCATTTTCCTTTCTTTTTCCTCTCTTGTTCTGCAAAGACATCTGGTGGCACAATACTCTGTGATTGTCCTTTTCTAGATGCTATTACTGGTGAGAAAAGGTAGAATATAAGTTTGTGCACAAGAAGTTTCATTCTCTGAGTTTTATTCTGCAAATAATGACTGCTTTTAATTAATAAACCCAGAAATAAAGACAGAAAATATGATTGATGTTATAAACTTCCAGTTAAATAGGTCGGATTGCACATACACATTTACATTTGCTCTCCATGAAACCCAATTAAAATGACAGAAGATTAGTAAATATGTGGATATGTATGTATAAACAAATGAGAGAAGGAAAGAAAGTAGATTAGAGATGTCCCTAGTATTGGAAGATAGAAAGCATATGTAAAAGTGTTACCTATCTAATACAACCCAATATGTAAAACCAAACAATACATTTGAAAAATGGGTAAAAAGACTTGATTAGATGTTTTTCCAAAGACAATATACAGATGGGCAATAGATACATGAAAAAAACACTTAACATCACTATTCATCAGAGAAATGCAAATCAAAATCACAATGAAATATTTTTTCACATCCGGAAGAATGGCTGTTGTCAAAAACATGAGAGACAAGTGTTGGTGAGGCTGTGGAGAAAAGAGAACTTTTTGTACATTGTTGGATCGAAGGTAAATTGATGTAGGCACTATACAAAACAGTGTGGAGTTTCCTCAAAAAATTAAAAATAAAACTACCATATGATTCATCAATTATGCTTCTGGGTATATATCCAAAGGAAATGAAGACATAACTTAAAGAGATATCTGCACCCCATGTTCACTGCAGCATTATTCACAATAGTAAACACATGAAAACACTCTAAATATCCATCAACAGATAAATGGATAAAGAAAATGTGGTATATTATATACAATGAAATATTATTCAGCCATAAAAATAGGAAATCCTTCCATTTGATGGACCTTGAGGGCTTATGTTTAATGAAATGAATCAGAGAAAATAAAATACTATATATTCTCACTTATATGCAGAATCTAAAAAGTCTGAATATAGAGATATAGAGGGCAGAATAATGGTTGCCAGGGTATAGGAGGTGGGAAAAATAGGGAGATGTTGCTCAAAGGGTACCAGCTTCTAGCTATAAGATGAATAAATAAGTTCTGGGGATTTAATATACAACATAGTGACTAAAATTACCAATATTATATGTTTGAAAGTTGTTAGGAAATTAGATGTTAAATGTTATTACTATACACACACACACACACACACACACACACACACACACACTATAATCATGTGTGAGTGGAGGTGTTACCTAACATTTGTAGTAATCATTTTGCAAAATATACGGTTTTCAAATCATCATATTGTATAATCCAAACTTACATATGTTATATGTTAATAATAGCTCAAAAAAACTGAAAAAATGGTACCTAACTTAGATGCAGCAAGAGAAGTAAGATGATTGGCTTAATAATAGTTCTCTGGAAAATTTTGGTGGTTATAAGTACTAGGTAGTTCTGAAGTCTGTGGTGTTGTGTGGGAATTAAAAGAGATTATTTTAATTTTTTAATTTTTTATTATTTTTTAAAAGAGATTATTTTTAAATAGTATATGGAATTTTTGAGATCTGAGAAAAATGAACACAAATGACACAAATAGTGAGAAAGAAAACTTTCAATATTAGGCTCAGAGAGTGAGAAAGACCATAAAGATAAGGAGAAAGAGAATCAAATCTTGCTAATAATTCAGTGACCCTTTATGAAAGAAAAGTCAGCTCCTGTCTCAGAAGATGAAATATTTCTGCTCAAATTTATATATGCTGCTCAGAAGTCTTTATGCTACCAGGAATTTTAAAAAGGATTCTAGGTATTTTAACAAAACTTTTGAAATACTGGTGCTTCTGTTTTAAATTGGTTAACATTTATACATTCATCCAGTAATTATGTATTTTCCTGTGATATAATCAGAGGCTGGGGATTTAGCAATAAACAAAATAGGCATAATCCCTATCTTCATGGAGTTCACAATCTTAAAGATTAAATTTAGTTTTCTTATAGCAAGTGTTCCTTACTCAGAGGGAAAAAGAATATGCCTAGTAATATGACAGATATTTTACTTTTAATCCTCTTCCATGAGGCTTCACTCTCCATCTGTATTAACAGTAACTATCGTTTTGGAATGGTATAGGGACTAATGGTGATAACTGATATCCTTAGTTTAGTGTCTGCCAATAAATACTCATTCAACAGTTGTTAGATGTCCTTATTCTTTTTATTCTTGTGATTATGATGTATGCATTAAAACTGTACCTGTGCAGGTGAAGTAAAATTCAGGGCAAATAAGTGACAGGTTCCATGTCTCTTGGCTATTACATGGTGGAATAAAGATTTGAATACAAATCTGTCATACTCAAGACTTCATGTTCTCTCTATTATAAGTATTAATCCAGTGTATTATATAAAATCTACCTTTTCAGGTTGGCTTACTATTGATAGTATTTATGAAATAATCTGTGTAGAAAAATATCAGATTTTCAAATAAGTACCTTGTAAGTGAGCTATTGGAAGATGATCTGCTTGCAAATGGTGGTTTGTTCAGTTGTGAAATCAGCGGAATTCCTAGTATCTTAGAAAAATTTAGTCTCGTGTTTCTTAAAACTAGTGAAGTGGTTAAAAAAAACTTGATGTTCTGATCTTTTCAGTTTGTAGTGTCCAAGTAATTATATGAAGGACCTCTTTAGACCATAGAAACAATTCTATATAGGGCAACCATGTTTCTTTTTACATTCCACTACAATTCACATGTTGAAATCCTAACCCCCAGATGATGGTATTAGGAGGTGGGGCCTTTGGGAAGTGATTAAATCAATATTGAGATTAGTGCCCTTATAAAAAAGACCCCAGAGAGCTATCTTGTCACTTCTGTGATGTGAGAATACAAATAAGTCATTCTAGAAGAGATGTCTAAAACCTGGAAGAAAATCTTCACCAGAACCTAATCATGCTGGCACCTGATATTGGAATTTCAGCTTCCAGAAATGTGAACAATAAAGTTATGTTTATTTAATTAAAGTAAATTTTATTTATAGTATTGTGATATATAACATGATTCCATATTACAAAATGATCACCATGAAGAGTTAGTTACTATTTGTCACCATACAAAGTAATTACAATATTATTGACTGTATTACCTAAGTTGTACATTATATTCCTGTGGCATTTATTTTAAACTGAAAGTTTGTACCTCTCAATCCGTCATTTATTTCACTCATCCCCATACCTTCTTTACTTCTGGTAACCACCTGTTTTCTGTATCTATGAACCTGTTTCTATTTTCTTTGTTCATTTATTATTTTTTATATTCCACATATAAGAGAAATCATATGGTATTTTCATTTATTATTTTTTATATTCCACATATAAGAGAAATCATATGGTATTTGTCTTTTTTTGCTGACTTATTTAACTTAGCATGATACCCTTTAGGTCCATCCATGTTGTCACAAATGGCAAAATTTCATTCTTTTTTATGAGTAATATTCCATTTAATGTATATACCTCATCTTTTTTTTTTTTTTTTTTTGTCTTTTTGCCATTTCTTGGGCCGCTCCCGCGAAATATGGAGGTTCCCAGGCTAGGGGTCTAATCGGAGCTATAGCTGCTGGCCTACACCAGAGCCACAACAACGTGGGATCTGAGCCGCGTCTGCAACCTATACCACAGCTCAGCAATGCCAGATCGTAAACCCACTGAGCAAGGACAGGGATCGAACCCACAACCTCATGGCTCCTAGTCGGATTCTTTAACCACTACACCACGACGGGAACTCCCATCTTCTTTATCTGTTCCAAAGTATATACCTCATCTTCTTTTCATCTATTGATGAGCACACTTAGGTTGCTTCTGTATCTTGGCTATTGTAAATAATATTGCAGTGAACATTGGAGTGCATATATCTTTTCAAATTAGTGTTTTTGTTTTATTCAGGAAAATACACAGAAGTAAAATTGCTGGATCAGATGGAAGTTCTATTTTGATTTTTTTTTTTTTTTTTTGGCTGCACCCATGGCCTGTGGATGTTCTTGGGCCAGGGATCAAACCTGTGCCACAGCAGAGACCCAAGCCACTGAGTGCAAATGCCAGATCCTTAACCCAGTGTGCCATAAGAGAACTCCTATTTTTAATTTTTCAAAGAATTTTCATGATGTTTTGAATAGCGTCTGTACCAACTTGCAATCCTACCAACAGTGCACAAGTGTTTCCTCTTCTCCATATCCTTGCCAACACTTGTTGTTTGTAATCTTTTTGATAGTAGCCTTTCTGACAGTTGTGAGGTGATATCTCACTTCTGATTTGCATATCCCTGAGGACTAGTGATGTTGAACATTTTTTTTTATGTGTCTCTTGACCATCTGTGTGTCTTCTTTGAAAAAAAAAAATCTATTTAGGTCCTCTTCCCATTTTAAATAATGTTGCTTGTTTTTTGATGTTGATTTATATGAGTTCTTTGTGTATTATAGATATTAACCCCTTATCAAATATATCATTTGCAAATATTTTCTTCTAATTTGGGGGACTGACTTTTTGTTTTATTGATGGTTTCCTTCACTGTGCAAAAGCTGTTTAGTTTGACGGAGTACCATTTGTTTATTTATGCCTTTGTTTCCTTTGCCTGAGGAGACAGATCTGGAAAAATATTGCAGGACCAAACCCACAACCTCATTGTTCCTAGTTGGATTTGTTAACCACTGAGCCATGACGGGAACTCCAGTTCTTATAATGCATAAACATGGTATTAATGTCAAAGAACATATTGCCTATGTTTTCCTCTAGGAGTTTTATGGTTTCAGGTCTTATATTTAAGCCTTTAGTTCATTTTGAGTTGATTTTTTTTTTTTTGTATATGGTTTGATTATTTTGCATGTAGCTGTGTCCAGTTTTCTCAACACCATACTGAAAAGGCTCTTTCTCTGTTGTATATTCTTGTCTCCTTTGTCATAGACTAATTGACCATGTAAGTGTGGATTTGTATCTGGGTTCTTCCATTCCACTTATCTATGTGTCTGTTTTTGTGCCAGTACCATACTGTTTTGATTAAAGTAGCTTTGGGGGTATAGATTGAAATCAGGGAGCATGATACCTTCAGCTGTGTTCTTTCTCAAGATTGTTATCCACAGTCTTTTGTGTTTCTATTCAAATTTTAGAATTATTTGTTCTATTTTATGAAAAATGCTATTGGTGTGTTGATAGGGATTACACTGAATCTCTAGATTGTCTTGAATAGTATGGTCAAACAATATTAATTCTTTTTTGTGTGTGTGTGTGTGTCTTTTTGCCTTTTCTAGGGCCGCTCCCATGGCATATAGAAGTTCCCAGGCTAGGGGTCTAATCAGAGATGTAGCCACCAGCCTACACCAGAATCACAACAACACGGGATCCAAGCCACGTCTGTGACCCACACCACAGCCCACGGCAACGCCAGATCACCAACCCACTGAGCAAGGCCAGGGATCAAACCTACAATCTCATGGTTCCTAGTCAGATTCATTAACCACTGAGCCACGACAGGAACTCCTAATTTTTCAATTGGGTTGTTGGCTTTTTTGCTGTTGAGCTGTATAAATTGTATATCTTAGAGATGAAGCCCTTGTCAGTTGCATCATTTGAAACTATTTTCTCCCATTCTATAAGTTGTCTTTTTGGTTTCCTTTGCTGTGCCAAAGCTTGTCAGTTTGATTAGGTCCCATTGGTTTATTTTTGCTTTTATTTCTGTTGCTTTGGGACACTGGCCTGAGAAAATATTTGTAAGGTTGATGCCAGAGAATGTTTTGCCTATGTTCTCATCTAGGAGTTTGATGGTGTCTTGTCTTACATTTAAGTCTTTCAGGCATTTTGAGTTTATTTTGGTGTGTGGTGTGAGGGTGTGTTCTAGTTTCATTGATTTGCATGCAGCTGTCCAGGTTTACCAGCAATGCTTGCTGAAAAGACTGTCTTTTCCCCATTTTATGTTCTTGCCTCCTTTGTCAAAGATTAATTGACCATAGGTGTCTGGGTTTATTTCTGGGTTCTCTATTCTATTCCATTGGTCTGTCTGTCTTTTTTGGTACCAATACCCCATTGTCTTGATGACTGTGGCTTTGTAATATTGCCTGAAGTCTGGGAGAGTTACGCTTCCTGCTTGGTTTTTGTTCTTGAAAATATAATACCTTTTAAAATTGCACCCCCAAAAATCAAATATATAGGAATAGATATTTTGTGGTTTCATATAAATTTTTGGATTGCTTGTTCTCATTCTGTGAAAAAAGTCATGGGTAATTTGATAGGAATTGCATTGAATGTGTAGATTGCTTTGAGTAGTATGGCCATTTTTACAGTATTAATTTTTACAAGCCAGGAGTATGGAATATCTTTCCATTTCTTTACATCTTCTTTAATTTCCTTGATGAAAACTTCTCAGCACGTAAGTCTTTCACCTCCTTGGTCAGATTTATTCCTAGATATTTGATTTTTGGGGGTGCAATTTTAAAAGATATTATATTTTCAATTCCTTTTCTAATATTTCATTCTTAGTATACAGAAACATGACTGATTTCTGAATGTTAATCTTATATCCTGCTACTTTGCTGAATTTGTTGATCACTTCAAGTAGTTTTTCGGTTGAGTCCTTAGGGTTTTCTATATATAATATCATGTCATATGCTTACAGTGACAATTTTACCTCTTCTCTTCTTATTTGGATACCTTTTATTTCTTTTGTTTGTCTGATTGCTGTGGCCAGGACTTCCAATACTATGTTGAATAAGAGTGGTAAGAGTGGGCATCCTTGTCTTGTTCCAGATTTTAGTGAGGCTTTCAGCTTTTCTCCACTGAGTATTATATTTGCTCTGAGTACTTTTATTCTTCATTTTGTTAATGTGGTGTATCGCCTTGCTTTATTTGTAGATATTGCATCCCTGGGATAAATACCACTTGATCATGGCATATGATCCTTGTATTGTCGAATTTGGTTGATTAATATTTTGTTGAGAATTTTTGTACAAATGTTCGCCAACGATATTGGTCTATAATTTTCTTTCTTTTTTTTGTGGTATATTTCTCTGCTTTTGGTATAAGGATTATAGTGATCTTATAGAGTGAATTCAGAAATGTTCCTTCCTCTTCATTTTTTTTTTTTGGAATTGTTTAAGAATAGATACTAACTCTTCGCTTAATGTTTTGTGGAATTCACCTTAGAAACCACCTGGTCTGTGTGTGTGTGTCTGGCTTTGGTATCAGAATAATACTGGCCTCATACAATGAGTTTGGAAGTGTTTCCTGGAGGATGTCAAGAAGAGTTGCTATTAATTCTTTGAACATTCGATAGAATTTTACAGTGATTCTACCTGGACATAAACTTTTATTTGCTAATTAAATATCCTTATGGTTATAAGTCTGTTCATATTTTCTATTTCTTTATGATTCTTTCTTGGCAGGTTGTACGTTTCTAGGAATTTATTCTTCTGTTTTTGCTTACTCAATTTGTTGATATGTAATTGTTCTTAGTAGCCTCTATAATCCCTTCTATTCTGTGGAATCAGTTTTAATGTCACCATTTTCATTTCTGACTTTATTGGAATCTTCTCTTTTTTTTTGTACTTAACTAAGGATTGGTCAATTTAGTTGATCTCTTCAAAACAAGCAACTCCATTTTGTTGAATTTTTAAATTGTTTTTCTAGTTTTAATAGTTTTGTAGTTTTACTTATTTTTCTTCTAATCTTTATTATTTCCTCACTTAGAGTTTAATTTGTTTTTCTCTTTCTGGTTCGTTGTGATGTAAATTTAGGGAGTTGATTTGAGATTTTTCTTTTTTTTAAATTATACTTCCATTTTATGTTATTGTCTGTTAAGATTTTAACCAGAATTAAAGTTGCTATGCACCACCATTACAGTATAACAGTATTCTTTATTTTTTAATATATTTACCTTTACCAGTAAGCTTTATATTTTTGTATCCTTTCATGTTGCTGTCTACAGCAGCACTCCCTTTAGCATATCTTGTAAGGGAGATTTAGTGAGGATGGAGCTTTTGTTTATCCAGTGATGTCTCCCTCATTTTTAAAGGACAGTTTTGCTGGATATGGTATTCTTGTTTGGTAATTAACTTATTTTAGCACTTTGTATGTACTATCCCATCCCTTTGGCCTGTAAGTTTTCTGCTGAAACCATTTGCTGAAAATTTTATGAGAAATCCATTGTACACGAAAAGTTACTTTTCTTTTGCTGCTGTCAAGACTATTTTTGTCTTTGACATTTGATAATTTCTAGGTGTTGGTCTCTTTGAGTTTATCCTGATTGTATTCTTTTGAACTCCTTGAATTTGGATGTAAATCTGCCTCAGAATAATTTCAGCCATTATTTCTTCAAATAAGCTCTCTGTTCAACATGAGATCTATCTCTGTCTCTTCTTTTGGAATTCTCTTAATTCATATGTTGATCTATTTTATGATATCTCATAAGTCCTCTGTATTTCTTCATCTTTAATTTTTTTCTCTTTTGACTTAATAATTTCAAAAGACCTATCCTTGAATTCACAGTCTCTCTTCTGCTTGAGCAAGTCATCTTTTGAACTCCTCTAGTTATTTTTTTTTTCATCCAATTTTTGTATTTTTTTTAGCACCAGAGTTTCTTTTGGGGCTAATAGTTTTTATTTCTTGATATTCTCATTTTGTTCATGCATCATTTTTCTGATTTTGTTTAGGTGTCTGTATTCTCTTGTAGATCACTGACCTTCTTTAAGACAGTTGTTTTGAATTCTTTGTCATGTAATTCATGGATATTAATTTATTTGGGGTTGGTTTCTGGAAATGTATTTTTTTCTTTTGATTCAATCATGCCAACTGTTTCCTTGTGTGAGTTGTGATTTTGTGAGGTTTATGCATCTGTATGAAAAAACCACCTCCTCCAGTCTGTATGGACTGGTTTTGTACAGAGGAAAACTGTCGCTGATCAGCCCTGATAGAGATTCTTGGTGCCTCTGAAACCTTTTTTGGGGGATGCTGCTCCTGTGACTTGACCATGTAATATCCTTATTAGAGATATCAGTTTCTTTTTCCTTAGCTCATAATATCTTCCTCCCTCTTCCGTCTGTCTTTGTTACTGCAGGTTCTCTGGTTCTGCATCAATAAGATATCACACTCTTTTGTCTTAGTAGCCCATAGGCTTCAAAATATGCCAGCTTTCTCCCTCAAATAGGTGAGACAGATAACAGTCGCTTGGGCACCTCTCTGAAAGTCTGGAATCCTAGGTGCACAACTCAGTATCTTCCCTCCAAACTGCCATGTGAAAGAAGTCAAAGTTGCTCCTTCTGTTTGTGCTGAGTTGTGATGGCCTCTGCTGTGGTATTGCAGGCCTTTTGGTGACATTTTCCACTTCTTCACTTTCAGCAGCCTCTGGTCACCTAGGCAAGCACAAATCAGTCTCTCAGGTAGCCCTCGAAAATCCAAATCATTAAACTCAGGTTCTACTCTTTTCCTTCCCTTGAAGGAGAAACTGTGAACCAAGCTGAGCTATGCTGGCTTCAAGAAGGGACCATCACATATAAATTGAAATGGCTCTTCTTATTTGTTTCAGCGTGGTTCTTCTCAGCTTTGTATTCACCTGGGGTACTACAGATTCTTAATTTCTTTCTGAAGTTCTCATAAAATTATTTTGGTCCATATATTAATTCACTGTCTCCATGGGGGAATGAAGGCTAGTGCTTCCTGTTCCACCATATTGCTGATGTCACTCCAGTTATAATGAGCATTTGTATCTTAAAGTTTAAGATGGGTTTCTACAAAATATTTGATGCAAATAAACTTTTTAATTTTTTTACACTGAAATTGTGGGGAATAATTTATATGTAACTCACAATCTTTAATAATTAGTTTGCTATTTAGTTTTATATTTTATAAATAGAATATGTGGTTAGAGAGAATTTCTTTAAACGTGGTTATTCTAGCTCTATTTGACTTTGAACTTTAATAAGATGAATACTCAGGAGTTATCCACAGACGATTATCAGCTTTAAGATTTGTAGCCTCTAGATGACAGAATGAAAAAAAAGCATCGTTGTAAAAATGTGAAGGAGCAGATATTCATCAATTGAGGGAAAGAAGCTCTTGATTTAGGGTTTGAAAGATTACTAGGGTTAGTTACAATTGTGAGAGTTCAGCGGCTATTGGGATTTTGTTCAAGAGAATGGGGGATTTTATATCAATTATAGGAAAAGGAAAGGAAGATTATAGAAAATCTAAAGATGTAGGATATCTTAGATTATGCACTTATTCTAAAAAAAGTGTTCTACAGTAATTAAATAATAGACTAAATAATTTGAGCAATATTATTTTACGTTCAATCTGTGCTCTGTTATGCACATGTGGCAATTATAAGTTCCATATTTTAATGCTTTTGTCCAAAGGTCATTAAAAGATCTGTGGAGAAGAGGGTAGAGCATAATATTTAGAATGGGTTCTAGAGATAAGAACAGAAACTTTTTGTATGTACAGTGAAGTTACAATTTAGAATATAACTTTGAATAAAAATGATCAAACCAATGACATTATAGTTACCTATCATTATTAAATGTTGGCTCTAATTTTTAAAATACCCTTGCCCCACACATAACGAGATATTCTGAATTCTAATCTCAGCTCTCCTGGGGAGTAATTTACTCTTTTATTCAAATATTTCTAAAGGGTTTCTATGTAAAAACATGTAAACACATTCTGGTATTATTCCAGATGCATGGAGTAGATCAACAGGTAATAAAAATGTCTTCCATAGTGCGTTGTGCATGATAATTTATTTCAGTTTGAGAAGAAAATAATGGAACTTTCTCAGAAGTTTCTGAGGAGAAAACATGTGTTTATTTAAAATTTTTTTTTGTATGTGCATAAATTTAAAAAGTTATCTGGGGAGAGAGGACAAGATGGCGGGGGAGTAGGGGGACATGCTCGCCCTCTCCCACAAACACAACAAAAAAAGCACATCTACAGAATAAATGACTTGCACAGAACAGCAACCAATCACTGGCAGAGGAACCTAAACTCCAATAACGGCAAGAAGTTCGTGACATTACTAGGCAGAATGGGAGAAAAGAGGAGAGTGAGAGAAGGTGAATCTGAGCAGGACAGGCGCTCCCGAAAGGGAACTGTGGAGGAGAAAGGGATGCCGCAGAGGTTAGTCCCTGAGAAAGGGCCGGGGGACGCCTGGGTGGGGGCTGGGCACCGAGACCTCGGCTCCAGAAGTTAGACCCTGAGAACGGGCTGGGGGGCGGGGCAGAGCGGAAATTGCTTGGGAGGTCTAGAAACCATTTGACGGGGCAGAGACTGCCTGGGAGACTAGAAAACAAAGCTGTCGCAGAGGAAGGGAGCAATACTCTAGGGGCGGGGAAGTGGAACGCTGCATCAGAGGGAACCTGGGAGAAGAGCCTGGTCTGCGCCCGTGCTGGGGAGGGGAGAGAAGAAGGGGTGGGTCCCCATAGAATACCCCCCATGCCACAGCAAGCTTACAGGCCCGCTAGCTAGCTGAAAGCTGTGCTTCCCAGTGCATCCCCTCCCCCCACCCCTGCCACCCACTATGCTCTTGCCGAACCTGGGGCTGCCTGCCATCCAGGAGGGCTGGCCTCAACAATTGCCTGAAGCCTACCACCGCAGGGGCTGTCCCTGCACAGGCCTGCTTGCCCTTTGGAGGGGCTACACTTCCGCAGAGCAGCACCAAACACCACCAGCCCCCGAGAAAAGGCCTGCAGCCCAGAAAAGCTAGAACAAGCCTAGCCAGGCCATGAATAGATCTGCCTAATTCTTGGAAGGTTTTTCTGAGTTGGGCTGCCCCAGGGAGGAGCCTCTTGGGTTTCCAGCGGCCCTGCTACCCGCCCAAGACCCCAGGGGGTGCTAAGACCTAGTGGACCAGCTGCATAGGACTGCCAGCTCCAGGCAGGACCCCCTGCAGCCCAGAAAAGCTGCAGCAAGCCTGGCCAGGTCGGGAAAAGATCTCAGACGGTTTTTCTGAGTCAGGCTGCCCTGGGGAGGAGCCTCTTGGGTTTCCAGCCGCCCTGCTACCTGCCAGAGCCCCCAGGGGGTGCCCCACTCCCGCGGAATAGCTGCTCAGCACCACCAGCCCCCTGGAAGAGGCCCTGCAGCCCAGAAAAGCTGCAACAAGCTCGGCCAGACTGTGAAAAGATCTGGCTACATTCTCAGGCTGTCCTTCTGAGTTGGGCTGCCCTAGGGAAGAGCCTCTTAGGTTCTCAGAGACCCAGATAGCTGCTACAGCCCCCAGGGGGTGCTGCACTCCTAAGGAACAGCTGCCCAACACTGCCAACCCCCTGCAAGAACCCCACAGCCTAAAAACACCAGAGCAAGCTCTGCATGACCAAGTGAAATCTGCTACCATCGTGGTGTGGACCTCCCAGTCCTGTCTGCCCTCAGGAAGCCCTCCTTTGCTTCAAAGAAACACTGTTAGCCCCATCAACACTCCAGAAAAGCCACACTGCCTCAAAAAGGATTGACCAACAACACCAGCCCTCAGGAAATATTCCACGGCAGTGACAGGGCAAACACTGCCCGATAATGGAGAGTACAACTCCCTCAGGAGAAAGAAAACAACAAGCAAGATGAAGAAGCTGAGAAACCACCCCCAGTCAAACCAACAGGAGAACTCACCTAAAACAGTCAACAATGAAACAGATCTCTGCAGTCAGACAGACCTGGAGTTCAAAAGAGAAATAGTGAAAATACTGAAGGAATTAAGAGAAGATATGAACAGTAATGCAGATACCCTCAGAAAGGAACTAGAAAATATAAGGAGGAGCCAAGAAAAACTAGAACACTCATTTGCAGATTTGCAAACTGAACTAAGGGCAGTAAAAACCAGAATGAATAATGCAGAAGAACGAATCAGTGATATGGAAGATAGAATAATGAAAATCACTCAATCCGGTCAACAGACAGAAAACTGAATCAAAAAACTGGAAAGCAATATAAGAGACCTATGGGATAATATAAAGCAGGCCAATCTACACATAATAGGAATTCCAGAAGGAGTAGAAAAAGACAAGGGAATGGAAAATATATTTGAAGAAATTATCGATGGAAACTTCCCAAATCTAAAGGATACTGGGTTCAAGATACAAGAAGCACAGAGGGCCCCAAACAAACTGAACCCAAATAGACCCACACCAAGACAAATTATAATAAAAATGGCAAAAGTTAGTGATAAAGAGAGGATCCTAAAGGTAGCAAGAGAAAAGCAGAATGTTATCTACAAGGGAACCCCCATAAGAACATCAGCTGATTTCTCTACAGAAACACTACAGGCCAGGAGGGAATGGCAAGAGATATTTAAAGTGCTCAAAGGAAAAAATATGCAACCTAGAATACTCTATCCAGCAAGAATATCATTTAAAATAGAAGGGGAAATAAATTTTTTTTCCAACAAAGAAAAACTTAAAGAATATAGCAACACAAAACCCAGGTTAAAGGAAACATTGAAAGGGCTTCTCTAAACCAAAAGAAAGGAAGGAAAGGGAAGAAAAATGAAAAGAAAAAAAAAAGATGAGGAAGAACTAGGACTGAGGAAACTGCAATCAGAGAGCAGTTACTCAAATAAGCCAGCATACAGATTTAATCATGAACATGCCTCAAACAAAATAAAATTAAAAAGAAAAAAATAAAAAAGAGTCATCAAAACCATAAAATGTGGGCAAGGGATGTTAGGAAGTAAATAACCCTTTTTATTTGTTTGTATGTTTCTCTTCTTAATTTTAATATAGTAATGAAGTGTTTGAACTTACAGGACCATCAGACTAAAACACACAATTATGGGAAGGGGTTAGCATACTTAAAAAACAGGGCAACCATAAGCCAAAACCAAATATTGCATTTGCAAAAAATGAAAAAAAAATACACTCAAGCAGATAATAACAGGAGACCATCCAACCAAAAAAAATAAATAAATAAAGGAAGAAGGGAGAACCATAGAATCAACTGGAACACGAGGTTCAAATGGCAATAAATAATCATCTATCAATTATCACCTTAAATGTCAATGGACTGAATGGCACAGAGTGGCTGAGTGGATAAAAAGGCAAAAACCTTCAATATGCTGCCTACAAGAAACTCACCTTAGGACAAAAGATACATATAGATAGAAAGTGAAAGGGTGGGGGAAAATATTTCATGCCAATAGACATGACAGAAAAGCAGGAGTCGCAACACTCATATCAGACAAAATAGACTTTAAAACAAAAGACATAAAGAAAGACAAAGAAGGACACTACTTAATGATTAAGGGATCCATCCAAGGAGAGGATGTTACTATCGTCAACATATATGCCTCAAATATAGGAGCACCCAGGTACATACAACAAATATTAACAGACATAAAGGGAGATATTGATGAGAATACAATCATAGTAGGAGACCTTAATACCCCCCTCACATCAATGGACAGATCCTCTAGACAGAAAGCCAATAAAGCAACAGAGATCCTAAAGGAAACAATAGAAAAGTTAGACTTAATTGATATCTTCAGGACACTACATCCAAAAAAATCAGAATACACATTCTTCTCAAATGCTCATGGAACATTCTCAAGAATCGACCACATATTGGGACACAAAGCGAATCTCAATAAATTTAGGAGCATAGAAATTATCTCAAGTATCTTCTCTGACCACAATGCCATGAAATTAGAAATCAACCATGGGAAAAGGAAAGAGAAAAAACCTACTACATGGAGACTCAACAACATGCTACTAAAAAAACCAATAGGTCAATGAGGAAATCAAGAAAGAAATTAAAAACTACCTTGAAACAAATGATAATGAAGACACAACCTCTCAAAACCTATGGGATGCTGCGAAAGCAGTGCTCAGAGAGAAATTTATAGCAACACAGGTCTTTCTCAAAAAAGAAGAAAGATCCCAATTTGACAACTTAACCCTCCACCTAAATGAAGTAGAAAAAGAAGAACAAAAAAGTCCTAAAGTCAGCAGAAGGAAGGAAATGATAAAGATCAAAGAAGAAATCAATAAAATAGAGACTCAAAAAACAATAGAGAAAATTAATAAAACCAAGAGCTGGTTCTTTGAAAAGGTGAACAAAATTGACAAACCCCTGGCCAGACTCACTAAAAAGAGGAGAGAAAGAACCCAAATCACCAAAATTATAAATGAAAAAGGAGAAATCACAACGGATACAGCAGAAATACAAAAAACCATAAGAGAATACTATGAACAACTGTATGGCAACAAGTTTGACAATCTGGAAGAAATGGACAATTTTCTAGAATCTTACAGCCTGCCAAAACTGAATCAAGAAGAAACAGACCAACTGAACAGACCAATCACTAGAAATGAAATTGAAGAGGTCATAAAAGCACTCCCTACAAATAAAAGTCCAGGACCAGATGGCTTCACAGGGGAATTCTATGAAACATATAAAGAGGAATTGGTGTCCATCCTCCTTAAACTCTTTCAAAAGGTTGAAGAAGAAGGAATACTCCCAAAGACATTCTATGATGCCACCATCACCCTCATTCCAAAACCAGACAGAGATATCACCAAAAAAGAAAACTATCGCCCAATATCATTGATGAATATAGATGCAAAAATTCTCAACAAAATCTTAGCCAACCGAATCCAACAACATATCAAAAAAATTATACACCATGACCAGATAGGGTTCATCCCAGGTTCACAAGGATGGTTCAACATACGCAAATCAATCAGCATCATACACCACATTAACAAAAAAAAAGTCAAAAATCATATGATCATCTCAATAGACGCAGAAAAAGCATTTGACAAAGTCCAACATCCATTCATGATCAAGACCCTTGGCAAAGTGGGTATAGAGGGAACATTCCTGAATATAATCAAAGCCATTTATGAGAAACCCACAGCAAATATAATACTCAATGGGGAAAAACTGAAAGCCTCTCACTCAAATCTGGAACAAGATAGGGATGCCCACTCTCACCACTGCTCTTCAACATAGTTTTGGAAGTCCTAGCCACAGCAATTAGGCAAACAAAAGAAATAAAAGGCATCCATATAGGAAGAGAAGAGATCAAACTGTCACTGTATGCAGATGACATGATACTATATATAGAAAACCCTAAGGACTCAACCCCAAAACTACTTGAACTGATTAATCAATTCAGCAAAGTAGCAGGATATAAGATTAACATTCAGAAGTCAGTTACATTTCTGTATACCAGCAATGAAACATTAGAAAAGGAATACAAAAATATGATACCTTTTAAAATTGTACCTCACAAAATCAAATACCTCGGAATACACCTGACCAAGGTGGTAAAGGACCTATATGCCGAGAACTATAAAACTTTAATCAAAGAAATCAAAGAAGATGTAAAGAAATGGAAAGATATTCCATGTTCCTGGATTGGGAAAATCAATATTGTAAAAATGGCCATACTACCCAAAGCAATCTACATATTCAATGCAATCCCTATCAAATTACCCATGACATTTTTCACAGAACTAGAACAAACAATCCAAACATTTATATGGAACACAAAAGACCCAGAATCACCAAAGCAATCCTGAGAAACAAAAACCAAGCAGGAGGCATAACTCTCCCAGACTTACTACAAAGCCACAGTCATCAAAACAGTGTGGTACTGGTATCAAAACAGACAGACAGACCAATGGAACAGAAGAGAGAACCCGGAAATAAACCCTGACACCTATGGTCAATTAATCTTTGACAAAGGAGGCAAGAACATCAAATGGGAAAAAGAAAGTCTATTCTGCAAGCATTGCTGGGAAACCTGGACAGCTGCATGCAAAGCAATGAAACTAGAACACACCCTCACACCATGCACAAAAGTAAACTCAAAATGGCTGAAAGACTTAAATATACGACAGGACACCATCAAACTCCTAGAAGAGGACATAGGCAAAACACTCTCTGACATCAACCTCATGAATATTTTCTCAGGTCAGTCTCCCAAAGCAATAGAAACTAGAGCAAAAATAAACCCATGGGACCTCATCAAACTGAAAAGCTTTTGCACAGCAAAGGAAACCCAAAAGAAAACAAAAAGACAACTTACAGAAGGGGAGAAAATAGTTTCAAATGATGCAACGGACAAGGGCTTAATCTCTAGAATATATAAGCAACTTATACAACTCAACAGGAAAAAAACCAATCAATCAATGGAAAAATGGGCAAGAGACCTGAATAGACATTTCTCCAAAGAAGATATACAGATGGCCAACAAACACATGAAAAAATGCTCAACATCGCTGATTATAAGAGAAATGTAAATCAAAACTACCATGAGATACCACCTCACACCAGTCAGAATGGCCATCATTAATAAATCCACAAATAACAAGTGCTGGAGGGGCTGTGGAGAAAAGGGAACCCTCCTGCACTGTTGGTGGGAATGTAAACTGGTACAGCCACTATGGAGAACAGTTTGGAGATACCTTAGAAATCTATACATACAACTTCCATAGGACCCCGCAATCCCACTCTTGGGCATCTATCCGGACAAAACTCTACTTAAAAGAGGCACGTGCACCCGCATGTTCATTGCAGCACTATTCCCAATAGCCAGGACATGGAAACAACCCAAATGTCCATCGACAGATGATTGGGTTCGGAAGAAGTGGTATATATACAGAATGGAATACTACTCAGCCATAAAAAAGAATGACACAATGCCATTTGCAGCAACATGGATGGAACTAGAGAATCTCATCCTGAGTGAAATGAGCCAGAAAGACAAAGACAAATACCATATGATATCGCTTATAACTGGAATCTAATATCCAGCACAAATGAACATCTCCTCAGAAAAGAAAATCATGGACTTGGAGAAGAGACTTGTGGCTGCCTGATGGGAGGGGGAGGGAGTGGGAGGGATTGGGAGCTTGGGCTTATCAGACACAACCTAGAATAGATTTACAAGGAGATCCCGCTGAATAGCATTGAGAACTATGTCTAGATACTCATGTTGCAACAGAAGAAAGGGTGGGGGAAAAACTGTAATTGCAATGTATACATGTAAGGATAACCTGACCCCCTTGCTGTACAGTGGGAAAATAAAAAAAAAAAATAAATAAAAAGCTGTAAAAAAAAAAAAAAAGAAAAAGAAAATCATGGACTTGGAAAAGAGACTTGTGACTGCCTGATGGGAGGGGGAGGGAGTGGGACGGATTGGGAGCTTGGGCTTATCAGACACAACTTAGAATAGATTTACAAGGAGATCCTGCTGAATAGCATTGAGAACTTTGTCTAGATACTCATGTTGCAACAGAAGAAATGGTGGGGGAAAAATGTAATTGTAATGTATACATGTAAGGATAATCTGACCCCCTTGCTGTACAGTGGGAAAATAAAAAAAATTATTAAAAAAATAAAAGAAAAGAAAAAGTTATCTATAATAGTACATTAGAGCATATAATTATTTAAAAAATTAGTAAGTATATTAGGGAAACTTTTTACAGGTGTAAGAGTGTATAAAATTCAGTCCATTGGGATAAAAGGAATGGAACTTTTAGGTTCCAGCATAACAATGTTTTTAGCATATTTATTGAAGCATAGTTTATACACCATAAATGTTTACTTTTTAACGTATATTTTTCAATGATTTTTAGTAAATTTATTGTTTTGCAATGATCACAATAAATCACTCAGAATATTTCCAGCACTCCCCAAATTTCTATAATGTCTATTTTAGTCAATCCCTATTCCCTCTGTTTTCTGTCTCTGTAAATATGCCTTTTTAGACATTTCATATAAACTGAATAATAGAATATGTAGTCTTTTGCATTTGACATCTTACGCTTATCTTAATGTTTTTGAAGTTCACTCATGTGGTTGTATGTATCCATAGTTCACTCCTTTTTTAAATTTTTTCCATTATAGTTGATTAATAGTGTTCTGTCAATTTCTACTGTGTAGCATGGTGACCCAGTCATACATACATACACACACACTCATACACATATATATTCTTTTTCTCACATTATCCTCCATCATATTCCATCACAAATGACTAGATATAATTCCCTGTGATGTATAGCAGGATCTTGTTGCTTATCCACTCCAAACAGAATAGTTTGTGTCTATTAACCCCAGACTCCCAGTCCATCCCATTCCCTCCCCTTCTCCCTCCCCCTTGGCAACCACAAGTCTGTTCGCCAAGTCCATGTTTCCTTTCTGTGGAAAGTTTCCTTTGTGCCATATATTAGTTTCTAGATATAAGTGATATGGTATTTGTCTTTCTCTTTCTGACTTACTTCACTCAGGGTGGGAGTCTCTAGTTCCATCCATGTTGCTGCAAATGGCATTATTTTGTTCTTTTTATGGCTGAGTAGTATTCCCTTGTGTATATATACCACATCTTCCTATTCCATTCATCTGTTGATGGACATTTAGGTTGTTTCCATGTCTTAGCTATTGTGAATAGTACTGCAATGAACATATGGGTGCATGTATCTTTTTCAAGGAAAGTTTTCCTTGGATATATGCCCAAGAGTATGATTGCTGGGTCATTTGGTAGTTCTATATTTAGTTTTCTGAGGTAGTTCACTCCTTTTTATTGCTTAATATTACATCGTATAGATATAACACATTTTGTTCATCTAATCTCTAGTTAATGGACATTTTGATTGTTTCAGGTCTTTGAGTACTATGAATAATATTGCTATAAATATTTGCCTAGAAGTACTTGTGTGAACATATGTTTTAATTTTCTTGGTTGGACTGGTAAGAGTGGAGGTGCTAGGTAGTTTGGTAATTTTATGTTACTGTCCAAGAGAGTTTGAGCTTCTTCACATCCTTAGTAACACTTTGTGTTTTCAGATTACAGTCTTCTAGTGGGTGAATAGTGGTATCTAACTGATGTTTTTAACTTGTTTCCTTGATGACTAATATTGTTGAGCATATTTTCACACATTTATTAGCCATTATATGTCTTCCTTGAAATTTCTTTTTAATAGTTTGCTCATTTTTGAGTTGTTTGTTGTTATTGAATTCTAGGCATTTTTACATATTTTAGATAAAAATCCTTTATAGAAGAATGATCTGAAGATAGTTTCTCTAAGTTTGTGTCTTGTCTTTTTATAGTATTAATGATGTGTTTTGAATCTGAAAAAAATATTTTAAGGAAATCTAGTTTAAGTTTTTTTTAATGGATTGTGCTTTTGTTATCATTTCTAAGAACTCTGACTAATTCAATGCACAAATATTTTGTTATGTTTTCTTCTAAAGAATTTATAGCATTAGCTCTTGTGTTTAGAGTTATAAACCATTTTGAGATCATTTGCATATGTTGTGAGGTAGGAGTCTAAGTCAATTTTTGACATATGAATATATAGTTACTCCATTATCACATATTGAAAAGTTTCCCTATTGAAATGTCTTGGCTTTTTTTTTTCTCTTTTTAGGGCCAAGCCACAATGGGAACTCCTGTAATAACTTTGGAAATCAGATAATTTAAATCTACTTTGTAAAAGAAATTGTTTTGTCTCTTCTACATCCTTTGAATTTCTATGTAAATTTAGGGATTAATTTGTAAATCGACAAAATAGATTCCTTGAATTTCAATAGCAATTGAGTTGAATCTATAGATCATTGTGAGAATTACTATTTTAACAATATTAAGTTTTCTAATTTATGAACATGGAATATCTCCATATTTGTTTAAATATTCTTTAATTTCGTGAACAGTGCTGTGTAATTTTTGTTTGTTTATTTCTTATAACAGACTTTTTAAAAGAGTAGTTTTAGGAGTTCCCATCGTGGCTCAGCAGTTAATGAACCCGACTGGCATCCATGAGGACACTGGTTCAATCCCTGGCTTGCTCCGTGGGTTAAGGATCTGGCATTGCTGTGAACTGAGCTGTTGGTCGCAGACGTGGCTCAGATCCCACATTGCTGTGACTCTGGCATAGGCCAGTGGCTACAGCTCTGATTGAACCCCTAGCCTGGGAACCTCTGTATGCCACAGGTGTGGCCCTAAAAAGACAAAAATAAAATAAAATATAAGAGCAGTTTTAGGTTCATGGCAGATATTGAGCAGAAAGTAGAGATATCTCCTTGCCCCACCCCACACGAATAACATCTCATGCTATAAACATCTCCCCCCAGGGTGGTACATTTGTTACAATTGAAGAACCTTCACTGACACATCATTATCCCCCACAGTTCATGGTTTACATAGAAGGCTTACTCTTGGTGTTGTGCAGTCTATGCTTTGGGCAAATGTACAATGACGTATATCCACCATTATATTATAAAATAATTTCATGTTGTAAAAATCTTCTATGCTCTGCTTGTTAATCCATGCTTTTCCTTTAATCTCTGAAAACCACTGATCTTTTTTAGTCTCCCTATTTATTCCAGAATGTCATGTAGTTAGAGTCATACAGTATATAGCCTTCTTACTTTTTTTCATTTTTAATGAAACAATATTTTTATTTTTTCATTTATAGTTGGCTTACAGTGTTTTGTCACTTTTCTACTGTACAGCAAAGTGACCCAATCACTCTCTCTCACACACACACACACACACACACTCTTTTTCATAACCTTTTTATATTGGCTTCCTTCATTAATGATATGCATTCATATTTCCTCCATGTCTTTTCATAGCTTCATATCTCATTTATTTTCAGCACTGAATAAAATTTCGTTGTTTGGATGTATCACAGTTTATTTATCCATTCACTCACTGAAGGACCTCTTGGTTACTTCCAAATTTAGGCAATTAGAAATAAAACTTCTACAAACATCTCTGTGAAGTTGTTTTAGGGGACGTACATTTTCAGCTTCCCAAGGTAAATACCAAGGAGTGTGGTTACTGGATTGTAAGGTAAGAGTATGTTTAGTTTTGTAAGAAACCATCACTTGTCTTTCAAAGTGGCTGAACCATTTTGCCTTCCCACTAGCAATAAATGAGAGTTCCTGTTGCTTTACAATCTCATCAACACTTGGTGTTGTCAGTGTTCTGCAGTTTGGCTTTTCTAAGGATGTGTGGTTGTATCTCTGTTGTTTAAATTTGCATTTCCCTGATGACATATGATGTAGAGCATCTTTTCCTGTGCTTATTTGCTATCCATATACTTTCTTTGGTAAAGTATCTGTTATGGTCTTTGGCACATTTTTTGAGTTGTTTGCTTTCTTATTGATGAACTGTAAAAGTTATTTGTATACTTAGATAATAGTCTTTTATAATATACATCTTTCACAAATTTTCTCCCAATCTGTGGCTTGTCTTTTCTTTCTCTTGACACTGTCTTTCATAGAGCGGACACTTTTAATTTTAATAAAGTCCAAATTATCAATTCTTTCTTTCATGGAATGTGCATTTGGTGTTGTATATAAAAAGTCAGTCCCAAACCTAAAGTCTTCTAGATTTTCTCCTGTACTATCTTCTAGGTGTTTTATAATATTGTGTTTTATGTTTAGTCTATGATCTATTTTCGTTTAATTTTTGAGTTTTGTGAAGGTTATAATATCCGTCTAGAATTTTTTTTTTGTTTTTTTGGGGCTTTTTTTTGCATGTGGATGTTTGGTTGTTCCAGAATGTAAAGTCTGTGAACATTTATTTATTTATTTACTTATTCTTTTTTTTTCCTTAGGGCTGTGTCCGTGGCTTATGGAGTTTCCCAGGTTAGGGGTCAAATCGGAGCTACACCTGTCAGCCTACACCACAGCCACAGCAATGTGGGATCCGAGCCCTATCTGTGACCTACACCACAGCTCATGGCAATGTCTGATCCCCGACCCACTGAGTGAGGTCAGGGATCAAACCTACATCCTCATGGATACTAGTAGGATTTGTTTTTGCTGTGCCACAATGGGAACTCTATGTGAGCGTTGATTTATTTAAAAAAATGAATAAGACTGGGTCAGGGACTTACTATTTTAATTATTAAGTATATATTTGATCTATTATGATTAATTCTGTATTTTTAGATGTGAAACTCAAATTTTAGTTAAAACAGGAAATTTTAATATCTTTATAATCATAAAATATTATTGTTAACAAATCTATAAGAGAGATTGGTCATATGTAATTCCCATACCAGAAGTTATAGTATAGTAATTAAAAGTATGACTTCGGAGCAAGATTGCCTGGGTTTAATTCCTGATTCTTCCCTTTATTAGCCATGCTGTTTTTGAGAAAGTTGTTTAGCGTTTGTATGTCCCAATATATCCTCATATATAAAACGAGGGTGATAAAAATAGTAATTATTTCACTTTGTCTTTAATTTTGGTCAGTTTGATAAATATGTGTCTCAGGGTATTCCTCCTTGGGTTTATTTTATATGGTACTCGTAGTGCTTCCTGGATTTGAGTGAGTGGTTCTCTTCCCATGTTAGGGAAGTTTTTGGCTATTATCTCTTTGAATATTTTTTCTGTCCCTTTCTCTCTCTCTCTTCACCTTCTGGTACCCCTAGAATACGGATGTTGGTGCATTTAACATCGTCCCAGAGTTCTTTGAGACACTCTTCATTTGTTTTCAATCATTTTTCTCTTTTCCACATCCGTGATTTCCACTAATCTGTTCTCCACGTCGTTTATTCCCTCTTCTGTTGACTGCTTCTAATGAATTTTTTATTTCAGTTATTGTATTTCACATCTCTTCTTGCTGAAGTTTTATATCTTGCATCTCTTTGCTCAGTGTTTCCTGTAAATTATCCATCTTTGCCTCCAGTTTATTTCCAATGTCTTGCATCATCCTCAGCATCAACAGTCTAAAGTCTTTTTGCTGGAGGCTGAGAATCTCCTGATCACTTAGCTGTTTTTCTTTTCTTTTCTTTTTTTTCTTTCTCCCTTATCTGAGTTATAGTTCTCTGTCTTTTCATTTTTATAGGTTTTTGGTGTGGTGACCTTTTTACAGATAGTAGAGTTGTAGCCTCTCTTACTTCTGGAGTCTGCTTCCTTTGTGGCTGAAGCTGGTATGGGTGCTGGCTGTAGGCTTCCTGATGGGAAGGACTGATGCCTGCCCATGGAGCTGATTCCTATTCCTCTGGTGGGTGGGCTTTGTCTCTGGGTGAGATTAGAGGGGCTCTGTCCCTGGGGGGTCTTTATGCAGCCTGTTTACTGATAGGCGGGGCTATAATCCTGCCTGGATTATTGTTTGGCCTGGGGCTTCTCAGTGCTGATGGGTGGGACCAGATTTTCCCCAAATGGCCACCTCCAGAGAAAGGCACTCTGATGAATATTTCCAAGAGCTTTCCCTCCAATGCCCTTCTCCCACAACAAGCCACACTTACTTCCTGTTTTCCCAGGAGGTCCTCCAAGAACTGCAGTCAGGTTTGACCCAGATTCCTATGGAGACTTTGCTTTGCCCTGCGACCCAGTGCATGTGAAAGTCCGTGTGCGCCTTTTAAGAATGGGATCTCCATTTCCCCCAGTCCAATGGAGTTCCTGCACACAAGCCCCATTGGTCTTCAATGCCAGATGATCCAGGGGCTCTTTCTCCCAGTACCAGATCCCCATGCATGGAGGTTTGATGTGGGACTCAGAACTCTCACTCCTGTAGGTGAGTCTCTGTGATACAGTTACTTTCCAGTTTGTCAGTCTGTGGGGCTTCCTCCCTGGGAGGTATGGGTTGCTTATATAGCATACTCGCCCCTTCTACCTCTAGATGTGGCCTCCTCTTTACCTTCTGGAGTAGGATGTCTTTTTGAAAGTTTCTGGTTCATTTGGTTGATGATTGCTCAGCATTTGGTTATAAATTTTGTTGTTTTTAGGAGAGAAGTTGAGCTCCAGTCCTTCTATTCTACCATCTTAATCCCATCTCTGAAAATAGTAATTATTTCATAAAATTATTTAAAAAATTGGATAAGTAATTTGACAAACTCTTAGAAAATGTCTGTTGTATAGTAAGTGTTATGTAAGTGTTTATTATTATTTTTATAATCAATAATAACAGCAAAATGTCCAGTAGCAGAACTTAGTTGTAATACCAGCCCATCCTCTTGGTTCATTTTCACTTATTGAACTGCTTTAATTCAAAATATATTTAACTAGTATTAGTTAACTATCCTTAAGCGAGAAATACTTTCTGCCAATTACACATTTATCATTCATTGACAATTGTATTTGACAGAAACTCAATTAACTATAAATAAGACTAAATATAATAGGAAGGAAGCCAGTGTTTATTGATCATGTGCTTATTAGCTGTGTGCTAAGAATTCCTCATTCTCTTTTTTATAATTCCTAACTCTTCTAAATGGGTGTTACAGTTCCTAATAAGTTTTAGCCAGTTTAGAGTGTTGCTTCTCAGCTCTCAATATATTGAATTACCTGGGGGTCTTGCTGAACTGCAGATTCTGAGTCAGTAGGTTTGTGGTAGGCCTGAGTTTCTACATTTCCAACAAGCTCCTAGGTTTTGCCACTATTGCTTGTGACAGACTACACTTTGAGTAGCAAAGGCTTAGATCATAAAGAAGCATCCTATGCAATATTTAGTAATATGTGTCTGAAAGTTAAACTACTTCAGAGCATTCTGTGGCCATTGTTTAGAATCTGTACTGATTATTCATTACTGACTTCTGCATTTAACTTTGTGTGCTGATTTTTTTTTTTTTTTTTTTTGTCTTTTTTGCCATTTCTTGGGCCTCTCCCTCGGCATATGGAGATTCCCAGGCTAGGGGTCTAATCAGAGCCGTAGCCACCAGCCTACACCAGAGCCACAGCAACGCGGGATCTGAGCCGCGTCTGCAACCTACACCACAGCTCACAGCAATGCCGGATCATTAACCCACTGAGCAAGGGCAGGGACCGAACCCGCAACCTCATGTTTCCTAGTCGGATTCGTTAACCACTGCGCCACGACGGGAACGCCTGTGTGCTGAGTTTAATTCATATTGTATTGATTGTCAGTATTGCTTCGTAGGAAATTTGTGGTCTCACTAATGGTGTGAATTTCAACTTGTATATAATTGTGTATGTTCTTTAGAAAGACTCGTTCCTGGTGTCTAAAAGAATTCATTTTCAGGGGTTGTTGTGAAATCTTTCTTTTGGCCTAGTGTACATACAGTTTCAAATTTCTAAGTGGTGAATTAAATATTAAATATTTGAAAAATATCATCTTTGACCTTGGATTTTAAGAGCTCCCTTCCACTCCTCGACCCAATCAAGTAGATAGGACAGTTAAGACACAGCAGTATGTTTATGGGTAATTGAGATAGTCTAGTGTTTTGGCGATTTCAAAGATATTTTTAAATGCTTACTCCAGGATGTTTCTTTCTTTTTTTCCCCTGCCCCCTTTCCAAACCAATTATAAGCTACACCTCTGTGGTGGTCTTTCGTAGTAGAGGGAGGGGAAAAAAAAAAAAAAAACTGGGAGGAGAAAGACCATAAGGGACCAGTAATTGGAAGAACACTTTTTAATTTTTTTTATAGTTTTTTTTTCTTTTTTTTTAATGATCATAACAATCTGATTTCACAGGATTTCCATCCCACAGCCCAGGCACATTTCCCCCACCCCCCAAACTGTCTCCTCTGGAGACCGTAAGTTTTTCAATGTCTGCGAGTTAGCATCTGTTCTGCAAAGAAGTTCAGTCTGTCCTCTTTTCAGATTCCACATGTCAGTGAAAGCATTTGATGTTGGTGTCTCATTGCCTGACTGACTTCACTTAGCATGATAGTTTCTAGGTGCATCCGTGTTGCAAGAAATGCTGGTATTTATTTCTTTTTAATGTCTGAGTAATATTCCATTGTGTATATGTACCACCTCTTCTTGATCCACTCCTCTGTCATTGGACATTTAGGTTGTTTCCATGTCTTGGCTATTGTAAATAGTGCTGCAATGAACATTGGAGTACATGCGTCTTTGCGAGTCGTGGTTTTCTCTGGATAGATGCCCAGGAGTGGGATTGCTGGATCAAATGGTAGTTCTATGTTTAGTTTTCTGAGGAATCTCCATACTGCTTTCCCCAGTGGTTGCACCAATTTACAATCCCACCAACAGTGTACTAGTGTTCCTTTTTCTCCATACCCTCTCCAGCACTTACTATTTGTAGACTTTTGGATGATGGCCATTCTGGCTGGTGTAAGGTGGTACCTCAGAGTGGTTTTGATTTGCATCTCCCTAATAATGAGTGACGTTGAACATCTTTTCACGTGTTTCTTGGCCATCTGTATGTCTTCTTTGGAGACTTGTCTGTTTAGATCTCTGCCCATTTTTTGATAGGCTTGTTTGTTTTTTTGGTATGGAGCTGCAGAAGTTGTTTATAAATTTGGGAGATTAATCCCTTGTCAGTCGATTCACTTGCAAAGATTTTCTCCCATTCTCTGGGTTGTCTTTTTGTGTTGTTTAGGGTTTCCTTTGCTGTGAGAACACTTTTTAATTTTAGGCATAATTTTAACTGAAAATTTTGTTGAGATAACTGTAGGTTCACATGCAGTTGTAAGAAATAATACATTAAGATCCATTTATATCTGGGAAGTAAATGAAGATCACCACAATGAGAATAGATAGAGGCTGTTTATTCCAAGCTTGCTATAACTAGGGAGCCAGCCACCATCACTTGCATTCAGCAGAGATGCAAAGGCAGGCAGGGGATATGGAAGCTTTATAATGGAAAAAAGGTAAAGCCTTTTTCAGGTGTGTTCTGACTGGGGATTGTTGACATGAGGAAATTGGAGATTGGCTAACTACAAGTGAGGCATTGGTTTGGAGGGCATATTTGACTTTTTCTAATTGATCCTGAGTTGGCAGGGTGGCAAAAAATAGGGAAACTGGCAATTACTGAATGAATCCTGGCTGTTCTGGGTCAGTTGCTACAGTTTAGCTTCCCGTGATGGCTGCTCCAGAGGTTATGGGTTAGAGTTCATATGTCTTATGTGGTTCTGCCATTATCTGCTTGTATATACAGACCCTCAGCACTACCAAATTCCTCACACTGTTAACATTTTTGCCAAACCATAGTATCGCAATGAGGGTATTGACATCGCTACAATCTTCAGATCTTATTCAGATTTCTCTAGTTTTTTTTTTTATTGTTTATTTTTTTTAAACTTTCAAGCAGCTCTACTTTTAAAAAGCTTTTTATTGCAATGTATCCCTTTCAAGCCTCTTTCCAGCCACTACCCACCTCACGGGCCAACCAGTTTTCCTACGTTTTTAGACCAAAACTTTGCTCTGTGAAGTTGGAAGATGGTGTTAAGGGACACTAAATATAATGGCAAAGAGGAAATGAGACTTTCGCAGACACTAATATCCCAAGCTGAAAAAATTCTTTTCCCTTAAATTGTTTGACCTAACTGAAACTTTAATTTCTACCATCTTTTAAAAATAGAATAGGAATTCCCTCTGTGGCCCAGTGGAAGCGAATCTGACTAGTATCCATGAGGATACAAGTTCAAGCCCAGGCCTCGCTTAGTGGTTAAGCATCCAGCGTTGCTGTGGCTGTGGTCAAATTTCTCCAGTTTTGATTGTACTTGTGTATGTGTGTGTGTGAGCACATACACATTTAGTTCTATATGGTATTATCATATGTAGGTTAATGTATCTACCACCACAAAAAAGATATTGAACAGGACAGTTGCATCCTGTTGTGTTGCCCCTTTGTAATGACACCAACTTGTCTCCCATCTCTAATCCCTTGAAACCACTAATTGGCTCTTCATTTGTAAAATTTTGTCATTTCAGAAATGTTATATAATATATATGTAATTATACAATATGTGACTGCTTGGAATTACCTTTTTTTTACTCAGATTAATCCTCTGGAGGTTCCCTGTTTGCTTTCAAAACCATTTTAGTTACTCGTATAATACATGAATAAATTCTTCTGAAACATTAAAATAGTAAAAATAAGTTTAAAGTTTCCTTTAATGAAAAACACTCTCAATCCTAGTCTCCACACTTGAAATAATTAAATATTTATATAGTTATTCTCTTATTGAAGTTTTATACCTCCCCAATTTTGCTACAATAAAAAGCTACATTGGGCATTTTTATGCATGCCTCCTTGTTTGCCTCTGACAATTTTTTTCTATGTTTGACACCTAAAAGTGGAATTTGGGTAGTATCAAATGTATAGTTTACATTTTAATTTATTTCCAGATTTTCCTTTAAATTTGTCTGTACTCACTTATATGCCTTATAGTGGTACCTCAAAATGCCCATTGCCTCTTTTTATCCGAGGTCTAATAGAATTATAACTTAATTTTTTCTCACGGAAATTGTATGAGTAAAGAATGCTATATGATTACTGCTTTAATTTATACTTCCCTGGTTACTAATGAGGGTATCTTTTAAAGACTATTTATCGGAGTTCCCATTTTGGCACAGTGGAAATGAATCCGACTAGGAACCATGAGGTTGCGGGTTCAATTCCTGGCCTCACTCAGTGGGTTAAGGATCCACTGTTGCGGTGAGCTGTGGTGTAGGTTGTAGCAGCAGCTTGGATCTGGCATTGCTGCAGCTGTGGAGTAGGCCAGCGGCAATAGCTCCAATTAGACCCCTAGCCTGGGAACCTCCATATGCCCTAAAAAGACAAAAAGACAAAAAAAAAAAAAAAAATTATTTGCACCAAATAATTCCTGTTCTGTGGTGGTGTATTCGTATTCGTGTTCCGTTTTCTTTTGGGTTAGTTTGTTTTTCTTCTTGATTGTTTTTTTCAAAACATTTTCTTTTCCTGGATATAATCCATTGTTTATTATTCACACACACACGCACACACACACAGATTTACATTCTATAGATAATCTCTTAGCACTGCATATGTTAACTGTTTGACATTTAAAATTTGACGTTCAATTTAAAACCTTATCTCTTTCTGTATCTTTTTAAGGAAGGTCTTCCTACCTCTCATTTGTAAACCTTTGGTTTTGTGTTTCACAGGATCTAGGGCAGGTTTTCCCATGTTCATGTTCTAGTTCAAGCCCTCTCTGGCTCCTGTCTTAGCTAGGGTGTCTTCTTGATCTTTCCAGCTGAAATGTCTTGTCTTGGTTTTGACCACCTCTAAGAGATTACATATATTCATTGTGCAAGTCTTATTTCTTTATGATTTAGGTGGACAGCTCTGCCTTCACAAAAGCCTGGTAACATTGAAAGTACATACAATTCCAACAACAGATTTTTAAAAGTATTGGATAGTAAGTTCTAGTGTAAGGTCAAATCCCAAATATCCAGATAGATTTTAATTCCTTTCAAGACAGATCAGTAAATCCAAATATGATGATTCTATATATAGCTGATTTTGAGCTATCCCCTTAAAGCCAACTTGATATCTATTTTCTGTAGAAATGAAAAATTGCATGACTTTTACAGTAAATGTTACTTAAAGAAAAATTTGCCCTATAGTTTTTGGCCAAATATCTGGGGTCAGATGGAAAACCTTTGGAAGCTTACAACTTTGGCAGATCCCCAGAAAGCTTAGTAGTAAGAATGTTTTAGTTTCCTAATAAAAGTTTAAATTTATTTAAATTCTCAAATAGATAGTATCATTTGAAGAGATAGGTTAATGGCAAAAGGAGTATTATAACGTTGAGGTTTTTAAATATTGATTTTGGAAACACTTCACACTGAAATCATTCAATATAATAATTAGTTGATCCAGTTTTTCTTCCTATTGTATTTATAATTCTTATGGGAAGTATTTTAAAGCATAATAGGTTGCCAGCAGGAGCTTAAGTAGTAAAAATAAAGAATGGATGTCATTATAATTTTTTTAGAAAAAATTTCCAACTCTATTTCTGTATTCAATAAGTGTTTGTGCATTTATAGTTATATTCATCTCATGCCTTTTACCTAGATTTGTTTACTGTCTTAAGACTCAAGTATAAGTGGCTAATGATATATTTTCACTGAAAGATCACATATTTGTTAAACTCCAGTTTTTCTTCTGAATTCTCTAATTTAGTCAGTGGGACCATCCATTAATGATTCAAATAAGAAACATTTTAGTTATATTTGGATTATCTGTCACTTTCCATATCCAATTAGTTGCTAAATCCCTTTAATCCAAGTTTCTAATTTCCAAAATCATCTTTTCTCCATCTCTTCCATTACTATTGCTATAGCTTTAATTTAACCTCCTACCCCATATTCTCATTCCAAACCTCCCTCATCTGTCTTCTATTCCATTTTAGTGCAGGTTTTCCCCTAAAAAAGATCCTGAGACCAGGACTATTGTGCAGTTATTTATTTTGGGAAGTGATCCTAAGGGACAGGAGCAAGCAGCTGAGAAGAGTGAAACAAGCAAGAAGGGAATGGTGGTCTAGGGGTGTGTTATCAAGCTGAATTTCACTGCGGGTAATTTAGGGGTCTCTCCTGCTAGAGAATCCTGAGGAGTCATGTATAACATATCCCAGACCTATACATGTGAAGGATAAAAAAAGGAGCATTTATCCCTTGGTTTCCCTCTTCCATTGCTCAGTAGGTGTTAATTCCTGCATTTCCAAGTTTAGTTGAACAGATGCCAACTTGCGGTCACAGTAGAGATGTCTGATTGCAGAAAACAAAAAAGCAGGGCTGGCCTTATGTGTATGTGATCTGTCAGTGTTCTGCGCAGCCACTGGGCCCCACACTTTGAAGGTCCTAATGCTTTGTTTAATGCTCTGCTGTCACTGTTTTGAAATTAATAATTATTTATGAATAATAGACATTATATTTTCATTTTCTACTGGGCCTTGCAGATTATCCAGCCAGTCTTGTAAGAGACACATAGTGGCCCTGAAGTGAGGGGCTACTAGGTCATACCTGAGGTCAGTTGGCTGCCACAGCAAAAGTTGGATTAAAAAAAGTTAGCTAGGAAGACATGACATGAGGCCTAAGACATATCCTTACACTATATTCCGTGTAGTGTATCTCTATCTAAGTGTCTGTGTTTCTATTCATGAAGCATTAAGCAGTGATGGTCCAGCAAAGACTGCAAGGACTTATGAACCTTGTTATTCCAAATGGGTCCAGGGTATGTAAGCCTGGGGGCCTCTCTGCTTAGAGTAGTCCCTGAGGGCAACCCAGCAGGGTAGACATAGGCCTGATGACCACAGTGTGTTGGTCATTCAGATTAAATATACAAATGAAGTTACAAAGGTTTAGTTTGAATAGGGTATCATTCCCCTACACCTCCCAATTTTGACTTGCAGAGGTTATTTCAACATCAGCTGGAGATAGTCCACCAATGTCGAAAGCACATTTAGACTGGTAGGCTGGGAAGAGCACCACTTTTGTTTGCCTTATTTTTCTTCTCCAGTGTAGTGCCTGCTACTCCATCCCTGGGTCTTGAGGGAGGGAGAGAAATGCATCAAGAAGTGATTTAAGCTATTTCCCAATAAATATTTCCCTCCTATAACATCTTCCTTCTACCTCATACACATTATAAGGGATCTACGGGAAAAGCTAAAAAGAGAGCTTTGTGTGAGTGTATAATCTGGAGGGCTTTGTCTTCTACCCTGTAATATTTTTACTAACCAAACAACTTTGTAAGCTTTAAATATCCAGGAGCTGGGGATATTTTGATTGGTTCTAAGATAAACTTTGGTTTTTAATAGTCTATAGAAAAAAATACTAGAAAATACAAAGCAAAAATAAAATATTTTTTTATTAAGTGAGAATTTCCCCACAAGTTAAGGATATATCAGATATTATTTGTTTTATGGGCAGGAAAACTGTAATGTAATACAGAGAAAGATACTAACTTCTTCAATTAGAACACTAGCAAGCTAAGTATGAACATAATCCAGCTTGGTATTTTGCTCAATGAGTTGGCAGTATTATTTTTAGAATCTCAGTTTATACCGGAAACCTAAAGGCTATCTTTATCACTTCCTTACCTTTCTCCCCCATTTTTAAGTGTGAGGCTATGAAGTAATGGGAATGACAAATGATAATTGTTTAGGCCTAAAGAACAATGGATATCAAAAATTTATTTTTCAGTAAAAATAGTGAAACTACATTTTATCATATTACAGAAATAATTGTCATTAAAATGCTTATTTTGTAAATGTCCGTAGTTGTTTACATGTATTCAGATTAGAAGTAAATCACTGTGAAGGGACAGGTCAAAGGATTTTATAAGATTTTGTTTATGTTAACATGTATAAATCCTGTGTTTAGATACATGCTGAGGGTGCAAACACAAATGTTTCTATGTGTGTAGACATATAAATAAAAGTTGTAATGATTCAAGTATATGGATGTGAGAGGTTATTTTTTTTGCTGCTGTTGTTCCTTTTTCAAAGAGGCTACACTCAGCTGAACACTGGATTTTTCTTATGTCACCATTGTAAATTAACTTATTGTGATGATCTCCATGAAAACTGATGACAAATTATTTTTGAAAAATGTGGATACATTCATCACCATCGGATGTGATCAGCCACAGCGAAGATGTCCTTTGAAAAATGAAGTGTTCTAAATTAAGATGCTTAAAAAGTACAAATAACCAAAAAAGAAGTGAGCAAAAAGCCAAAGCTTTTCAAACTTGGTGTGTGAATATGTCCATTTTTAATGAGGAAAATGAGGTCCGAATCAGTTGGGGACTTTCAGAAGAACCCAATGTACTGGGCCTATTAGGGACTCTGTTCTCTGGAGGCCACAGCGATACAGTTCTTCATCCTTCTGCCAGGTGGCGCTATGGGGCAGTAGGTGCAAGACAAAACATCTGCTCTTGACCTGACCGTTTAATTGTACTGCTGACTCTGGTAACTGATTCTATTAGAAGTATGAAAATAAACATTTTACAGATGTCTAAATCTCTATATAACTGTGCTTAAACAGGTATTAAATTCTTCACTTTTGGTAAGAAGCTTCTGTGTTTAGAGAATGCATGCTACAGAAGTGGATAAAAGACTCGTGGTTTCCAAAATGCACTAATGTCTTTCATTACAACTGGTGCTTCATGCCTTATAAATACTCTGCTTTGAATATAAATAAAGCAGTATTAAAAATAAAACTCTTTTGTTGTCAATAGAGTGCCTTTTATTGGAATAGTCAGAATAGAAGGAATTTGAAGGTGATGAATAGAGGAAATATAGCATTAGTTTAACATGTGTAAGCACATACTTAAAATCATTTTTTTGAAAGGAAAAACCTCCCATATCATTTTTTTTTCTTCAGACTGAGTATTTTTTGGCCTATTTTTCCCCTTAAGGACAATTACAAACATTCTTAAAATAGTCAACTCTCTGTTTTTTTGCCACCACTTTCAGCATGATGTGATTTGGTGCTTTCTTCTTTGTTATAATGACCTGACTTCAAAATAACTCTCAGATTAATCTTCAGAAAGTTTCCAAGACTAGTGCAGGTGGCATACATCAGATTCAAAATTATTTAAAATGTTAGACTCCTTTTACCATTGCAAATTTAAATCTCCAAATTGTATAAATATATAATGTAACTGGATTCTTTTAATATGAAATACCAATTAGAAATGTGAGTCGATATTAATGTTTAGATTTTTCAAGAAATAACATCTAAAAGATGTGAGAATTTTGAAATCTATGGATAAGGGACAACTTTTTTTTTTTGGCTGCCAACATTTTGGTCTCTTCATGTTAGGTATATAGGCACTATAGTGACTATCAAAACAGTTTAATTTTTAGACATATCTTGCTTGTATTGATATTTATGAAGATCTATAGTTTATAGAGGAAATTTCCAAATGGGGGATAGTTAGCAGTAATTATTAAATTTTTTATGCAAAACTTATTATAAAAATATAAAGAAATCAGAGTAGTATAGATCCCAGATTGTGAATTAGTTTCATAGTGTTTGTAAAGGGAAATGTTTTTGCTGAAAATTAATAAGGACATTTTTTTAGAGTAGTTCTTACTGAATATCTTTACTATAACAACAGTAAAATCAAATACAAGTTGGATAAGAGCTGTGGCTTCAAGCAGTTTTCAGGTTAATGAGTGACTGAAAATTCTAATCCAAGAGAAATGCACAGAAATAAAAACGCTTATTTCAGAGTTATTGAAAACAGCATAAATGTATTAGAATAGGAGAGGAGTTAAAGTACTGACAAATCCCTATGATATGCCACTTAAAAATTATGTTTTCAAGGGTATATAATAGTATGTGCATATGTTCATCCTTTATAATTGGGAAGAAAGTTGGATATCACCTAATTTTATATGAAATAATTAAGAAATATACATTTAAAATATTTTAAGATTTTCCACCAATATTAAAAGCAATCATTTCTGGATAGTAGGATTATACATTTTTTAATCTTTATATACTCTGAAAATTTTCTTCACTACATGCATTATTTTTGTAATATGAAAAATGCATTTTATTTTAAAACAAACTTACATAAAGATCATGTAATAGTATTCATTTATGTTAAGAAATGTTTACATAAACACTTTAGCATCAATATTTTTTAGAAAATGTAAAATTAGATTCTTTCTGGTATTACTGATTATTATCTCCTCATTTCTCCCAAACCCAGGGCTAAATTTGTGTGTGTGTGTGGCGCATTATCTAACTTGTTTTGTTTTCTATAATCAGACCTAAAAAAAAAACTCTTTAGTTGTAATAAACTTTGTTTTGATAAATGTATACCTTTTACCTAGTGTTAGTGAAAGCTTAATTTTGTCTTTATCATAAGCACTGCTTTATAATACATAGGTGATGAGAGATGTTAGGTGGCATGAGTAAATGTGGCTCAAGACATTCTCTTACGCAGTGGTTTCTGGGCTTGGTTTTGTGACTGATTGATATCATTTATTGAAGACTTACTGTGTGCCAGGCATTGTGATAATAGAATTTATACACTTCATCTTGATTAATGTAACAAACTCATGTGCTCAGTATTATTATTTCCATTTTACAGACAAGTAACTGAGGCTCAGAAAGCTAATGGTTTACCCAAGGTCATAGGACTAATTAACTGCAGAAGCAGGATCTGAAAATAGGTCTTTTAAATTTAAAATCTCTCTCTTCTGTCTAAATGTAAATCAGTCAGTGTTTGACCATATAGATAAATTACTTCCTGGGATTAAGTTATTTTTTCACCTTTAAATTGAAGGACTTGGTCAAGGTTGGAGAGGACTCAAAGTTTTTCTAATAAAGAACTACTTTGAAACTTCCAAAAATCTTATGTTTGTACTTGGGACCAAACGAGAAAGGGTCCAAAATGTTGAGGGTGGAAACAGCTTGGAAACTGAAAAGATGTATCTTTTAAATTGCTGATAGATGGGAATTGACTGTGCCTGGGACTTATGCATTCTCCAAGGGACTATAGAACAATAATAGTTTGAGATTCTAAATGTAAAAATTTCTGGCCAAGTTATATGCTAATTAGCCTTATAATTAAAAAATATGCATGTAATGTCAGTTTTAAGGAGAGTCTATAAGCAGAATGTGACTAGTGTGAAGGCTTTGTTACAGTTGAATAAGGGAAGAAGAACTTATTTGTTACAAAAAGGCCAATAACAATTAAAGGAAACAATTGTCAGGTTAGAAAACAATTCATCACAGTGAAATAAAGAAATGCAATGAGAGGAGAAATAATAGAATCTCATGATGGAGCATGGACTCTATATTTGAAAATATTTTGCTGAGAGCACTCTGTTACCAGAAACAGATGAAGTGAGTGACCTCATGAGGCTTTTCTAATTTATGTGATTCTGTAACAGAGCACTCTGAAGGTACCTTGCTTATGACACTTTTGGATTTACATTTTATCACATAATGAACTGCTGAATGATTTTGGTTGAAATAGTTTCCCTATTATTGCACGAGTCATCTCATTATTGAATGGAACAACCCCTATGTGCTCCACAAAGCTCAAAACCGGAACTTGACTGTAATGATTTTCTAAGTTCATTCCATAATCAGTGGTGCAGTGCTTCATATTCATATCCATAAATATGAAAAGGTCTTGGTGATTCCACATGTGGCCAATATTATATGCCATTGAAATTATGCAATTTATTTTTGTAAAATACAAAAAATGACCAGAATGATATAGAAACCATAGAGTGCAGATTTTCTTTTTATTAATACTACCCCCCGGCCCCAATCTTAATACAGCACCTGATTTAGGACAAAGACAAAACGAAAGTGTATCTTGAATATGCATCACAGGTTCCAAAAATGAAAAGAAATTGGATTTGGATAGCACTTACTCAATAGACAGATATGATACATGGTAAGAAGGTGCACTGTCTGCCCTGTGATAGATTAAACTACTTTGTAGGAAAATTACTGTGAGCCAGTCACCACCACCACCGTGGCTAAATCTTTAATAAAATTCTCTTCCATATTCAGGAGCGAGGTATGAAGTACACAATAAGCAGAGTGAAGTAGAGTGCCATTTATCAAACACCGGCCAGGTCTGTAATCTTCTGTTTTATCCTTTCTTTGTACTTTATTTGTCTTTATTGTTGCAAGAAAGAATATTTACCCAGAGCAGTGGGCATGAAGCCCTGATAAACCTCCTTCTTCCCTTTTTTCCCTTTTTCTTACTCATTCTTGTCAACCTTGTCAGTATAATTTGTTTATTTCTTTCTAGGTGGTCTTTTGCTTGTTTGGCATTCTTTTCTCTCTTCCTTTTCTCTGCCTTTCTCTGAAATGTGCACTCAGGCTATGGGAAATGACACCAAAGCTACAGAAAAATGCAATGGGAATGCTAACAGCTACCATGAAGGACTGTCCAGGATGTATTCGGTAATGACTTTGAATGCCTTTTGGCAAGATACCAGTCTTAAAATGTTGTAGACAGCCCCTGGGTGGCAGTGCACAGCCAGTTCTGATGCCAACATAAGCATTTTCAGAGTAAAGATTTTATATCTGTATATGTATGTATGATATAGAGGATATATGTGTTCATGTGTGTGTATGTACACAGGATATATATATGTGTATATGTATGATATATACATATATGTCCCAGATAGGTATATGTGTCTATGTGATGTGTTCATGATATATACTTGTATGTATATATGTGTATATATATATGTGTGTATGTACATTATGTGTACATACATATGTGTGTGTATATATATATATATATATATATATATATATACACATATGTTACATAATTATCCATCTGCCCTCAAACTTACAAACTTAAAAGTGACTTTCATTTTGAAAGACACAAACTCTCAATCAAATTTATCCCATGTTTCTTAGGTGCAGTGATGGTAATATTGCTAAAAATAACTTGTGTCTTTTATAAAATCTTATGCAAAAATGGTTCTGGATATCCTAACCATGTGATGCTATCTTAATTGTCTGTTAAATCATGCAGTTGTGAATACAGATGCAGTGGAAGAGTTCAGAGGATAGTTAGAGTATGGACGGAGGTGCTTTGTGCCCCTCAGTCTGCACACTGCCAGTCTATGTGGCAGTCTTGGGGGTAAATTATTTTTAGTACTATTATAACCCTTTTTATTGTTTGAATAGCAGTTTTATGACAAAACATTTATATTCAGACTGCCTTTGTACTTGACTGAAAGAGAGCAATCATGGAGAGTGATAAGGTAACAAAAGTAATGATAACTGCATTTGTAAAGATGTACAAAATTTAAATGGATGTGCTAAAATAGACTGACGGTGGTTCTCTACCTGAACCTGGAGCAGAGATGGGTATGGTTCCTGTGACAGAGATGTATTTGCTATTTCGGGGCAGATGACTCTGTGTGTGTGTGTGTGTGTGTGTGTGTGTGTGTGTGTGTGTGTGTGTGTATTTTCCTTTGTCATTCTTCTTTTCTTTTAGTTAAATGTACTTGATATGTAGATGCAGGGGTAGCAATAGCAAATACAGAAATAGTCTGTGTTCAGATTGACTATTATCATAATTTTGTCAGAGCATGATACAATGCAACTGCATTTCTGAATAAACTATTCAACTCAAGTCTTAGTTCTTAGAAAAATTGTGATTATTTGCTCCTATCTAGCATTCATCTATTTCTCTGTCTCATGAGAATCTACCTTTCATGAAAAATTGATAATTTACTCTGTGAAAGAGAGGAGTATGGGGAGAGGGAGGGACCTCATATCTCAAAACATAATTCAGCAGCAAGAGGTCATTCTCTCTACTTGATATCATGTTTTCCATATATGTTTACAGTTCTGTCAATTTTCCTTGTTCCTAATGTTCTAACCATAAGTAAAAGCTAAGCTTCTTCTGGTCCAGTTACATTCTTTTGCTTTTTATTTTTAAATATTTTGTAGCATTAAAATAATGGATGTAACATAATAAAAAGTGTTGACATTGTGCAATTGCCTTGTGCTGTACATAAAACTAAAACTATACAATGTGGGATAGAAATAGTGTCTTCTCTTCACAAGGTATCCCCAAGGTCTCTTAAAATCAGCCATACATTGCCAAAGTCTATATTTTGTCTTCCTTTGCCCCTTCTCTTCTTCAGCAAAGTTAATAACTTCTACACAAAGGGAAAAAATCAATTTATTTATGTCCCACCTTGATTCAAAAAGAAATTAAGGTGGCTTACAAAGATACATAACATAAATTTAAAACTAAGCGAGGGAATTGAAGCCAAAGAAAATCCAGAGAAGGAAAGGGCACAGAATGGAGTGTAACTATGGAACCAAATGCCTACTGTGAAGCCCCGAGTACTGGCTAGACAGGGTACACATTTATTCCTCAGCTCTCTAACAACCAATACAAATATGGAAATACTTCCAGGGTACATAGAGTCAGTGTCAAGAGAATAAACTGATTCTTCGGGAGTTAAGCAACTGTCCCAGGTACACAGGTTCATGGGAAGTTAATCTCCTGGATCTCCATAGACAGAACATTGTATAATTCAGGGAAATATGTCCCTTAATCATAATCTATGGTCAACATACACATTAATATGATGAAAACTAGTTATATGTTATGCAGCCTCTTGGTAAAGCGAGTGGGAGCACATCTAAAGGTTGTTTGTTCATTCAGTAGTTATTTTATGTTTCATCTGTCACTGCAGCAGGTGGAAAATGCTTGTGAGCGAGAGGTGTAATCGTTGTCCTCATCAAACATAGAATCTTTGCCTGACAGTTGTCACTGACAAATTAGTTATCTGTGTGTAATGAGAAGTCCTGCAGATGGTCAGTAGGAGAAGGTTCTGGTTATGTCTGGTGGTCTAACTTAATTCACAGATAGATTGTTCTAAAGGCTAGAGAAATACTGAGACTCCAAAAATATGGTAGCTCTGTACAAATGACATTTCTATGAATCCAGCTTTTAATTTGTGATGAGTAGTGGTGAGTTCAAGATTGTACTTCCTGATAAGACTCTGAAAAGTGCTTTTGTTCTGTGTTGACTGTTGAGAACAAAGCCACATGTGTCAGGGATCAGTTGACTTCTGACTAGAAAGACAATAGAAAGTTGAATTTCATATTTAGCTATATTATTTTTTGCTTGTAAGGAGGAAAAGAAAATGTTTAGATATGCATTTTTGGCTGCCTGATTCTTCTATTTTGAATTCCTTTTCTTTTGCAATATGTGTAGTATTTTCTCTAGGCTTTATTTTTTTTAGTATAACTCACATACTAACCTGTTATCTTTAGAATTTTTGAACACCATTTCTATCAACAGTAATTTTTAGTAGCACATATCATAAATAGATTGTTTGGAAGGCATAGTTATTTACTAAGAAAATGTACGTGTCTCTTTGGAAAAGAGCATTTTATGACATCAAGGAAATAGTTTATTTTTTCATTAATAATATAATTGGACTGTAAATGCTCCTGTTGTGTTCTGTTTAGCTTGTTATTAATAGTATTCAGCATAGTTTAAATTTAAAATATGGAGATACAGCATTTTTGGCAATCTATCTTTTTGATTCTGTGTGTTTCTAAGAATGGCCTCATTTTTCCAGATCCATAATTAACTCCTTTCCTATGATTTGTTTCTCTTTTGAAACTGTTGGTGAAAACAGTGGGGAGGAAGGAGAAAGATGTCTAGTAAAAGGATTATGAATCCAAATTATGATAAAATGATGAAAAATAAAACCCTAGCATTTTCTGTCTTCTTGGTAAGATTGAAAGAATACATAGACATTGATAACTATTTTTGAATAATCAGGCCAAACGATTTATCAGGAAGACAATTGCTATTTAGTGTTAGTCTTTTTAACAACATGGAAGGAATCTGGCAACTTTACTCTCAAAAGTAACTCCCAAGTCTATTTTGATTAGCTGGCACCCTTTCCTGCCTTACCTAAACACACAGTCCCTGCAGCCACATTAAGTGCCCTTCTGGGAGTTTCCATTGTGGCTGAGTGATAATGAACCCAACTAGTATCCACGAGGACTCAGGTTCGATCCCTGGCCTTGCTAGTGGGTTAAGGATCCGACGTTGCCATGAGCTGTGGTGTAGGTCACAGACACGCCTCAGATTCTGTGTTGCTGTGGCTGTGGCTGTGGCGTAGGCTGGCAGCTCTAGCTCTGATTTGACTCCTAGCCTGGGAACTTATACACGCCACAGGTGCAGCCCTAAAAAAATAATAATAATAATAAAGTGAAAAGAAAAAAAATGCCCTTCCCTCTTTGCTACATTTGTTTATCTTCTTTGGAAGTAATGGAACAAATTATTGTATTAACTTGATTTTAGAGAAGTTTAGAAGAGTGCTATGTGGGATAACAGAATTTATCTCCTATACACTGCCATATTATAGGAAACAGAATTTCTTTCTTTAAAGTAGATGTCTGTAAGGAATGGTGATAGGAAATAGGCAACATTTATATCTTTTCTGGATAATCCACACATTTCATGACCTTTAGAATATTCCTAGAAAAAAAGTCTTCATGCTGCTCTCCATCTTCATGCTCCCAAGCCCAACTATCCACAGCCTAAACTATATGCTAAACACAGGAAGTATGTCCCCATTTCCTCCCTCTCAAAGAAATATAAGCCACGGTAATATCAACATGCCTTTTTACACCTTTACAGACTGATTCTGGGAGAGCCAACTGCTTTGTCTCTGCTTGCCCCTTGAGAAACAAAAAAAAAAGGTATTTTTGCCTTGGGCCATTCTAGTTAATGTTTATTGTTAAAAATTATGTCCTTCTTGAGGCTTAAAATAGTGAAATAAAAGTGTATCCACATTTTTTTGAAATGCATTTAGACTAACTAGAAATGGACGTGCAGACTATTAAGCAAAAATCTAAAGCTTACTCCTTTTTAAAAAAAATACAACTATTGGATGTACCTGCTATCAGTTCTCCATGGGCCTTTGGTCTTTTAGCTTTCATAAAACTGTTGCGTACAGTGGCAAATGGTCTCCACAGATACTGAGGCTTATATCAACTCTTAGAAATAAAAGATGGCTCTACTCTACGGCATAATACAGTTTCTTTGAACATTAGGGATTCTGGTCTAACCTTATGTATAACTAGCTATACTGTAGAACTAATAGATTTTCTTCTGGTGGCAAGTGCCTTTTACATCATAACAGAAAAATAGACTTGTTCCTTCATATTTTTTTGTTTCCTCTTTAGCTTCCTTGGCAAAAGATTTTTTGCACAATGTAATGAATTCCTACTAGACTCCATTGGGGAAGACCTAGGTGTTAGCCATGTTAATGACCATGAGAAATTACAAACTTAAGTTAGGTATAAGAAACGAGAAAAATCATATGAGAAATAAAAAGAAAGGAATGGGAGTTCCCTGGTGGCCCAGCGGGTTAAGGACCTGATATGGTCATTGCTGTGGCTTTGGTTACTGCTGACCTGGGAACTTCCACATGCTATGGGCACAGCCAAAAAAAATTAAAAAATTAAAATAAAAAGAAAGGTAAAGGAACTAAGAAAGTAGTAAGAGAAAGAAAAAGAAGAAATTGCTTCTAATCTAACTAAAAGGCAAAAATCTCAATACAACATTGTATGTCTAAAAAGAAATTTCTCCATGGACATAGCATGTTAAGTTTTGAGAAAGTAGATAACATTAGAAACCTTAAAAGATTTGCCTGTCAGATAAGAAATGCTGCCCTATAAAACTGGGATTTAGGAACTTTTTATTCAAAATAAGATATTCACAGAATAAGATATGACTTGGAATAGCATTGCTCTAAAGAAGAAAAGCTGCCTTTTTTTTTTTTCTGAGAGTAGCAGTAGTTGTTACTTTTTAGACATCCTTTCTTCCTTTAAAGAATGTAATTGTGAAGATTTAGTGGATAAGTTACTTGGATGAGAGGTGAAGAGTGCAGGAATTTCTCCTTTTCCTGCTTTTTTTCTTTAACATGATAAAAGTTTCATTTGGTAGTCAGAAAAACAGTTATTATATGTCTAACTCAGCTGATAACCAGAACCTGTGTTTTAAACTCAGTAAATTCCTTAAAGGATAGGGAAATACCAAGTAGCAGGTAAATATTGACATTAAATACATCGATTTCTCTTTTTTGCCCCTATCTCTTCTTTGCTACAGTTGTATCTGCATGTTCTTTCTGTGTACTGTAACTTTCTGTGTACATACTGGGGTATAATATTAGCACCCAAGGGATGATATTGTGATAGATAACCTAGTGACATGGTGTTTGATATCCAGGAGTACCCTATGTCTACATTCTTAAATCCTACATTGAAAAGTTTAATCCCAATAGTTTTGCAGGATTAATTTGTCCACTGCATGTAATTCATTAGCACCACCATTTCTGGCTAGGTGTGTGGTGAGGACTCTGATGTGATTCTCAAAAAAGCCACACTATTCAGCAAATATTTTACACAGTACAATCTACCTTTTTCCTAAGTAAGATGTTTAGGTAGAGGTACTAATTGTTACCAGAGGAAAAGTGAAAGTTTAGTAATACACACTCACTGATATTTAACTCAAATAGAATTCTAGTTGTAGAAGCTTAGAACTGGCGGTAATCTTAAAGGTCATTGGCTCTCCTCTCCGTATTGTAGGGATGAAAAAAATGAGGCTTAAAGTGGAATTCCCAAGATTCCAAGTTATTGGGAGAATAAATAGTAGAAATCATGTCTTAAAAATTAAACTTTGCTCCATTTTCTTTCTGGGCTTTGGGCTCTTCAGTGATATGTGTTACCTCTTACTTATATATTACCTAATTGGATTTAGGTTGTACATAATTCCCTTATATACAGAATTACTTTCTGACCATTTGTATGGTTAACTTTTTGAGTATTTTGACTGATATATAACATTCTCTCAAGAAGCAATTCCTAAAAATGAAATTTTGTTTATTTTTACTTATTTTAAGTTGACAGAATTGTAGAGATGAAAATGAATCTCATTTTTATTTTTTAAAATATTTTTTATTTTTTCTATTATAGTTGATTTACAATGTTCTGTCAACTTCTACTGTACAGCAAAATGACCCAGTCATACACACACACACACACACACACACACACGTATTCTTTTTTCTCACATTATCCTCCATCATGTTTCATCACAAGTGACTAGATATAGTTACTTGTGCTATACATCAGGATTTCATTGGTTATCCACTCCAAATGCAATAGTTTATATCTACTAACCCCAAACTCCCAGTCCATCCCACTCTCTCCACCTCCCCCTTGGCAACCAAAAGTCTGTTCTCCAAGTCCATGTGAATCTCTTATTTTATAAAAGGAAATTGAGGCCTAGATAAATTTCATCTCTTGTGCCAGTGTCACAGCTAACTAATGACCAAATGGAGAATAAAATACCAGGTCCCAGATCTCAAACCATTGCCCTTTATGTATTATATTCATTCCACTCATTTATAAAAAAATTAAATTATGAAATATTTCAAGCATAAAGAAAGATATGAAGAAAAGGAAAAATAGAATAATACAACTAATAACCATGAATCCTACACTAGGGTCTTTAAAAATCAATGTTTTGCTTTATTTGCTTCAGACCATTTTGTCTCTTCATTTCAAAGAATAAAGCAGATGCTGTTTAGCCCTCTGTATATCCCTTCCCATCTTCCCTCCTTCTAGTTTTCTTTTAATCTGTAATTGTATAATTTTTGTTCAGAAAAATTTCCAACATGGAAAAGTTGAAAGAATCTTACTGTGATCACCATCTATATAACTGCCATCTATATGTTGCTATTGACATTTTACTATTGCTTTGTCCTACATCTATCCATCTAGTTATTCCTACATTCTTCATTTATTTATTTTTTGATGCCTTTCACATGAAAGTACAGACATCAGTACATTTTCCCTTAAACACCTGCCATACATATCACCAATTAGTGTTCAATACTTATTTACATCTTTCTTTTGATGTAAAGTTTAAGTAGAATGAAATGAACAATTCTTAAGTGTACTTTGAGTTTTGACAATAGCATGTCTGTGTAGCCAGCCATCTGCACGATCACTCATAGAGCACTGTCATTACGTGGGAAAATTCCCTTATGCCCCTTCTCGGTCAGTCTCTGCCCCAAGCAGATATTTTCCAACACAGATTAGGTTTACCTGTTCTACAGTGGAATGTAAATGGAATCACACAGAATGTCCTGTTTTGTGTAAAGTTTTTTTTACTCAGGGTAGTGTTTTTGGGATGTATCCATGCTGTTGAGTGTGTCAATAATTCCTGTTTATTGCTACATTGTATTCCATTGTGTGGATGAATCTTGGCTTGTTTATGCACTCCCCTTTTTTCAGAGTATAGGCTTTCTAGTTTTTGTTTATTATAAACAAAGCTGCTATGGGGCCACTCCAGCCTTGATGAACGTACTGTTTCCATGATCTGTCTTTTCCCATCCATTTAATTTTAAACCATCTGTATCAATATTTAAAATATATCTCATATAGAAAGCATAGACTTTTGTCTGGCTTTGCTTTCTAATTGGAATTATTAATATACTTACATTTAATGTAATTCTTGGTGTCTTTGGATTTAGGTTATTAAAGTTTTGTTTCTTGTTTCTTTCCTCTGATTTTCATTTCTCTGTTCCCCTCTTACTATCTTATTTTGGACTATAGAAATGGTTTTCAAAATTTTAGAACTTCATTTATATATATTTAAATGGTTACTATAGGGATTACAATATACATCATCAATTTTTCACAGTTTAACTTGGATTAATATATTGCTTTAAGTAATATGTAGAAATTTTGCAACTATATAGGCCCATTTACTATTTCATATTTGTGTAATGTATGTAATTCTTTTGCCTTTTCAATTCTTTTGCCTATTCAATTTCTAAAGCAGGACAAATTTGATGCAAATTATTTTTGAAAACACTTAATTTCGTTAAAGAAAGTGGAGACTCAGAAGAAATTATGGATGAAGTGACACAAATAAAAATTAAAACTATGGAAAATATAAAATCTTAATAACTTATAGTAATATAATAATAGATAACCTTATAATAATAGATATAATAATAGAATAATAACCTATAAAATAAAAGGAAAGTATCATCTCAAAAACTGTGGACAAATTATGAATGAAATCAGAGACAAAACATTTTTAAGTTTATAATCTAATTTCTAACATGTTTAAAAAAATGTAGGAATTCCCATTGTGGCTCAGTGGTTAACGAACCCGACTAGCATCCATGAGAACCTGGGTTCGATCCCTGGCCTCACTCAGTGGGTTAAGGAACTGGCATGTCTTGAGCTGTGGTGTAGGTTTCAGACCCGTCTTGTATGTAGGTTGCAGACACCGCTTGTATCCAACATTACTGTGGCTCTGGCATAGGCCAGCAGCTACAGCTCTGATTGGACCCCTCACCTGGGAACCTCCATGTGCTGTGGGTGCAGCCCTAAAAAAACAAAAAAATAGAAACGAAAATAAAAACGTAGAGGGTACAGGACACAACCTTTTTTTTTGATTAACCTGATTTATTGAAAAGATAATCAGATATCAAAAAAATGTTTTCAGAATTTGCATCAAGATTCTTTTTTTCTAGCATGTTGGACTGAAACTAGGAGGAGAATCAAGCCAGCTACATAATTATTTGGTCAATGGTTTTGTAACTTTGTAGTCAGGCAGCAGTACAGACAGGTCTTTTTCCTTTGCGAACCCTGAGACTGATGATGGCTATTCTATGACCAGGACAGTTGGTAAAGCCAAAATTAACTAGGTAGAAGTACTTTAGTTATGTAGGTAGGGAAACAGCAGTGGGTTCAGCTACTTTATTCAACTCTTCTTGTGAAGTCAGAAGTTGACTGGCCTTGTGTGGGAAAATCAATAAGGCATTTATAAACCTTCATGAAAGAAAAGATGTTTGAAAAGGGAATATGTCGGTTACATGGAGAGATGACCCTGTGTGAAGGTGGGAAGGGCTAGAGTAAGCGGATTAAGCAGCAGTGACTACAGGGAACACACGCCAGTATTTTTGATTTATGTTAGCGTTCATGTAGTGAGCACTGTCTGGAGAATAACAGTGCTTTTAAAACCCTATTGACAAAGCCCTGCACATATGTAATGGCATTGGGAAGTTGCTGGAGTATATACTGTGCTGAAAGATTCTGTTTGGGGATGCCTGATGATCCTTTTATTTCTTTTTTTATTTTTTAAAGTTTTATTGAAGTATAGTTGAAATCCTTTTATTTCTTAAGGGGTGCTTGGTCTAGTCTTTGTAGTTTGGATGGGTGATTAATTTGGTTCAAACTTCCTGTTCACACATAAGGTGATCAGTGGCTTTTTCTTTTAAAATTCTTGCCTAGCTAAGTTTACTGTTGCCAGAGTACTAGATTTTGAATATTTAGGCCCTTTCTTTCCTCCTCCTTACTATTCACACTTCTGCATGGTTATTTAGGGCGAATACAGGTGCAATGGACATGTTATCAAATATTTGATATGAGTCATTTATTTTAACTTTGGTTAAAAATTAATATTTTGCTGAAGAGCAGAAATTGACAGAATATGGCAAATCCACTATAAAAATAGTTAATATTTTAACTTATCTGCATTCGTATAACACTTTTATACTCAGAATTTTGGTTTTCTTAATTCCAATGAAATAAATTATTATTGGATTCAGAAACATGATAAAGTTGGAACAGTATAAAGGAATATAGGTATACAGCTGTTTATGAATGCACACCTCTTTATTGAAGAATGTTTAGCATTATAGGAATTGAGTGTATTTTCTCAAAGTTGGTATGAGACACGGCACAAATGGATGGGCCTTTAGGCTAAATCTGCCCCTCAAAGCTTTCTTGTTGTATCTTATATGATTTTCACTGCCAAAGCTGCTTTTTAATTTGTAAATGTGAAATAGGCTGGATCAAAGTCTTAGAAGATTCAAGGAATCTAATCCAATTTGATGTAGAGCAAAACACAATTTGAAATCTAAATAATTCCCAAACTCAAGAAGCTGCTTTCTGATCTACTTTCTTTTCCAATCATCACAAAACGAGACTCCTGCTGTAATTCTCTGTTCCCAAGATAGACATCTATTCTATGTATCTCTTTGGCAACCTTAAAAAAATTACCCTTGCACTGGTTCATTTGATTTAGTGGTCTGGAAATTTGAAAATGAGGTTGTCTGTTAAAGGTGACCCCCTGTAGTGTCTTTGGCAGCATGGGGTGTTCCGGAGCAGGGAGCAACAATGGCAGGAAGCCCCCTCAAAGAGCAGTGGTGCTGACATGATTGGGTAGAGCAGCAAAGGCTGATTTCCTTACACTGAATCTTTCCAGCCCCAGGCGTCTTTCTCTGACTGTCACCCCATTAATGCACAGCAATTTCTAGGCAGTCTCCAAGTCATCACCTTCTGAAAAACAACAGATGGGTTAACTGGCTTGAGGTCACTCAATGAGTCAGGAGCAGAGCTGGGGTTAAGTCCCCAATCTCTCCACACTCAACTCAGTATACTACCAAATATAGGCTGGGGCTCCATCAGCATTTCTAATGCTTGGAAAAACGAACTCATTAAAATAGCTCTGAACTGATTAAATAGGGTTTATACCCGGTTTTTCTTCCTCCCCTCCTTAATTTTCATTCCTTTCCTTCCTTCCCTCCCTCCCTGCTTCCTTCTTTCCTTCCCTCCCTCCCTCCCTTCCTGCTCCCTCCCTTCCTTTCCTCCCTTCCCCCTCCCTCCTACCTTCCCTTTCTTTATTTCTTTTTAAAATATTTTGAATTTACCACGTACCACTTACAGTTCAAATCTGCAAGGATGTATCCTGATTATACTGTGGCCCTCTCCGTGTAGCTTCCTTAGAGCAAATGATAATCTTCCCATATCACATCACATTATCGTTAAAAAGGTAAAAATCTGAAATTAAAACGCTACGAGGTTTACCCTGAGTTTTAGATGAATTTTTTTTTCATCTAAAAATAATTGTTCTGATTCCATATATGAGTTGCCACATTTAAGTAGCAGCTACTCTTTGATTACATTGAGAGAGAAGGGAAATCACATTTAACTGATATCTGCACACAAGAAAAAAAAGTCACTTTATCTAAGTTCAAACTATTAAATTTACAACCAAGCTTTTACCCAAAGGCATTTGAAATATAGCAAAAGTAGCGACTGAAGTTAAGTACTTCCCTGTGATGAGTTGCCAAAATGAATCAGGGAGGAAAGGAGGGCAGGAGGGGAGGGGAGGGAGAGAGGAAGGGGGGGAGGGAGGAGAGGGAGAGAAAGAAAGTTAAAAATGGAATTAATTTTAGAAACAATTTGGAAGGATGGATTATAGACTTGATTATGAACGACAGCCTCTCAAATCCTCAAATCGTGGTTTTAATCTTTTAAGTTGTTTGTTTTGGGATCTGGACTCTGAATAAAGTTTAATGTTAAAAGCTTTCTCCCCATAAACATGAATATGCACTCACCATGTAAAATTTTAGGTAGTTTTTGAACTCAAAGCCCATTCAAGGCCATAAGTTAAGAAATCTTATACTAACTAAAAAAGAGCACTTAGAAAAAAATCTAGAGTAAAAATTTAAAAATTAAATAATTCTAAATAATATTGAACTTAAACTAAGGATGTTTAGGTAAACCACAGACCTCTGATTCACATTCTCATATATAACCTTATTAATCATAAAAGCTATCAACTCTCACTTTTGAGATCCCCAACCCCCTTATGCTGTATCTCTATGCAACATGTTTTATTATCATCATAGAATTAAATAGTGAAAGGAATTGTGATAAATCATTTTGAATCATTATATTATAAAATATAACCCTTGGTATTATATTAGGACAAATTTAAATCATTCTAAAAAAGTAAAATTAGTATTAAAAATTCCCAAAGAAAATTCTACAGCTGTACCCAATAATGTCAATATTTAATACTTTCCTGTAAGAAAAAGAAGTTTTTCTTTTTGTCTGACTTAAATTTTTCATACTTCAAATTAGTAATTTTTTATCATCACTGGGAATTGAACACAGCTGGTCAATAACTTTGCATAATACTGCTCAAAAGAGGTACCTTATTTTTTTAATCAACTAAAATATGTAGATAATAGGTTGTTTTGATTGTATATTTAGTCTTGATCAGCTCCTAAAAGATTTTGCTGTAATTTAAACTCCTTGAATTTCAGCTTACGAACCAGAGTTTCTTTGGAACAAGCAAAACATGTTAAAATAGCAATTACTCTCGTAATTGCAAATAGCTGAAAGTTCCTGGATTTTTGATGCTCTTATTCTAGGTTTGATTTTCAATATGTTTTTGATTGCTTCTCTAAATTTCTTTGCATTTTCTTGTAATTTTATTTTTTTAAGCCATGTTTATAGTTTTAAGCTCATCAGGAAAAAAAATGGAAACGTCAGTTGGTGGATAAAATAGGAAGGAAGCAAAAGAAAATTTTTCCAGTCTCTTAAGATGCCACACATCCTTTTGAAAAAACTCCATTCAAATAAAAGTATTTTCCTGATCACTTTATGTTTATTTTCAGTTAATATGTTAATTAAATTTGCTTATAGATTGTTCCAAACTCAACCTGAGTTACAGTTAAAGGAGCTAGGCTTTTATCAATGAAAAAATCAGTTTGGTTTTTGCTCCCCACTCTACCTCTTTCCTCCCTAAAAACACTGGAAGAAGTTTTCATATTTTGATGATATTCTCGTTACTAAGCCATTGAACCTTTCAGATGTTCAATTACAAAATATTCCTCAGTGGAAGTGTGTCCTCAGTATCTCTGTAGGTTATTCAGAGTGGCATATACCCTATTCAAAGGGTTTCTCTCCATCCTTTTCTGTTTCCTAATCATGACCTCATATATTGAATTTGTGACCTTAAGTACAATTCCTTTTCCTTTAAGACAGTGTGTTTTTAATTCAAGGAGATTTTAAAATTGCTTTAGCAAGTGGTTAATTAAAAAATGGGAATTCTCTGAATCATTTGTGCATTTATTTTCTCATAATTTATTTTAATATTTCTTAGTGATGATACAAGACCACAGTCTCACAAACACACGATACACATAATGCAACAATATTAGAAATCAATAGTGTGTGTTTTATTGTATACTGTTCCTAAAATATACAGTAGGGCAACTTACATAAATCATTTATTCCCAGTCATGATTGATGACCTCATAACTCACGAGTGACGGGGCAAAGCAGAGCCCCAAACGAGTTATGAAATGTCATCAATAACAAGTGGAAACAAATGATTTATCCAGTGTCACAGCCCATTGTATGTTCAGTTTATGCAACAGCAGTTAATGATAAAAACACCCCAAATGGGTGCAGCTTGTATTTTATCCGCCATGTATGTACATACTCTTCCTATACTATTTTACACTAGGTTAGTGCTTATTTGCCATGAAGAAAATGATCAAGGTTGAAATAGGAATGTGGGTTGATAAAGAATATATGATTGTTTATATATAAATCCTTTTGGAATCTCTTTCCTCTTGACTAGGTTTTTCCTCTTATTTTCTTTCAAAAAGTATATATCCCTTTTCTAGCAAGGAAAACATTGAAAAGAATATCTACAGCTATGAAATAAATTTGTTTCTTTTTCAGTTGACATCCTAGGAGAGATAAAATTTAGCATGATTTTGTAAAGTTAAAGGATGTTGTATGATTTTAGTGGTAATTTTTTTCCCATGTGATTTTTTTTTTTTTTTTTTTTAGTATATACCTTAAAGATCAAGGAGTTTCATATTCCCACATTCAAATGCAGTATGAATCTGTCTATTAAGCTATTTTTATTTTGTAAACTTATCCTATACATCCTATGTATATTTGGAAATCCTATATGTTTCATAATAGAAATCTATTTATAACATTAAGGAGCATTTATATTCTTGCAAATTTAGAGATTTGTTTCGCTGAGGTTAGGGGTATTGGTGGCTACCAGAAGCTTATATTTGAGGCTAGTTTTCTGAGGTTTGCATTCCAAACTCAAAATTGATATTAACTATTGGGGAAATTTTCTTTTAAAGAGAGTTTCAGGTTTTTGAAGTTTATTTCTTATGGCACTGTCCTTAAATACTTATAATGTGGACTTACTAAAAACCCCCAAATCATGTCAGATAGAACTTTATCAAGTGAATTTAAGAGACCATAATACAGGTAGTGTCCTGTGCTGGTTGTTCCGCAAAGTTAAGCAAATCTACCTTCTACTTGAAATGAACAATTAGACCAAAGGTAAAGAGGCAATTAGGCATAAAGCTAACTTCGTTGGTCTTAGCAGATACCAGAAAATACATACAGTTTGGGGCATTTTGTGAAAGCAAATATGTGTCAAGCTCTATATCTCCCTTTTGATGCCTTTGGAATGTATCTCTAAAATACATTACAAATCTTACTTTTTCAAATATCCACTATCATCACTTAGTCGAAGCAATTATCTTTTCTTCCCTGAAGTATCTACTGCTTCCAAACTTGATTCTGTATTTCTTTTTGTCTCCCATCAACATACTTTGCATGTATGTAGTAGCCCTGAGAGAGCTTCCAGAATTGCAGTACTCTTTAATGTCTATGAAATGCAGAGTAGATTTACTCTGAATGTATTGCATATACATTATAATATGTCATTCTAATTTTCCTTCACAATGTCTATCACAATTTTAACAATATATTTATCCCTGTGATTATTTGTTCAATATAGGTCCCCCATTTAGGCTTTTAGCTCTATAAAGAAGGGCATGTAGATTTTACTCATTGCTTCTCTGCAGTGCCTAGCATGGTACCTGACACCTAATAAATCCTTAATAAACTTTTTTTTTTTTTTAAAGAAGTTAGGGTTGAAAAAATAGCATGGTAGAAAAAGTTACTAACTTCTTTTGAGTAATTTCTCATTTGCTGATCACCTACCACATGAAGACTACAAAACCCAGAGATTTACTAAAGGATTTTTACCCCTGGAAAACTGATACTAAATATGAGCACCCAAACCAATTCAAATATTTATTGAATATATATGGGTAGAGGACGGGCAGAGCTGATCCTAAAAGCTTACTTGATATTGGTAAATTTAAACCTTAATTTAAAAATGTGAGGAAAAAATTAGCAAGAAGGAACAGATTGAATGTTATTTCCCATGTTGGACCATGTATATAATTATGAAGGCAGAAGTTACTAGAAAGTTTATACTTTGCTGTGGACTGAATCGTGTCTTTCAGAATTCATATATTGAAGACTTGAGCCCCAATGGAATGATATTTGGAGATGGGGCCTTTGGGAGATGATTCGGTTTAGATGAAGTTATCAGAGTGGGGTCCTCAAGATAAGATTGCTATTAAGAGACTCCAGAGAGGCTTGCTGGAGGGACACACTGAGGAAAGGGACGCACTGAGGAAAGCCCATGTAAACACATAGCAAGAAGTTAGCTGTCTACAAGTCAGGAAGAGAACTCTTTGCAGTGTGGGATCTGAGCCACATCTGTGACCTACACGACAGCTCAAGGCAACGCTGGATCCTTAACCCACCGAGCGAGGCCAGGGATCGAACCTGCAAGCTCGTGGTTCCTAGTCGGATTTTTTTCGGCTGAGCCACAGTGGGAACTCCAGGAAGAGAACTCTTAGAGAACTCCGCTATGCTAGTACCCTGATCTTACACTTCCAGCTTCTAGATCTGTAAGAAAATGAATTTTCGTTCCTTAAGAAATGCTCAGTCTAAGTATTTTGTTATGAGCCCAAGCTGGCTAAGACACATGCCTTACTGAGGGTCTCCTTTTCCTCAGTGCAAGATTTCTTTATATGAAAAATCTAAAACTAAAATGCACTGAGAGGCTATAAAAATGAGAGTGATTTGTTATCAGCAGTGCACTTGATAGACTGTCAATGATGTAGAAGATGGTATAGATGCTTCTTAGAGGTTTTATTTGCTGGTATACTGAAAGTAGTTAATACTAATAATTATGATTCTGGGAGTTCCTTTCGTGGCGGAGCGGAAATGAATCTGACTAGGAACCATGAGGTTGCGGGTTCAATCCCTGGCCTTGCTCAGGAGGTTAGGGATCCGGCGTTGCCGTGAGCTGTGGTGTAGGTCGCAGATGTGGCTCGGATCCTGCATTGCTGTGGCTCTGGCGACAGCTACGATTAGACCCCTAGCCTGGGAACCTCCATATGCCATGGGTGCGGCCCTGAAAAGACAAAAAACAAACAAACAAACAAACTAATAATTATGATTCAATCCTAAACTCATAATAGGCGTATAGAACTTAAAATCAAGGAGATGATATCTCCTTTTTTTTTTTTTCTGAACTGGTTATCTTTCAACTTAAGTTATGATTTTGTTCAAGGAACCATATTAATAATCTAGAGCATTGGTTTGCCTTAGAATTTGCTGGAAGAAAATTTAAATTTCCAAGTCTAAACCCCAGAATTACTAGAGCATAATCTATGTGAATGGGACCTGGAATTTGTGTTTAAGAAAACAAACTCTGAGACCTAGGGAAACATTGAACCACAGCATATTCAAGAACACATGGGATTAATAGAGAGTATAAAATTATGTCTTAGTAGGAAGGTTTGAAAGATTTGGAGATATTTATTCTGGAAAGGATAAAACATAGTTGTTGAAATCTTGGCTGATAGTAGAGAAATATGTCTTGATCTCTGTCATTCAGAGGGCAGAACTTGGATCAACATGTAGAAAATTCAGGTAGTATGATTTAGCTTCACCATGAAGCCTTACTAATTTCTAGTGTTGTTTAAAGAGCGAGTTACATTGGTGATTGCTGAGATCTTTCTTACTGGAGATATTTAAGTAAAAGCTGTGTAACCTCTAAGGGAAGGGTGTTTGAAAAACTTCCCAGTACATTCTTCCTTCCCAAATAGGAAAGTAGTGGAGTAGATATCAGAGCTTGCAGTCATGTAAATGGCAGAATACATTAAAAAAAAAAAAACTCCTCTTGTATCTAGCATGTATTACATAATTAAGTACATGCATGTTCTACCTATCCTGGTCCTAGAAATTTCTGCAATGAATTACTCCTTTGTTTCAAGGGATTGAAGGTCACTTGTCAAGGGAAGATATCTTGTGGGGAGGTAAAAAAGTAAGTGATTTTCAGTTACAAACCTCAGTGGAGATTGCTGAGGGAATATTATATAGAAAAATTCATTTGTGAAGACAGTGAATGGAAATGAATGAAATAAGAACATGAACTCTGTTCAACAAGTGAAGGTTTGCCAAAATGGGGTCTCAACTTTCTAGAGGGTGGGCACTTAGATTAGGGTACTGAACATCTCAGAGAGAGCAGTATGATGAATAAAAAACACTCAAAGCTAAATTCCTAGGCTTCATTATCTTGCTTAGAGCAATTTTTTATTCTTGCTTTATTCATACTCCATTATTAAGGATTCCCCCTTTTTTTTTTTTTTGCATGTCTTTTGGCCAAACCTCTGATTTGAATTTTTCTAATTCCATTGCATTTTATGATATATATAGTTGGTGATGGAATTAGGTGATTTCCTTTTAGAATAGATTAGGAGTTACTGGTGTCCCTAACTGCAACAGGATGTTTGTAGATCAGCACCCAAATCTAGGTTTCCCAGATATCACCCATGGGGTTTGTCATATTATTACAAGAGTTTGAGATTAGGGGGTGCTGTGCAATCAGTGATATTTGAAAAATCCCAATTGTCACTTTTCTCAGTTGTCACAAAATCCTCAAGGTTCTACTCTTTCCTAAGCAAGTTTCTAATTTTCTGTTAAGAAGTATAAGACTTTGTTATACTTTAACAATGAAAGAATCAGGTTCTTCTTTTGATTTTTAGCTAATCAGTCCTGTGACAGTAGAAATAAGAGATTCTTTTAAGGTGGTCAGAGAACTTCTTTGTTTTCTGCTTGTGGCTTAAACAAATACTTCATGTTATATTAGAGCCTGTTATTATTTTTTTTTTCTTAAGTTTTCCGTGCGGTTACAAGCAGCTGATCTACCTGACCATGCTTGCTTTCTTAAGCTCACCATACTCTGTTTCAGAAATTGCTACTAATTTTATTATAGTTGTACATTTAATAAACACTTCATTCTAGGTGACCATAGGTTGTAACCGGAGTATCTGTTTTACTACTGGAGACCATGGTTTACTAATATTCAACCCCTTCTGGCAAGCAGGTTCTTCTTTTAAGCAAACTCAGATGTTTATCTTTGAGTGTTTTACCTATAATTATTTCCAATAGTAATCTGTACTAGTCAAGATTCAGTTGGTGATGTCAGAAACTGCTTTAGCTATTTTAAGCAAAAAGAAAATACAAGGTACTAGGTATTTACAAATGTTGGAATTCTGGGAGAATTAGAAGCTAGGCTGGACTTCCAGGGAGATTCCCAGAAAAATGTTGCAGAACAGTTCAGCCAAGGAAATTGCACACTGTTAAAATCAGGAGGCTGGGGAACCAAGAATTTATCATCAGAAACTTTGACTCCAGAGCCACACCACAGGTTCTAGATGTGACCCAGAAAATTTGTTGCCTTGTGCAATAAGCCTCTGTTTCACTTAAATAATCACTGAATTCAGGAGTCATATCTCTAATTGGTAACATCCAAACTGCATCTGGAATTCTAGATTCGAGGAAATGGAGGAAATGATAGCTCTGTAGCCTTTATAATATAAAATTTATTTAAAGCATTTATCACAGTTCTTGGAAATTCGTGTTAAAATCTTGAAGAATGTTAGTTATTTTGTTGTTACCAAGAAAATAAATCATATATCATTTGAATGAACTGACCTGTTTAGGGTAGACCCTCATTTTGTGTTCTCTTTATTTATGGTCCCCTTGGCAGAAAATGATTGTCATGCACACTGGTTTTATTTCCAATTTCCTTGTTAGCAGGTGTCTTCAGATTTATTCACTTAGTTTACTCACCATATTGCAACTCTTCATGTAGCTTCCTATAGTGAATAGTTGAATCAGAATTTGAGTCTCTTTTTTTTTTCCCCTTACTCATGGCATATGGAAGTTCCTGGGCCAGGGATTGAATCCAGGCCAGCTGAGACCTATGCCACAGTTGTGGCAAAGCTGGATCCTTAATCTACTGTGTTGGGAGGAGGATCGAACTTGTGCCTCAGCAGTGACCTGAGCCACTGCAGAGACAAAACCAGATCCTTAACCCGTGGTACCATTTCAAAACTCCAAGAATTTGAGTTCTTATTTCATGGTTCCTGTAACAAACTGCATAATTCTTTTGCCTCCTCCACTTGTTAAACCTATATTAGTAATTTGCAGATAATTAGAAGATGGTAAATATACGGTGAATAAGAAAAACACATTGTGTTCTGAAGTCCCAAGAAGAGGATGCTTGTAGTGTTTTCAGATTATCCTTAGTTTGGTATTTTTCTCTGGTCAATCACAACTTCCTAATTCATGCTTGCTCTTATAAATATTGCCTTGTTTATTATTAAAGTATGTGAGAGAATAAACAGTGCCAATATTCAGATATTTAGCTAAGTAATGATGAAAATTTATGTATTGATTGTAAATGCTAAATTCAAACCATAATTCTTATAGAGTGGCCTACATATTGACAAAGCTGTACAGATGTGAAAGAAAAAGTAGTTCTAAAAATGTTGACATTTCATAGAAGGTTAGGGCTGGAGGGGATTTTAAAGATCATCTAGTCTCACCTTCTCATTTCATACCTGGGGAGACTATGAAATAGAGCCGAAGTAAATTGTCCAGAGTCAGAAAGTTGTTTAATTTTCAGGCTCCCAATACAAATCAGTCCCCTTTGAAGTTTAGTCCAGTCCAGGGCTCTAGCTACTATAAAATACTGTTTCCTTAATATTCTTAGTATTCATTACCTAGCAACTCTTGATCCATGCTTCTTTCAAAGTACAAAGGAAATCAAAATGTTTAAATTTGTTTCAGTGTTAAAATCCATTCATGTAGAGAAATATTTCTGATCTTTTCCTGCTTTTTAAAATGAAGATTTTAAGATGAGTTATAAATGTTGTTTGCAGAATAGTTTGCTCCCTAATAGTGGTATATCAACACTTTCTTTTCTAGAGAATTTTTCTTTATTGTCCAATAACTTCTTTTTCATATTCAGTGGAGTGGAGCAGCGGTGGCATCTGGTGATTAATTAGTTCAAAAAGTGTTACTTCCCCAAGGATAGCCTGTTAGATACTTTCCAGGTCATTTAAAAAAAGAAATCTATTGGTTCAGTTTACAGGTGGTGGCACCCTGAATTTAGATCAGTTATAAGGCACACAATGAAATTGCTCCTTGTGCAAGTCTCATTGCTAATCCTGTTACAGTAAAATCCTCAGCAACAATCCAAATTTACATTTGACAACAGATATATGAGTACTTGCCTCCTTGATTCTATATTACATTAAATATTATTTGCGCTTTCTTTTTAGATTTTTGTGATAGCCTGCCCCTTTTAGCTTTATGTCTCTGAGCAATTAATTCCTTTCTGAATCCTGAGTATTTTGTTAAATTAATTGGGTAAAATCTGTAAATGGCTGGTTCTAGTCCTTTTGTAGGAATATGAACATCAGTAGCAAAGTCATCATTCAATCTAATCCCTGGAGTTGTTCTCAGCAATACTGGCATTGGATTAAATAATAAAGTGTATATTGTCCTCTAAAATATTATTATTGTATTTTTTCATTTTTGAAAATTATCCTTGATCTTGGTTCTGGAATGGCACCTTAAACACATCCAGTGAAGCTAAGAGATTCTTGGCAGAAGCTTTGATGCAAAGATAGGGAATGTTTTATGTGAATGTACTCAGAGCCCCAGGTGAAGGTATTATCTGATACATTTCATAACACATTTGGCCTTTTCTAGGTTTTTGAGCCATTAAAAACTATATCGAAAATTACTTGCCTCCACATAGGAGGGGCAAGTATTGGGCCTCATTATTAAGATACAGTGTTATAGGTACTGAGAGCTCTACCTTGAAGGGTACAGTAGTTGAAACAACACATTTTCCTTAAGTACCTGCCATATGCCTAATGTTGTGCAGGATGCTTCAGGGAACCAAGAGGAGCAGAAATGGGCAAGGACATGGTGGCCTGGCAGGGAAAAGCAAACACTGGGCCTTCTTAATTTAACTTCTTATTAACCATTTTTCCTTGACTATAGGAAAAGTGAATTTGAAGAACTGAAGTGTAAGATACACTCCAAACAATTATGCATGCTAGTGTTCTGGCTCTCAGAGGGCTCAGAACGTGGCTATCAGTGAAAGCAAAATTAGACCTTTGTCATTTTTTCCTTTTTGTTACTATCTAAAAGAGATCTCATGGGCAGACTGTCACTTTTAATCCTTTCCTGTGTCTATTATGCATATATTGAGCTCCTTTAATTACAATCTTGAAAGTGTCAAGTAAATAGATTAAAAGACTACCAATATTAATTTTTAAGTGTGTTACTGTTTCTAAATCTGTGAGATTTTTTTTTAACACTCTCCCTGGAAAACAAAGGCACTGGTTCAGTGCTTTAACTCTGGTTAATTACTGTAAATATAGTGAAATTAATTTAATAAAATATATTTTTTTACTGAAAAATGAACAGAAAGTCTGTTGAAAATATTATTTTATTGTTATCTAGATACAAGTGATCTTGATAGTTAATGCTTACATTTTCAGGTTAAGAAAGTTTACAAAACTTATCCAAAAAATACAGTTTTTCCCCTCATTGTTCACAGTCATAATTATCACCATAGGCTATTTGAGACGTCATTAATCTGCATTCACCTCTATGCTGTGTACCTAAACTGACTTGTATATTAATACTGCCTTGTTCACCCAGAAGAAAATAGTTCCATGCCAGAGAAACAGATAATGAATTAACTACCCTACTACCCACAATTAAATAGAATATTTTACTGGTTGACTCCTCCATAGTTTTTCTTTCCTATCTTCCTGTGGGCAGTTTTCATTATGAGGCAGAGAAAACTCTCCTAATATTTGACAGGAATTCAGTTCTCAAGTGAAGAGGATTTCAGTTAGAACATCTAATTCACCATGGTCATTAAAATATGCAGGATAATAATAAGTTTTTTGTCCTTAGAGTAGCCAAAAAAAAAAATATATATCAGCTCTAGAAACTTTAAGGCTTATTTTGGCTCCTCAGTGGCTGGGGCACCATGACATATTTAACTACATGTGGCTAAGGTTTGTGCTCTTAAGGTACATAGTGCCAGGTTAAATGGCAGAAATTGCTTCTAGGTCCACGAGGGTGCTCTTGCGGTGGCTAGTGGGTAATATTATCTTTTCAACCACTGTGAAGGGGGTCTAGGAATTCAGTTGCTGGCTCTACATTTAGTTCTTTCAAAAGGTATTATATTCTCTAAGTTAATTAGTAAACATGGTAAATACGGCAAATTGGCTGCTTGGCAAATGGATCTTCAGGTGCCTCACCACAGAAAATTGGTTTCAGATGAGTTAATTTCTGGCCTAATAATGTAGATCCATGCTAAGCCACGACCTTTGCTAACTTCTTGCCCGAATACTACAAAAACTTGACTTTTAGCTTCTATTTGTCTCATCTCTTACCAGCTCATTCTCGCTCTTAGAGCCGGAGTTATATTTATGAAAACTCTGATCAGATGTACTGCTCGTCTCCTCTTCAACCTTTTAATCACCTCTCATTGATTTCAGGATGGTTCTACCTGTTCCAGCTCCTGTTGATCCCGTTAATTCACTAGGCACCTGCCACATTACCCCCCCCCATTCCCATACTCCAGACCTTTCATTTCTTCCAAATCCCTCCTTTCTTAGGGCTTGCACATGTAGTCATTTGCTCATTAATCTCCTCACCTTTTCCCCTGGCTAACTCCTTTTAATCCTGATCTCAGGTGAAATGTCACTTTCCCTGGGAGGTTTTCCTTTTTTAAAAAATTTTATTTTTTATTTTTGTTTTATTTTTCTAGGAGGTCTTTAACTCCTCTTCTGCATTGTCTCCTAATTAGATGTCCTTTTTGCAGTTTTAGCTTTTTTCATGGCATGTATCAGTACTATAATAAAATTATTTGAATAATTGCTCTGTTTTTCCCACTTAAATGCAAGTTTCTGTAGGATAAGGATCAACAGCTATGTAGTTCAGTGTTGTCAGTATTTCTTCAATAATGGAAACATTCTATTTTGCATTGTCCGTGAACCACATCTGGCTATTTGGCCTTATAATGTGGTTAATATGACTGAAGAATTAAAGTTTTAGTTTTATTTGAATCTAATTGATTAAAGTTTACGTTTAAATAGCCATGTATCATGAACATGGCTTTGAACAGCATAGGTCTAGCTTACCATTGTATCTCAAGTTCCTAGCATAGCACTTGGCATAGCAGGTATTCAGTTAATATTTGTTAAATAATTGATTTACTGAAGTTTGTATTATTAATCTTATTTTTGGATAGAAAACTGAAGAACAGAGAGAATTTGACCATCATTCACAAGTACGTGCATACATTCATTTATACTTTGTCTAATGCCTACTTCCAAATGGGATTTGATTCTTTGGTTAGGTAACTCTTTTATTCCACCAAGATTCTGTTAAATTATAAATTCCTGTGTGCAAAATGGTGTGTTACTTGGTTTACATTTTTAAACCTCAAGTTTTAAAGTCTTAATTTCCTCATCTGTTAAGTGGAAAACATAATAATAACTATCCCTTCATACAAAAAATCTAAGAAATGTATGTAAAACTTTTTTTCAGAATTCTGGACACAAAGTGATTGTTCAATAGATATTATTTGCAATTATTCTTTATTTATTTATTTATTTTTCCCACTGTACAGCATGGGGACCAAGTTACACATACATGTATACATAATTTTTCCTCCCATTGTTGTGTTGCGATGTAAGTATCTAGACATAGTTTCAATGCTACACAGCAGGATCTCATTGCAAATCCATTCCAAGAGCAATGCAATTGTCCATAATGATTATTTCTTAAAGCCTCTTCTCCTGCCCCATAACAGGTATAGTTGCTTCCTCCATTTTGGGTTCATATTCACCTTTTAGACTCCCTATGAAAGCGTGTTTATATTTTACAATTGTAATATATTATACGTGTAATATGCTAATATATATGTATTATATGACTATTAATGATCTCCTTGATAACAGGGATTTTATTTTCCTGTTTTCATCCCTGCTCGCTTGAACAGCACCTGGCTCAAAGCGAACACTGAGAAATGCTTATCCAGTGAATGAAGCATAGCAATTTAAGGCCAAAGCTTCAGATTTTTTGACTTGTAGGCAAGTTCTTATCTCACTTAACAGTGTTGTCTCTTACTTCTCAGGGTGGGAAAGCATAAGATTCTTTTGATTTACTTAAGATGTATTTTTACGATGTTTGAACTTATTAATATTTTACACAGTATATAGAATGGTTATAATATTGAATGTATATGTACTAGCTTTATACTAAGAATAAAAAAATTAAAATTACACAAAATTTGTCTGACTGCACATGGCATTCTCATGGCTTTTAACCTGTGAGTATGCCTACCTCTCCATCTGACCTTGATACTGAGATGGAAATTCTCCTAAGAATTGATTTTTTGTGATTAAAACTCTGACCTTAATGTCAATGAAAGTTCCTTTATTGAAGCATATATCCTGCTTATATAAGTAGATGAAACAAGAATAAGCAAAATCTATTTCTCAAATCTTGGGAAGTTTTCTGTAGGGCATGACAACATGAATCATGAATAAGACCTAATATGTATAATTCAGTGTTTATACATTTTGCCTATGAACTCTAAGTGCTTCACATGTATTACAGCAGTTCCTATTTCTTTATAATTCTAAAAACCAAAGATTGGAGACAATTTTGCTTGAACAGACAGAAATTCTATTGTTCTGGAAGAGTGACAGATGAGAGGTCATGTAAATTTTGAGTGATCTAGAATTCAAGTTTCTTCTTTATCTTGGTCTTGTACCAGACTATATTCTCAAGGAAAGATCCAGAGTAAAACCTGACATCACCCTTTTGTTTTCCAGCATATAAACAGTAGTATCTGATATAATTATTTAAAAGCTATTAGTATTTGAAAACTCAAATCTATAGTTGTCAAATAGCGGGGGGTATATTAATAGCTAGGGAAGTTAGTATGATGGCTGTGGTGTTAGTACATGTACAATTTCATAGTTTTATTTATTTATCGTTAACAAAAGGGATATAAATTAATTTCATGCTTTATTTCTCAAATAGTTTTGAACTCTTGTGTGCAGATGCCATCATGCCAGCCAAATAGTAGTCCTCCAGTTTTAACACTTTTAAACATGAAAGGTTCAGAACATAGACATTCAAGTCATAGACTACTAGATTTTTTTTTTCTGAGAATTTCCCTGGATTTAAATTTCTCTTCAATATTTAATACATTACTCAGGAACTATGTTTTATAGCTGAAACTAGTATAATATTATAAGTCAACTACACTGCAGTAAAAAAAAGTTGCTCATGAAGGCTGGTTCAAGAAAACTAGTATATTTCTCTTTTGTTACTTGGCTTTCAAAATGCAAAAAAGAGAAGTAAGGGTATATGCTAAAGCTCATGTACAGAACTGATCTCAGACGATGCTGTATTTCAGGTGAATTTGAAAGAGTACACTTAAAGTTTCCTAAGTGAGAATATTAAAAAACATGCATTATTATTCAGTTAAAACAAAACTGTAAAAAGTAAACTATTATTTAATTTTTTTAACTAGAGAAAACTTTATTATGATTTAATGAGTTTGAACTTATATTTAAAATAGAAATTAAAAAAATCTAATTTCTGCCAATTTACATATGGGCAAGTCTATTTGTAAATGAGCTCATCCCTAACAGACAATTAGCTTAATGGATATTAATGTGTGTGTGACTTTCAAAATAAAATCTGAAAACCAACCACAGTGATTTCACATTTGAGTGCTTTTAGCTAGTACAATGCATTTTCTAATTGTTTATTTCAATATTATATTCAGAGGGAACATAACTTCTTCCTTTGTATATGATATATTTTCAAGTTGATGCATTTGTATAGCAGGAATTTAAAAAGCACTTTGAAACCATAGATTTATTAACAAATTAACACTGTTTAACATTAATGGAAATACTCCATTTACATCACATGTTATTATTGTCTTTTTGTTATGAAGGCAGCACCTAGAACTACAGTGAAGTCCAGGTAACTGACTTCATTGTATACTTAAAACCTGGACACAAATATGTTAGAAAATAATTTCTTTTTATTTTATTTTATTTTATTTTTTTGTCTTTTGTCTTATTAGGGCCACACCTACAGCACATGAAAGTTCCCAGGCTAGGCTCGAATCCAAGCTGTAGCTGCCAGCCTACGCCACAGCCACAGCAATGCCACATCCACGCTGCGTCTGTAACCTACACCACAGCTCACTGTAACGCCAGATCCTTAACCCCCTGAGCAAGGCCAGGGATCGAACGTGTGTCCTCATGGATGCTAGTCAGATTCGTTTCTACTGAGCCACAACGGGAACTCTGAAAATAATTTCTTATAAATATAGTTAAATTTTGCAGTTATAGAGAGAATTTGAGTCGTAAGACAGGAGACAGAGCATGGCATCTGATAGAACTGTCTATTGAGAGCCACAATACTCAAGTTCCTGTTCTAGTCAATAAACTAGGTGATCTAGGGGGAAATCATTGGCCTCTTTGGGGTTTTACTTTCTCATCTGTCAAATAAAAAATTCTGACTATTTGAACACTAGGTCCTTTAAGTATTAAAATCCTAAGAGTGGAAAAAAAGAACGTAATTCTAAGTGTAACGGTCATAGGAACTAGATTGCATGTAGCATGTTTGTATTATTTTTATTCATAAAAAGTTTAATCCTTTTTTACTTATAGGTAAATTGTGCTTCGTATCAAATCTATAGCTATCCTATTTTTGTTTCATAAAATTCTCTCCTTCTCTGGAGCTGTGCATTGGGTTGTATTGAGCCCTGTATTGAAGGGGAAGGTATAACCCTTCTCTATCTCTACCCAATATGGGATAATAGCGACTAGACTGATTGATGTATTGAGGTTACTTTTCTGGACATGATGCCAAATTTGACTAGGGTGAACATACAATTTATCATCCAAATTGGCATGCTTTTGAAACTGAAAAGGACCACTATCAACAATTATATTTTGACAACCACTATTAACCAAGACTGTGAGGGAAGCATATAAAGTTTATAAAGGGGATGCTTTTAATGTGTTCTGTATAGCTGTGCCTGCTCTTCTCTACTTATTATCCACCCTTCTTGAGGCAGAGAGAGAAAAGATTTTTGAATAAAGGTAACATTTTGATTCAAATAGGTAAATTGTAGGTTTTGGATTTCATATGTAAAACAGCATGAATTACCAAAAAGGAGCACTCAAATTTGGCCAGAAACTCTGAAAGAGACAATTATACAAAATCCAACCAACCCACTGAAATATGCAGTTCATCTTGCTTACCTCACCATGAAAGGTCAAAAGTACCTCCTACTGTGGTATGTCTGCAATCCCTGAAAGATTGATTAAATTTCTATATAATACAGAATTGCTGAATCTAGTGAACCATAACTTATGTAATTTTTATTATACTTTATCAGCCACCTTTTTAAAGAGTTTAAAATGAAACTTACCCTTGTAGACAATGGAAACCTGAGAAATACTTTCTATATAGTACCTTTAGCAGTTTGTTTGACTTAAGTCAACAGTGTGTGGACTTCTTAAAGGGTGGATTTATTAAAGGGATTTGAATGTAAAAAATTAATTTTAGTATTTAAAGTTTAGAATGGAAGAATCTGAGGATATAGAAGATGAGTTTTTATATTGCATGGGAAAGAATGGGTAAAATAATCATATAGTGAAAGAGCAGCTAAAGAGATATTTGAGAACTTCCCTTGCTACCTCTTAATTAAAAAGACAAGGTATGGGTGTAAGTTATAGAAACCTTTCTACTCTTGGAAGATTCTATAGTATCCTGAGTTCTGCTTAAATAGGACCTATTCTTGGAGCAGGAGAGTTGAGAAAACCAGAGATTAGGAGTTGAGAGGTGAAGTATATTCCATTCCCAGGCATATGGAGAATTTCCTCTTTTAACTTCTGTGTTCTCCACCCCCATTACCTTCCCCTCACTTCCTAATTCTCAACTCATTTTAAAACTTGACACATGGAAATGCTCTAGAAGTATATATTCTCCAAATAAGTCTAGAAGATAGACCATCCTACATGTCTAGTGAAAGGGCTTGGGCAGGTTAGGATGATCTGTATGTCCTTGAATACCAGAGTTCATGTCAGAGCTCCTTGAAAGCTATAGAGCTGCTACTGGAGACCCCTGGGACAGAAATATGCAGTAAAAGCAATAACCTCTAGAGCATGGGGGCATATACCAACAACTGATTCTGGAAACAAAATCTGTAACACGGTTTTCTTCTCTTTTCTTTTAATTTTTAGGGCTACAGCCTTGGCATATGTAAGTTCCCAGGCTAGGGGTCGAATGGGAGCTGCAGCTGCCAGCCTATGCCACAGCAATGTGGGATCTGAGCTGCGTCGTGATATACACCGTACACCACTGCTCACTGCAGCGTCAGATATTTAACCCCCTGAGTGAGGCTTGGGATTGAACCCACAACCTCATGGATACTAGTCAGGTTGGTTACTGCTGAAGCACAATAGGAACTCCTATCACATGGTTTTCAAAGCTCTGTTTTATCTACACCATTCTGTTCTCCTGTCCCATTTCTATTACATTTTCCCCTTATTAACTACCCTAGATGTCTTTGTATCTCATATGTTTGCCATGTTCTAAGACTTCTAGAGATTCTAAATCAAAATCTTCTGCGTCTTATTACCCCCATCTCCAGCTCTCTTTTCTTGGAAATCCTATTTATTTCTAAGATCTTTTTTCAAACATCCCTTCCCCGGGAACACTTTCTCTGACTAGATCAGCTCCATATGCTATGCTCGTGTTAGTGTTCAATTGCTGTAAAACAAATCACCACAAATTTAGTTGCTTAAAATAATGCAAGTTTATTATCTCACAGTTTTCTTATGTTAGTAGTGTGTACATGGTTTATGTGGATCTTCTGCTTCTGTGTGACAAGATTGTAAATCAATGATTGGCTGGGCTGCTAGTCCGTTTTTTGTTTGTTGTTTTTTGCCTTTTTAGGGCTGCACCCACAGTCCATGGAGGTTCCCAGGCTAGGAGTTGAATTGGAGCTGCAGCTGCTGGCCTACACCACAGGCATAGCAATGTCAGATCTGAACCATGTCTGTGACTTACACCACAGCTCGTGGCAATGCCTGGGGGGATTCTTATCATGCCGAGCAAGGTCAGGGATCAAACCTGTGTCCTCTTGGATGTTAGTCAGATTTGTTTCTGCTGAGCCACGAAAGAAACTCCTGGGCTGTTATTCTTATTTGAGACCCAGGATCCTCTTCTAGGCTCACCGATTGTTGGTAGAATTCATACCCTTGAGATTGTATAATTGAGGTTCCTTTTCTTGTTAGCTGTTGGCCAGGGGCTGCTCTAAGCCCCTAGAGGCAGTCTGCAGTTCTTTGGTACATGATTTGCATAGAGAGTTCATAACATAGCTGTTTTCTTTTTTCCAGGCCAATAGGAATGCATTTTTCTGGTGCTTCACCTTCTTTTAAAGACTCCTCTGATTAGCTGGACCTCACTTAGACACACCTAGATGATCTCTTTTTAATGAACTCAAGGTCGATTAGTAATCTTAACATAGGAGTGATATTGCATTGTATTTATAAATTCTGCTCATAATCTTCTCAAAGGGAGGTCATTATACAGGGCATATGCATGAGGGAACAAGAGTCTTGGGGAATGTTAGAAAATGTTAGAATCCTGCCTACCTCAGTATTCTCTCATGCCATATGTCTTTTTATCACAAAACACTTTCAATTATACATTTATTTCAGTGATTCTATGATTAATGTTAGTCCTCCTCACTAGCATGTAAGCTTCATGAGAACAGGGACTACTGCTTGGGGAAAGTTCACTTTGCTTAGGTTTATCCTTGGATGTTAGCACAATGTTCAATATAGTATAGGTGCTCAACAAATATTTAAATAATTGAGTGACTTTTATTAACTGAATACATGAAGGACTGAATGAAAGTTCTGCTATGATTACTTGGCACTGCATGGTCATCCTTGGATTTACTGTACCCTAATGCCTATCCCCTGAAAGATGGCAGCTTAATAAGGCATTAGGTCTCTACCATGAGGTTACTAGAAGCACTTTATTAATTAATTAATTAATTAATTTATTTATTGTATGTGTCTTTTTGACTTACAGTTTTGTCTGGATATATGCCCAAGAGTAGGATCGCTGGATTAAATTCTACATTTAGTTTTCTGAGGAACCTCCATTCTGTTTTCTGTAGTGGCTGTGCCAATTTACACTTCCATCAATAATATAGGAGGAATGACTTTAAAAGAAGAAATAGTTCCTTAACTCTCAAGCCCGATAGAAGTCCATTTATCTTGCAAGCTTACCTGGTATTATGTATAGAGATTTCCTTTTAGAATACATTTCAGAACCTGAGCTTTTACCAACTGTCTTATTGAGGAACCACAATGAACTTACACCTTCTATCCTGGCTACATCAGTTGGAAGTTAGAAGGGTAGGTTGAGCCCTTGGTAGATTCAGGTTTTATAAAAAGGATTCCAGTGAGAGCAGTATAAAAGAACACAGGGAATGTGTATATGTATATGAATTTTAAGTTTATGAAACTAGGTGATTTATTTTAAGGAATTGGCTCATATAATTGAGGAGGCTTGATGAGTACAAACTCTGATGAGGAAGGCCAGCAGGCTGGACCCTTAGGAAAGAATTGCTGTTGTAGTCCATAAGCAATCTGCTCTACAGCTAGGAAGAGCTGAAGTTGCAGATGAAGTCTCAAGGCAGTTTGCTGGATAATTCCTTTTTGATCCAGCGAGGTCAGGGTTTTGCTCTATTTAGGCCTTAACTGATTGGTTGAAGCCTACTCATCATGAAGGCAATTAGCTTTACTTAAAGTCTGTGCATTTTATTGTAAATCTTATACAAAAACACTTCACGGAAACATCCGGAATAATGTTTGACCAAATATCTGGGCATGTATCCCAGCCAACTTGACACACAAAATTAACTATCACAATGTTCTCCTATGATTCAGTCTTTTATTTACCACTGATATCTCATATTTATGAGACTCATATATTATTTCTTCAGTCTATAAATTCTGTCTCTCAGAGAACTTGGGGACAAAAAAGATCCTTTATCTTTTAGAACATTTTAAACAAAAAACATATTGAAAATACTAGATCTATATATGTTAAAGTATTATTTTGGGGATTGGGTTAGCCCCTCACCCTAAACTTAAACCATGCATATAAAATGTCATGAGATTAAACAGACAGTATATATGAAATTAAACTCAGCAATTTTTTTTTTGAGTACCTGCTACATTCCAGGCCTTGTGTGAGGCATGGAGAACACACAGGTGAGTAAACATAGTTTCTTCCAATGATAGAATTTATGGTCTAGTGGGTGCAATTGATAAGAAATTCTAAAACATGGTCAGTTATGGTCAGGATGTGTTGAGGCTAGAGGGCTAGGAAAGGTGTGGGAAGGACACAATAAATGAGAATAAGAAGCACAGACTCCACCCTAATGTGGAGAAGATAACATAAAACTAACAGAAGACTGTTATCTATTCATAATCCCATGTTTTGCTAAAGAGGATCACAGAGGCCTAAGGCTTTAGATGTTGACATAATACTCTTTTTTCAGACTACTACTGACATAAAATTCTGAAATTTGGTTGTCTTAAAAAGATGTAAACCTCTTGATAGCTGCAAATAATCCAGGGCCTGAATAATGAAAGAGCATGCAACCTCAGATAACTACTTAATCTTTATTTGAAGCCTCATGTTATTTGATATACCTTGTCAATAGCTCATTACCATTATTGTCATAATCTGCCAATGGATGTGACACTTTTAAGATCATATCTAGGGACCTACATTGTCTCTTGGGATGTCTGTGTGAAATGATCTGTCATATAAAAATTCCTTGGATTGGGAATGCATTTATATTATGGTCATGACAATCTTTTCTTCTGACCCAGGAAGGCAAGATTTACCCAAGTATCCATACGTCATCTTTGGAACACCAGAATACGAAAAACTTTTTTCAGCGTCCATGTCCTGCACAGAATTAGGCACATAGTGCCTACTAAATATTTGCTATGTAAATGAATGAATGAATGATATCTGTATGTTTAGCTATCTTGGAATTTGGTTCAATTGGCAATTAAATAGATTAGATTAAATGATATAAGGAGATAACAGGCTGCCTGTTCCTGTAGTTAGGAATTGTTAGCATAAGGAGCAGTCAGAGAACAATTGGGTAAGCCACAATAGTTGGTGGTTAGCCTGGAGGAAGAAAATGAGAACTTAATTATGGTCATTGGAGTTTAAGAGTAAGTATCCAGCTCTTGGAGGAGTGAAGAGATAACATTAGGATTAGACCCAGAGGTATTTACTAGTCACAGATATAATAGATACACAGGCATGGGGTGAGAAAGAAGTGGATGGATAGAGTTGGGGTGGTGAAACACAGCCCCAGGCATCAGAATTGGACCCTGCTAGTATCCTGGGTCACAAAATAAATTTGAGAGGTGAATTACTAGGAGTGGGGCCCAGAGCACAGCAAAATTAATAGTAAGCGACTTAGTGCTGAATTGCTGGCCCAACTTTCCACAAAGTCTCTCTAATTTGAAAGAGACTGGGACCTAGATGCCGAATTAGAATTATTTTTTAATTGGCATTGGAGAGACTTCAACTGTAACAATGGTTTTTATCTGTGGCCAGACACATTCTATTTAGCTAGTCAGAAGACACTATCCCACCATCTCGTAAGCATTCAGAGGTACCTAGGGAAGATGGGCTGTTTTTTGTCCTGTAAGAAGGGTAAGTACACAGCAGGAATGTCAGGGCCCAAGGGCTCCACAGACTCAGTGAACATGCAGTTGCAAAGATGAAAATCTAAAGTCAACAAGAGACTTCAGGCAACCTTGTTCAGAGCCATGCAAGATATGCTTTGATAGAAGTTTTCAGGTTTCTTTTTGACCTCTTAGCCCTTGGACCTGCTGGGATTTATTGCCTACCCACCTGGTTTGACTTGCTTTCTCATGCTTCTGTAGAATGCCTTGTGTTCCCACCACCCAGGTAGGAGCTCAGTCTTTTGCCAGTGGATGATAAAAGGCTTCTGTAAGTTGGAGAAAATAATCATGATAAAGAAAGTGACTTTACCGTGGAAAAATCGAAAAAAGAAAACAGTAAACACCCTTGCAGTCTTCGTCTAGACTCACTAAATTATTAATAATTTGCCATATTTATTATTTATGTTTATTATATGTATGCATATATAGGGGGGTATGTGTGTGTGTATGTGGATGTGAACAATTTGAAAGCTGCTTGCAGATTTTTCACCCGTAAATGCTACAGACTGTCTTGTCAATATACATTCTCCTACCTGACCGTGGTATCATTTTTATGCCCAAGAAATTTTATATTGATGCAATGAAATTATCTAATATTTATTCAATGTTCAGATTTCCCAATTGTCTCAATAATGTCCTTTATAAGTGATTTTTAAAATATTCAATTTTGTAGAGCATTTAGAAATAAAACTAAGAACATAAGATTTCTAGGGTACCTAGGGAAAAATGTATAGGGTGGATATGTTTGTGTAATCTTCTCAAAATGTCATTGTTTTCATCTTTCCATTGATGGGAAAGCACAACTATCAATCAAGAATATGTCAGCAGGTTTGGATGCATGGCTTTTACTTGATGGAGTTAGAGTGAATTTTCACCTTTAGTTAAAAGTGAGTCTTTGCTTATTGGATGCTAACTTTCATATTTAAATTGCATTCATACTTGATCTTTTGGCCAAAGCAGCAAGAGACCAGTTAAAAAATCTATTCCTCTTAATTTAAAGCAGCGATTAAAGGAGATTCAGAGCTTTGAAACTGTTGTGAGTGTTCTACTTAAGAAAATAAACACTAATTGAAAGGACTAATCAAAAGCTCATCATCCTGAAGGGCACTTGGATGATTCACAAGTGTGCAGCTTAGGTAGACGAGGTGCTCTTAAGAGGACCTTGTCATTCTAAGGGCTGGGACCTTAAGCTATGCATTGGATGAGTCCCTGTAATGAGTGATGGCTTATGATAAGAAAATATACCTGCCATTAACTTCCTTCATAAGTTTGTAGATAGTTTATAGAAATAATTCATCCTTAATCAGCAATAGAAACCTTACTTACATATTATAACACTTCCTTCAAGAAAATCTTTCTTTTGCCAATCTGTATTCTGTGCATTTAATTTTATCACACAATCTCTATAAATATTTGGGAAAAAAAGTAATCATTCCCAATAAGATGGTGCTCTTTAAAAACACATGTCCTCTTTATTACACTCACACAGGAGAATTTCCTTCCCTAGTAGAGATGCCTTCACAGGTTAAACCTTTACCCCAGGGGCTTAACAAAAACTTAGAGATGAAAAAGTCATTTGAAGATGTTTTTTTCACATAACTCTAGATGATTCAGACAATTTCCCAAGCAGTAAAACTACCTATAAATGGGATTTTCCCCTTACCAGACTATAAATCAATACTTGTTGTCTCTAATGATGAATTGGTGATAAAGAAATTCTAACAACTGTTATCTGATGAGAAGATCACTGTTAGGTTGATAGTGGGGAGTAGGGGTTTACTGATTATCTGGGAAGCTGGTTTGAGATTGCTGCCATCAATGGAATTTTATTAGTAGTACTGCACATGCGCAAGACCAGGAAAAGTGTGTAAGGCTGGAGTTCACTTAAGCTATATAGTCCAAACAATATAATAAGGATATTTTAAAAGTGTGAAAAAATTTGTAATTGGTGTATATAAATGTTGCAAAGTTTGGTGGAAGGAAGAATTCAGATTCCTTTACTGAGTTCTTACTCATTCGTTTATAGCTGCTTCCATGTTGCCTTCTGTTTTTGGCACCCACATTTGCCTTTTCACCATTATCATATTGAATTCAATATGAGGATGCAACTTTTGTCAAATTCAAAAATATGTAGGCTATTATATTTTTCAAAAGGTGTTGTTACATGCTGATCATTAATAGGAAAATAGTCCAAAGAGTGAGAATTCATCTTCAAATTGCATTATGGTAAACTTTAATCAAGGTCTTTCATTTTATCACATTCTTTATAATGAGTTCTAAGCTGTGTATAGAATTATTGCCATTATATGTTCCGTGAAAATATATCTCAAGTTTTTCTGACCAAAAATCATTAGTTCCAGTTTCCGCATCTATCTGTAGAGAGGTGTACGCCTTATAAATCTCTGCCACTAGTACATGGTGTTTGTTGTATGCCCTCCTGTTTCCATGCCTCCCACTGAACACACGGCATAGAAATGGAATTTATTAGGTGATGTAGTGTTGGTTCTTTCCCAAATGGCTGTCTTCAGAAATCCAAATAGGACACCAAGTTTATTTAAATAGAGCTGGAAAGCCCTTCCAAGATTGTTATGAGATTATTATAAACTCATCTATTAAGTTGGACCATGTGAAGCTGATATTTTGTAGGTAAAAATAATTTTTTATTATCCAATCAGTGCACTTTTAAGAGTGAAAGGAGGAACTATTGATGATTAAGATAATTGATACTGTCCTGGCAAAGCAGAATATATGGTCACCTAATAATAATAATACCTATTCTGCAGTGTTCTTGTGAAGTTTCAATGACAAAATGTGTGTAGACACTAAGCTGTCACGTGGGAAACATTAAGTAAGTGGTAGCTCTGTATATTGTTACTTATTTATTTTTTTTTGATATTTTTTGTCTTTTCTAAGGCTGCACCCACAGCATATGGAGGTTCCCTAACCCTAACCCTAATCGGAACTGCAGCCACTGGCCTATAACACAGCCACAGCAATGCAGGATCCGAGCCATGTCTGCGACCTACACTGCAGCTCACAGCAATGCCGGATCCTTAACCCACTGAGCGAGGCCAGGGATTGAACCCGCAACCTCGTGATTCCTAGTCGGATTCCTTAACCACTGAACCATGGCAGGAACTCCTATATTGTTATTTTTCATGCTTTCCACTTTGGCCAAAAAAGCAATAGAATCATAGTGACTTATTTATTCTCTTTTTTGTTTATTAAATGATGCTACCTCCAGCAATGAGAAGGAAAGAAACTTTATTTAGTCATTTCTACTATAGCAGTTCTACACCAAATAAGAGAAATATGTTTTAAAAAAACTAGGTACCCTATCCTTCCTTCTCCATACACCCAGGTCCCTACCATGATAGTTTCTTCTATCAGAAACTATACTGAGGTCATAGCTCTTAGGATTACATTGGCAGGAAAAAATTGAGGATAACTAATTTATTAGATTAATAATTTTTTGAAAGTAGTTTTTTTCTGTTGTTTATTCACTATGCTTGTTATAGTACTCAGCACACAGTAAAAACTACTACTATCAACATCAATATATATTATATAATGTCAATAATTCAATTAATGAAAGTAGAAATGAATGGATTTTTTTCAGCTAAAAATCAACACTATGAGGTGATGGCTTCTTATATTACTCTGCAATGAGTGCTTCACTCTGCTAGGGAACGTTCCTAAGCTCCAGCTAGAGCATGTAGGGTTGCAGGATCAAGGGATTCAAGGACTTGTTAGCTGCAGTTGGTTCCAAGACTGGAATTATCGGCTATTTTAGATTCATTTTATGATTTAATTGATTGTAAAAGAGAAAAAAAAACCCAATAAATCTAACCTGCCAATTTTCTCAGTAAAGCATCCTGCTACATATCTAACAAATTTGAAATATGGAAGTGTCATGTGCAGGTTTAAGTACTGTATGTAATATCAACATTGCTTATTAGTATTTGGCATCTTTGCTGATGTGTTATTGAGAATTTTATACAGATATATTTATTTTATAGTGTGAGAATAGGAAACAATAATCTTATATATCACTTCCATCATATAGAATTCTAAAGATCTCATATTAACCCAGTCATCCTGGCACTTGCTCTCACCTTAGAGCCGAACTTGGGACACTGTGCAGGAACACTGTCCTTTTCTCTATGTCATCCTTTGTGTGGATTAAATGCAGGTTAGTTAAAATGGACTTTGCAGGTAGCTTCTATTAATGGGATTAATGATTTTAATTTAGAGGAAATACATGTTGCTTCATTTGCAACTTTCCCCCCCTTCAGAGACTGCATGCTGTTTTGGTCCATTCAGATCAGTGCACAGCTGGTGCTATGGCTGTTATTTCTAACTTTCTCTTCCAAAGCTTAGAGTCAGCAATTCCATACATGAGATTGGAGAAGGAGTTGGTAGAGAACACCACCCTAACCCTGCTGTTCAGACTTGGGAGCCCCTCCCTTACCTCATCAAGTCTATCCATTCCTTCCCAATGGATAAACCATTTATCATGTGTGATAGTCTAAGTTGCTACCCTTGAAAGGTGGAGGTTGTTAATAGCCTTTGCCTACATGTTGGTTGGGGTTCAGAACAAGGTGCTCAAAAGATTCATAGGTGGTCACCTGTGCACCTGGATCACAGAACTACATGGCAGGGAGGGTATAGAAATGAGTTTTAGCCCTCGCTCACTTCTAAGCTCTAGTTGAATCAGAGACTAATAGGATGTTGGTAATTGCTTCTCTAGGCCAAATAAACAAGTAAGACTATGTTTATGGTTCTTTTTTTTTTTCCTCTCCATTTCATATATAAAACCTACCCATCTTATTAGTCCTTAGAGGAAAGAGACTGGAAATTCACATTTTGAAATTTGCCAAATGATGATAGATATTGGTGTAGCAGAGGAAAACATAAAGAGTCAAAATGTCATAAGCGTATCTATAGGAAAGTTTACAAGGATGAATAAAAATCAATGGTACTATGGAACTAATAACATTTAGCAGCACTTAAGGTTAGTTAGTGAGTCTGTGCTCAGTAAAAGCAACCTTCTTCTAGTGGGATGGGTGGGTATTATATATGACTGATCAAGATTTGTGCATTTTTTACTGGTGTGGACCATCTTTTCCCAAGTGCCTGGGGATTCGGGGCTGTCTCACAGAGCTGGAATAATATGCTGTACTCATTTTATACTGAAAAATTTTTGCTTAGGCAGAAACAGTTATAGTATTATATATACTGAATTAATCATCCACAGTAGTTTATATTGTTGAAGACAGTTTAGTATACAAGCTAGTAGAGTTATAGAAAAGCCAGTACTGCATTTGGATACTGTTATTAATCCTCTGTTTGACTTAAGGACCAAAACAAAGCAATGGCTCTAAAGTTGTGTGGACGCTAATTTCTGCTTGAGCTCTCTGCATCCTTTGACACTAGCCATTTTACTTCTCTTCATTTTCCACATCTGTAAGATTAGGAAGCAATGTTGGGATAATTGCAAAGCAAGTATAAGTAATTGCAGTCATGTTAAATCATCTTTTAGAAGTGTGTGAACACGATTAATACTAATTTAAACATTTGATCAATAAAAGACGATGGATGCTATTTTCTATTGTTTTGTGCATTGTTACAAGTAAAGGGCAATTACATGCCAAGAGTAGTAGAAAAAAATACGACTGTGTTAGATATATTCCTGGCTTGAGCAGTGAGATTTCTTATTAAGGAAAGATATTAGAATGCTTTATGAAGTTTATGAACTTGTAATTTGCTCCTGTAATTAGATGAGACTCTGTCAGACCCATCCTTCTACAATTTCATAATTGAGGGGCTTCTGCCTACAATAGAGTGTTGAATAAGATATACATATGCTTAATGGACTAAACTCTTTTAAAGATTGGCCATAGCTTATGCAAAGTAAGAACAATCCTTAGAACATTTTAAAGGCTTCCTGCCACAAATTGCTTTTGCAATTTTCATTTCATTTTTAACTACAAAGTTAAGGCATCTTTAGTTATTTTTATTTTAAATTGCTCCTGCTGTTGTTCTCCTCCTAGGAAGTAGCCACTATTCTTTTTCATTTCTCGTGGCCATTGTAATCATTCTTACATGAATAAAAACAAAGTGGTTTATTTTAAAAAAGAGTTTTTAAATCCTCCTTTGCAGTTGCTGGGAAAATGCCTTACCATTATCAAATTGAAAAAGGGATAATGTAGTGCAGTGACAAGTGAGTTTTATCAATGAGTGTTTTCCTTGGTGTTCTTGTTTTCCAGAAAGTCTTTCTGCTGCATCCTTTAACATCTGTGGCTGCAAAAGTTAATTCTGAAAACAAAGTAGATGTGGAAAGGCAGGTGATTGATCAAAGCAAAAATTAAAATTGGGTACCAGTGGCACAATCTCTTACTTCTTGGCCCACAGGAATCCTGATACAAATTAATTGTTTCTGTGATTCTTAGACCTTCATCAATCAGATGTAAATTATACCATGCATGATTGGCTGCTTTTCCATTCTCGAGTTCCCCATAGAGAGCTGTTGGCCGCCAACTGCTGCAGAGGCTCAGTGGAGCAGCAGCCTGTCCGTGGCCACTCTGGGACAAAAAATAGAGAAATGGAGCTGACTTGCAACCACAATAGCATGCCTGAGGATTTAGCCTGCACCCTTACAGAGTAATTTTGTTTTGGGCACCAGAGACATTTTTTCAAACCAGATATAATGTTACCAAACCTTGTGTGGCCAAGGTTTGATTTTTACACATGGTTTCATATCAATCTAAGAAGGATGCTAGAGCACAGAGCACCTAGCAGACAGCAGGGTTGAACATGAAATTAATCTCAAGATTGTTTAGGGAAAAACAAATATAGATGCTCTTAAAAAACATGTTTCCTAAGATACTTTATATACCTTTAGAGGCAGCAGTAATAATAATAGCTAAAACTTAATTAAAGTAACATAAAAGACCTCAGCAAGGAGACCTTGTGACCACGTTTGTAGCTGAGTACTGAATTTAGCCCCAAGAAATATGAGATCTACTTTTCATCTCACAGCAATTTACCATTTCAAAAAAAACCCTCATATTAAGGAGGTGATTAGAAGCTGCAGTTGCCTTACTCCATATGTAAAGAAAGAAGGGTTTGAAAATGTAGAAGGGCACCTTTTCAAAGAAACATCACAATTAAATTTTAAACATATATTGGGAAATGAGAAAATTGGAATGACCTGGATACATGAAATGTAGATTTTCCATCTTAAAGCATTCATTCAGATCTTCTTGGACTTACCTTCACTGTAAATTATTTGTGTTTTGAAATATGTATATCCCTGTCTGTCTGTCTGTCTGTCTGTCTATCTACCTATCTATCTATCTATCTATCTATCTATCTATCTATCTACCTACCTACCTACCTACCTACCTACCTACCTACCTACCTATCTAACAAATGCTATTTGAAGAAGAAAGTGAATTGGCCTTCAGGAGCTCTTAGAATTGAGCACTAAGATTCCTTGGATTCAAGTCTTGGCTCAGCCTCTGTTTGACTTTGACAAATTACTTCACCTCTTCAGTCTTTAGTTTCTTTATCTGTAAAATGGACATAATAATAGTTTATATCTCAGTACACTGTTTAGAATAAATGCAGTAATTTATTTCTAACAGTGCCCTGATCCTTAGTAAATGTTAAATACATGTTAACTATCATTATTATTAGTTTATATGTATTGTCTTTAACTCATTTAAACCATTAAAAAAGTGAAAAATTTTCTTCTAAGAAATCGTTTCTTAATTGAAACATGAATACTTTTTTAGACAGGAATACCCTGTCTAAGAAGGGTTTCTAGGAAGACCCAAAGCTATAAAATGCAGTATCTGCTTCTGTAGCTAATACCCACTTGTATTGAGTGGTTCCTCTGCGATCATATTTTCAACTTTCATTCGTGGATAATAATGTTTATTATAGAAATAAATATTTGAATGAGATGACATTTGTAAAAGTGCTGAGCAAAGCCTGGCTCACAGTAGGTTCTAAATAAATATTAGCCTTTTAGATGTACATTTGCCTTCTGTATGGGAAAGGGAACCAATGTTTAACGTTCCTAACAACAAAAGAACCCACACTATTTTTTACCATACCATTGAAACATGAGATATTCCTATAAACTATGCAAGGATTTCTTTTTAAACTTTCCTTTTTCCCCATCGCAGTTCTCTCCTAAGCACTCCAGGGCCACTATTTAAAGATACCTAGTGGTGGTATCCACTACAATCTGGAGATACTGGGACCTTACAATGTGTCAGTGGAGACACTTTGACTCTGAGAAAGGCAGTAGAGTATATAAAAAAATCTCCCAGATGCTCAGGAAGTGTTGCTGTTATTGGCTGGCTGTTGAGAAGCAAGCACCCATGATGAGATATCTCACTTGGCAAGGAATTGCAGGTGCCTTCTTAAAGCTTCTGGCAGCCTCTAGCTGACAGCCAACAAGAAACTGAAACTCTCAGTCCTAAAACTGCAGGGAACTGAACGCTGCCCCAAACCATGTGATCAGGAAAGCAGACTCTTCCCCAGTCTAGGTTCAAGATGAGAATATAGGCTTGGCCAACATTTTGTGAGACTGAACAGAAGATAAGTTAAGCCATCCTCCAGACTTCTAACCACTGAAATTGTGAGATAATAAATGTGGTTCTTTTTAAAACCACTAAGTTTGTAGTAATTTGTTATATGGTGATAGATAACTAGAACAGATTTTTTTTTTCTCATTTAACCTTAAGACAGAATCTTTGCTTCATAGGAAAGTGGCTTTTAATTTAGCACCAAGGGATTCTTGGATTGAAATTTTCCAAGGTGTGCTGGCACATATACATGTACCCTCTGCTCCAGTGTCTATCCCTAAAAAGATGAATTTGAATCCTTACTCTGCTGCTGAACTATTTGGTAGGTATAGTCTCTCTGAGCCTCAGTTTCATTGGCTATAAAATGGTAATAATACTTCCTATTTTTTAGGATTATTCTAAGAATTGCCTGAGCTAGCAAGAAAAAATACTTAGCATATTATAAAATTAATAACAAATACTCAATAAATGATAGCTATTTTTTAATAGTATCTGAAGATTACTCTGTATCCTTAGGTTTTGTAGCATGACTGTACATGTAGGGAATCAAGAGGTAGATGTGACAGTAGTAACTATTGAACACATTCTTGCAACAATTTTTTGATCATGAAGACGTCCTGCTTTTCGATGAAGAGATATCAATGTTTAATGTAAGATACCATGTGATTATTTGAAAGATTGATTTTTAAATAAAACTGAAGATGGTATTATTTGTTAAGGAAACTTTGCTATGTGAAGATCAAAAATATGAGTTGGAAGAAAAAAAAAAGACAAACATGATTGATACCTACTCACAATATTCATCTAAAACTTCACATTCTCCATTCTTCCCCTTCTGTAGCATACACTCCTTCAGATCAACAGAGAAACTATTATAAGAAATTCTGACTCTCTTTGTTTCTTTCACAAATAATGTGGCATAACTTTTGTATATTGCACTTTATGAGATGCCAAGATGTTTGGTTTTCATTTTATCTCTGAAATAAGCATTTTAAAAATCTTTAAAAGGCTTTCTCTTTGTATTCCCTTCCTTTGGGAAATAAGATAAAAATACATTAACCATAGCAGCCAATAAAATATTATTCAGTTATTTATTCATTTACTCATCAATATTGTTGAGTATCTACCTCATGCCACATACTGTCTCAGGTACCAGAATATGGTTGTAAACTGTGAAATGCTCTAAACCACAGCTTGTACCAGTGTCCCAAGATTTAAGCCCTTCAATTTCAACAGCAGTGCAAGATGAAGGGCCTTTCATTGACTTAAAAAAAGCACTAAGATGTGCCATTCAGAGACGCAAGAAGCATTTCTGGGTATTGGTTTCATTTACTTTTTTTCTTGAAGGTTAAAGCTATGCAGGATAGAGAGGTAAAATATAAACAAAGGGTAGTATATGAATAAATACATACATAAATATTTAATTGAGGGTAAAATCTAGATTTTATTAATTAAGATTTCTGTAGTAAAAACTCTTGATTCTTCCTCATGTCTAAATAGTTGCAAAGCAAATAAATATTAGCCATCCACATGTGATATCATGATAATCAGTCTTTAAGTTCTGCTTTTTTTGGTCCTTAGGCATATGAACCTATTTAATTTTTCAGAGTTAAGGTTACAAGTAAGGTATAATTCAATATCCATAAAATGTACATTTGCTACATATTGGTATGTAAGTATGTTTGAGTAGAAAGAGAGATGCATCATAATTTCTGCAGTGCAGATGGTCACAGGGGTAACAGGATTCAAAGAGGGCCAAAGGACATTGTAGTAGGTTGTATATTCTCAGAATTATCTACTGCCCTTACCTACTGGCACTTCCCTGCTAGAGCATTATACTTTTCTGTCCCATCACTGTCAGGTTTAGCATGGGATTTATTTTGGTCAATATAAAGTGTTGAAAATGATGTGAATCATTTACTAACTGAAGCTTGTTAAAGAGCATTCCATATTACTCTTTTCCCTCTGTTCTGAGACTCTATGTTTCAATTAGCTGATGCTCCTTCAACATGGGTCTTTCAATGAAAAGGATATTGAATAGAGCTGTAGCCAACCCCCACATGGTAAAATAAGCAATGTGAGCAAAAGTTAAGTATTTGTTTGAAGTTACTGAAAATTTTTTTGTTACTTCACATAACTCAATCTAGCCTAGAGTTTACAGACACCTGTAATAGCTGATATTGAATAGTTTCTGTGGGCCAATAACGATGTCTATTAATTCTACACTTATCTCATATGATTTTTGCAATAATCCCATGGGATAGAAATGATCACATTACCATTCACAACTGAGAAAACAGCAGCTCATCAAATTGGCTTAGGGTCGACTAACTAATAAGATATATGGAATATGAATAGGATCATAAGTCTGGCAAATTTCTAAGTTTCACCCACAGAGTCCTGTCTCATAGAACTTTAGAATTAAATATATATAGTGCAATATATTCATTTTACAGAAGAATAGTTTCAGGTCCTCTGTTGTCATCTGTAATCCTACTAGCTGGATATAAAGCTGAAAGTGAAACCATTAATTTCTGTGAACTAGAAATCAAACCTATAATCTCACAGTCTAGTAGTTCTGTATGTGTCTACACATACATATGTAAAACTATAACTTTGTAAATATAGAATATAGAGTACCTATACATTTATGTCTCTTTGATATTAGAACAAAAAGCCTTATGATTAAGAATTAATTTGTAATGTATTTTTACCAATGTAATTGTGTGGTACCTGACTAAATAATGAAAATATTTTTAGTAATTATTTTATATCCTATAACTATAGAGTAATTTTGATTTATATTTTACAGATTCTTGATTATGCTGTAGTATCACTTACTATGAATTTCCTTTTACTTGGAGTAGAAAAATATAAATAGTATTCTCCTATTTCTTAAAAAGACTTGAAATTTGATCCTTTATTTCTTGCTTACTTTGCCAGTAAAATAGACCTTCTATTTTCCTCTAGTTAAAAAAAAGTTATACCATATTTAGAGTAGTTTAGCTTTATTAGATGAAATATACACATCCAATTTTTCTAAGTTAGAAATATGTACTTAAAAAGTTAAAAATTTCATTTATAAAATCTAGCATGAGCAAACCATGTAAATATATAAATGTACCATAAAGCCTATTAATAGGCATTTTGTTTACATATTTTTATCTCAATTATCTATGCCCATAGGACTCCTTCAATCAATTTTTCACTAAGTAGTTTTCAAATATAATTACTCTTATGGGTAGGCCTATGAACAGCAGTGTCATTTACACTATAGTTCACTAATTGCACTTCGAAGCCATTATAATGAATTATAACAGTACATTCTTCAAGAAGATCAGTTAATGCTAATCATTTGTATCACATATATCACTTAGAAGATATCCATCCATAAAAATCTTTCATTTACAGCCTCATTTCTTTTTAATTCTCTTGTAATGCAAGTTATAGCTGTAAATATATATACAGCATGTGCTTTCTTTACCTGTTAGCCTGTGAACTTTGATTTTGAATTAAGTATTGAAATCTAGAGAGAAGTAATATGCTATGATAGGAGCACAATCATTTACTTTGAGATCCTATGTATTAATTATTCTTACATAATTGCTATATATAGTGATCTACATTTGGATCAGATTTTAAGAGCTTAAATAAAATATCATCTCTCCTAAATTTTAAAAATCGTTTTCCTCGATCTTCCCAGATTTTTGCAATATTTTCCGTATTCAAGAAGGTGTCTCTAAGTTAAAAGTAAGTCAAAAGAAGGTTTTTGTTTTTGAACCTACACATAATAGGAATCTAGCCAAAATGTACACTAGATTGTAAGCATGTTGTCTTATGGTAAAATAATGATAAAATAATTTTGTAGACCCAGTATCATGACAGAATATGACATAGATACATTGACAAAAATGTTGAAAAAAACTCCTTTAAAATATTACTTCTTTGTAAAATGTACCCATTAAGTGGTGTTTTTATAATTGTTGTAGAAATTAAGATTCTTGGAAAAAATTCTTTTTGTTTTCACATATATTGCATGGAAAAGTTTAACTTCAACATTGTAGAAGCTGATTAATTATGAAGTACTGATTTTTTATTCAAAACAATATTTTTTTAAGAAATAATATAATTTCTTAAGGAAAGAAAATTTATGTTGCCAGTTGTCATCAAAATTTAAATTTCTGACCTCAATTTGAGAAATCAGGAGTGGAAGAGAAAAGAAGATGGCTTTGGTGAGACTTTATGAGATAAGAGTGAAAGCTGATGATAACATATGGCTGATACTATGTAAAGTTCAGATTCCAGACAAACTTGTATTTAATCCTGCCCCAAATAATGCTATTGTCCCCATTTTATGTATAGTGAAACTAACTAAGCCTCATAGAAGCAACTTGCCTATTATGACAGTGTCATTAAGTGATAGCACTGGATTTTAAAACCATTAGTTCTACTACAGAATTATAACCTCTGTATTATACTGAATTTGGCATGTGATTGAATATTAAGATAGGGCTATAGCAGGTTGTAGTACAAAGCTTACTAGCAAATCTTTGTTTTGCTATATAGCATTTTACCAATATACAGAGTCATGTGTTTGTGTTTGCCTGATATTTGTTATACTTATACAGAGGGAATGGACCATTGTCCTTTATTTACTCTTATAAAATTCCCAGAACTAAGAAAATATCTAGCAGTGTTGTCTCTAAGTATCTTATCCTTTCAAGAAAAACTAACACACTAAAGTGTTACTTTCCAGTCGATATGCTTGATCATACAGTAATATCTCACTTTAGAATATGGCAAACATGGATTTAAACCATATTAGTTTCCCCAAAACATCTTATTCTAGTAAAAGCCCAATAGTAGCAGTTCTGTCTCTTAATATTAGCATTATATTTCATTCTCTTGCATTTCTGTTGCTACCACCGTATTTTTTAAAATGATGGTATTTAGCATACATATATGTTGAGTTAGTTTGGTTTGGTTTTGTTAGAAATTCAAAGAACTATTTTATTTAGCATTTAAATTGAATACTGGACATAGAAGTCATGATTTCAATTTCCAAAAATGCAATAACAGGGACACTGGATTAACTTAACTTAAGCATTAGACAAAATATATAAAGCAATGGTTTTCAAATTTGGGGCAGCAAACATCACAGGAGAATGATTCTTGAGGGAAGTGGAACATGAAAAATGGACATGAATGACAGAAGAGGAACATGAAAGGTTGCAGCCCAGGTAAGGGAAATCCAAAGAGCCTCCTGGTTTTTCTGAGTTGAGAAGACAGAATTTAGGGTTGGGGCGACCAAGACAGCTAGAACTGGTTGGACAGATTATGGAAGAAAAGGAAATATACTGAGAAGTCCCCTTCAGTTTTTGGCTGAGTACTGATCTATGTAGGTAGGTGAGAATAATACCTGAGGCCAGAGAAAGAACTACTAGGAAGGAGTAGAGAGAACACTTTTGAGAGTTCACTAGGTCTGGGAATAGCCTGCATACCTTAGCCCAAATGGAAAGAAGCCTAACACGTGACGCATTGAGTAGAGTCCTCAGAATGGTATTGCCTTAATAGTGGGTCCAACTTGACCCTAAACTAATGGCTTCCCAGGACCCAATCCTAAATAAAACTGAAAAACAAAACTCAAGAGTCAAACTGATTCTAAATAACTATGTCCTAGATCAAAGCCCAAATATATTTAAAGGAATACAGTAAAGTCTAGCATCCAGAAGAGTAATATTCAAAAAATTATTAAGCATGCAAAGGAATAGGAAATAATGACCCATAGCTGGGAGAAAATTAATCAACAGAAACAGATCCAGAAATTATAGGGACGGTAGAATTAGCAGGCAAGGATTTTAAAACAGTTTTTATAAATAATATCTATATGTTCAAAAAGGTAGAGGAAAGCATGAACATGACAGAGAAAAGGCTGATATAAAAAGACCCACATTTTTCTATAGCATTTGAAATGAAAAATACACTGACAGGAATTAACAGTAGATTAGACGCTAGAAAAGAAAGATCAATTAACTTGAAAATATAGCAGTATAAACTATCTAAAATGAAACACAGCAAAGAAAAAGATTGAAAAAAAAAACAAAACTGGCAGCGTATTAATAACACATATGGCAATACCATGTAGTCTACTATGCATGTAATTGGACTACCCAAAATAGATGATAGGGCTCAAAAATATTTGAAGAAAGAGTCATCAAAAATATTAAACCCACAGATCTAAAAATCTCAGTGAGACCCAAACAGAAGAAATATGAAATGCATACAAGAAGGCATTGTAATAAGTTATAATTTCTTATTCTAAATAAGTATTTATATTCTGTTCCCATTCTGCAAGTGAGGAACCTGAAGTTCAGAATGTTGACTGGCCTACAGTCCACAGTTTGTCTCTCAGGTCCTGGTAGTTAGAAGACTTCCCTATTATCCTATTATCCCTGTAATTCCTGGGTTCAGCCTTGTGAGGTTTTGGGGTGCTGGCTGGTGGACCACAGTTGCCTTTCAAAATATAACTACAGTTTCCAGAAATCAAAATATGTGGTTCTATATAGTCTAAGGAATTTCCACATGTATTATGACGTTTTGCATGGTGAACTGACAACTGTGCACATGAGATGCTGAGTGCTAATGAACAACTAGGAATTGGGGGATAAAATTATTTGCAAGTGATAAATGACTTTAGAGTCTATGTTAACCTGTGGGGAAAATAATAGAATTAGCGGATGAGGAAGGAAACTGGGATTGTTGTTTATCATGAATGATAAAGAAGAAAGAACAATTTGAAAGAAATCAATCAGTTGAGGAATAAGATCAAAAGCAATAAAGCAAAAGATACCAAAAGTATGTAAAGATAAACTGGTGAGTCAAAATCTTTGTAACCAGCATCCAAAAATAAAGAGATGATTAATTTAGGCAGCTGTTTTTATAGAGTTTTCTCCCCCTTTTACTATTCAGTTTGCCAACATCTCCTGTCTAAACTGCATAACATTATCACTTCTCTATTCTAATCTCTCTCTTGCTGCTTAAAATTATCACTCTTTTTATATCAAAATGTGACTTCTTAGCCTTTGATCCACTAATTGGATTTATAACCCTCAAACCCTTCTTGCCTTCTCCATGTGCTGCCTGATGATTGAAAATAAATAAACTTATTCCCAATTTTTTACATTCTTCCCTCCCATTGCTTGCCCTTTCCTCTGGATATATAGAGCTGTACAATGCAAAGATACTACCTCCAAGAGAAATTTTGGTTATTTCAAGCATTGGTCTCATGAGACCTCTTATTAAATGTTGTTTATATAACTTAACTTTTGGAACAAGGACATTATGCTATGAGTCATTGAGATTTGAGGGGATATAGGAATTATATTGTGTGTTGTGTGTTTGTGAAAGAATCAGTCTTCTAGAAACTTAAAACTGTCAATATTTTTCTTTTCCATTCACCTTATCACATCAACTTTTCCTGGAATCAGGGTTTTAAAAATCTAGTGTTCACAATGAGTATGGGTATAGCAATCAGAGAACAAAAATTACTTCTTTAATTTTACTAATCTTTAAAGACACTTATCATTTCCCTTACTTATAAAAGTAGGCAACAAGCTGCAGTGGTGTTAGTAGTATTCATGACTTCAGCATTAATAGAAATCATTGATATTTTCATACTACACTATAATTATTATAGAGAACTCAAAATTATTTACTCTCACCACTGTTTAATGTTATTATAATTCTTGATATTGTTATTTAATGAAGTAATAAACAATAAAATTTTATCTTTAATAGATAAGTTTATGGCATTGATAGTGATGATAGTTTCATCAATGTACACTTATGTCTAAACACATCAAGTTGTGTGCGTTAAATATCCATTGCTTTTTGTATGTCAAGCATATCTCAAAGCAGTTAAAAAGACTATTTTGATATTGAAATTTCAATATATTTGTTCTCTATATGTGATTCCTTCCATGAATTTAAAAACACTATCTGAAAGGAAGGTATGGCACCAAACAAACTGAATCTCCTGTACTAGACTATTCTAAAACTCCTGTACTAGATAATGGTACAGTATGATTAGGAAGAAAGGCATGTATTGGTTTCCTGAGGCACAAGGGCCTGAGGCTACAAGTAGTCAAGTGATTTTCTTCTATGATTCCATTTAGTGCCACCTATAAAAGCATTTTCTCAGTTTAATATTATTTTTTATTAGAGGAAGACTGCAAAACCAACTTTCTGTCTAATAAGATCTAACCGGCAGAGAGAACTAGTTCAAATGATAATGATATGTGCTGCCCATGCAGAGGTGCTGTACTGTAGAGAACAGAGACCTGAATTAGGAGACAGAAGTTGAAGATTCAAGTCTGAGATCAGACTCTGGGTGGGTAGGTTATCTTCTCTCCTACACAGTGTTCTCATCTATAGCATAAAATAATTCTATTTGGTGATATTTAAGATGCCTTTTCTGTTTGTAATAACTTATATGGGGAAAAAGAATGTATACATACATACATACATACATGTGTACATATATACACACATATACATAAAATATGTGTATGTGTGTATATGTGTGTGTGTGTATATCCAATTCACTTTGCTATATACCTGAAACTAATACAACATTATAAGTCAGTTATACTCCAAAAAAAAAATTTTTAAAGGTTATCTTTTCTTTCTGATAGCATGTGGGGTTGTCTCAAGAAAGCTGCTGCTAATAGTGCTTTTGAGCATTTAGAGAAACCCCTTATAGTCAGGATGAATCTGCCTAGATTAATAAATACATCCTGTCCTAGCCCTCCCAACTTGACCAACATACCTTTGTAGTCTGTCATATAGTCTCTGTTGAAGGTAGATGAGTGGTTTGATTTCATCTATTCATCCAATTGCCTCACTTGAAAATAATAATATTAATAATAATAACCATAACAATAACAACCTCTGAGAACAGTAAAGATTAAATACCATATTACATATCAAACATCTAGAATAGGATATGGAAAGTGTTTAATCAACCTTAGATTTCAATTCTTTTTGGAATGGAGGAAAACTAAATATTTTACTGAAGACTAGACCCTGGTATTTTAAAACTTCCACACTGTTCTCTTTGAGATTGAGCCAACAGGCTTTAATAAGTGGATTATGTGTACGTATGTGAACATTTATCCAGAGTAGAACCCAGGAAGTTCCTGCTTGGCATCTGTCCTTTAGTGACTTATTAAAAATAATCATCAATTTTTCCTTCTTACCCCCCATCCTGTCTTCTTTTTGTTCTTATTCTTTCACTTCTTGGGTTAAAAATGCTGTTTAAATATACAAAAATAATATCTACTGATGGCTGTCATTCATTATGATGAGTAAACATGGTATGATGATTGTCCCCAAAAGAATGCTATTTTTTGGTGCCAGAGTAGTGTGTGTGTGTGAGTGTGTGTGTCATATTAATATACATACATGTGTATATTTTATACGTATACACACACATATACATATTCCTTCTAATTAAACTTTCTTCAGCTTGCAATCAATAATAAAATAAGTTCCTCTTATCAGAATACACACTGAAAGCATTCATGACAGTTGTTACCAAACTGAACTTGGGTCTTCTCACTTAACATGCAGAGAAACCAATCCACTAACACTGAGTTGTGGTAAAGAAAAGTGCAGCATTTATTGTAGGGCACGGAGCAAAGAGAATAGGCAGTTCATTCTCAAAAGACCTGACCTCCCCCATGGCTTTCAGGGAAGGGTTTAAAAGATAGTATGAGGGAAAGGGTCACAGAGTGCATGATCAGCTTGTGCATAATTCTCTGATTGGTTGATAATGAGCTAACAAGGTAATGTTTTGGGAATTTCAATCATCAACCTTCTAGTTCCAACCAGTCTAGGATCTCCATGCTGGTGGTCAGCCTGCAGTTAACGTCCTCCTCCTGGTGGGGATTTTAGTATCTGCAACACAACTCAAGAATAAGGTTCAGGATATTATCTATAGCCCTTGAGAAGGAACTAAATGTCCTGGACTTTGTTTTATGGCTAAACTCTTATTATTTGGTCTTCCTTGACTGCTTTCCTCTATTTCTACATTTTCCCCTTTCTCTGATTGAGTTTTCTCTTTGGAACTCAGGGAATGCCTAAGAGGCTAAAGCTTTTCTACAAACAAGAGGTGGGAGACATTGGCAGGGGGCAGTCTGTCCCCAGGAAGGCCCTGCAAGGTCCTACTCTGCTTCACAGTCTAAAAATGTAAAAATTCCTGTGGAGAATATGAGTGTATTTAATTTCCTTCCTTTGCTGTTTCTCAGACTATATTCTATCCAGATGATGTGATCTAATTGTATCAGTCTAGAGATATATAGAATTTTATTTTAATGTTAAAAAGGTCAGTACCTTTGGAACTTAAAATTTTTCCTGTCTTCTTTTCTCTGCTGGAAGCCCTTCATCAAAGGATTACAAGATATCTTTAATAAAAAGTAGAATTTTATAAACTTAAATTTACTTATTCTTTTCCATGTATAGTTAAGTTCTTTTGATGAATGCTCCCTAAATATATGGGAAAGCAATACATACTTTATTGAATGAGAAGTGAAATTTATAGTAATATACTTGATGTGGACATAGATTTCTTTTGAAGTTAATTTTTTGAAGTCTAACTATTGTTGAACATTATATCTTTTTATCACTTCCAACCTTATTCTAATATTTTACTGCTTTACTTCAACCTGAAAATGTTCAAATTCTTGAATATTATTCTACTAGCTGCAGAAGGAAACCTGTTACGTTCTAATTCAGCTTGGATTTTTAGAACTTGTTATCAGATGCATTTTAATTAAAAATTTAAAATTATCCATTATATTCATGGCTCTGTGCCTACCATTTAAGGGAAGATACTTTTTTCAAAAGGAATTCTTGCCTTTTTTCAGCTTCAAACTTGCAATATGAATTTATTCCAATAGAATAAATACAATTACAAAGTAGCACATCAATGAGTTTAAAACAAAGAAGTAAAAACCTGTAATCGATGCTATTAGGATTTTGGAGCAAACGAGCTTTTTAGTAATGGGAAAATTTCAATGAGAGTTAGGAAGAATCTCCTTGGTTTTATTTTTGTTTTCAGTTTTTGTTTTTGAATGGGGAATAAAAAAGGCTCAGAAGAGAATCAGCATGCTGCTCAAGGTCGCTCAAGCTAATGGTAGAATTGAGAATATAACTCAGATATTTTGACTCCTAGTTTTATGTCATATTTCCTGTGTGAACTGGACACATCTTTCAATGTTGGGTCAACCCATATAAGATTACTTGTAATATGATTATATGAAAGAGACTGGCCAAATCACATTTAGCTCTGAGAAAGAAATTTGAAATTTCTTTAATATAGATAGGCTTATTTAATGCTTCTGTTATAGGAGAGATTCAACAATAATAATGCCACTATTATAATGCCATTTCTGTAATAATAGCACTTCTGTTATAAAACACCATTATTATAGAAATGCTATTATAAGAAAAGCTCTGTTATTTAGAATTGCTTCTGCAATAAAAGTGCTAAAAAAGTCTTCTTATATTATAGAAAATTATTGCAAAATTTTCCTGCTTTGCAATGAAATTTTTGTCCCAAATCTTATTTGATTCTCCTGTAAAGTGGCTCTCAGATTTTATTCTGACTCTGAGGTCTGGACCAGATTGCTGTTTAGGACAGGAAATTGCTTGACAGGCAAAGTTGCTTGGTCAAATAAGTCTCGTTTCTATCTGTCCATTTCTATGAGGTCAAATGCATCATCTTGCTTTGCTTTTTCATTCTCAAATACTATATTCTTTTATTATCTTTATAAAAATACTATGTATTGCCTTTTTATAGAGAGTTCAGCTAGTTTTGTTTGGCTAAAGTTAGTTACAATCTTTCACATTAATTCTATTAAACTAAACAAAACCAGAGTGTAATTGATTAGAACAATAATAATTTGTTTTAAATTATCCTTTACTTACTGTTCCCCAAGTAGTGCAATTTAAAAATCTTTGAGATTGATTTTGGATTATCCATGCAAGTGAATGTAAAGTTCACCTGTAAATGGAAATGCTGTCATTATGTCACTGAAGGAAAAATTATCAAAATACTAAAGATGAAAAAAAATTATACCTCTCTTATACTTTATATAATGGACAAAGTAACTTTTAATAACCTACATGTTGTAAATATGAAGTATGAACTAATGGAAAGGCATGTTTATAAATATGGAGATAAATTAAAAATATATATATATCTTAGTGGGATATTGAAACACTGTGATTATTTAAGATAGGGCTGTCACTTTTTAGAAAATCATTTATAGAACTTAGTAAAGCAAGCTAGGAATTTTTTACAGTCAAACACTATATCACATAAAATCATAGGTTTTTAGGTTTTAAGCAATCTTAGTAATTATGCCAGTGGTTTCCACATACTTTTAAAAATCAGAAAATATATTTTAAAAATGAAATTTTACTCAGAATACCCAGCATCTAAACAGATAAGTGATATTTTACTAACCTAAAGTATCATGTATGTTTAAAATATTTTCTTATTATAAAATCAGTCAGTGAGTCTAATATGACATGATGATCATACATCTGTATTGGAGGGTATGTGTGCTGGTTGCTGTCCTCTGGCTTCCTCAATGTATAATTTAGTTCTGTGTTTTGACTTGGTTGTACAGTATCAGAATATCCTGAGACACGCAGAGAAGTAGTTTCAAATGATAATTTTCCTATAAAAGAGTGCCTTGAAATGTTTCATTTTCTTTAATGAACAGATACAGAAGCTTGTAAGAGTAGAGGGGGAAATTTTGCTTTCATGATTGAATTAGTAACTATAACGCAAAACAGATCATACTCCTTATTCCATCAGAGAATCAGCCCCTAGAGCTTAAAATAAGCCCTAAAATTATCTCTAATACTATGTTTTCAGGACACATTTTTTTTTATGTATTCACTTGTTATCATACAACCAACTTTTGGCTGTCAGAGAGCATGTGCTATGTTGATACATCATGGCAGGGTCTAGTAATTAGCTGAATGTGTGGCATACATGTGCTGGGGAAAACACCTGCCAGAATGGTACACAAATGGGATAACTGGTGGCACAGGAAAACACACTGGTATATGAATAGTATTTATATTTAACTCATTTCAGTGCTTTTGAAATTAAAGTTGTAAAAATTGATGAACGAGTATTTTCAAGATTAACTTTGAATCATATGTACAAGGAAATCCTCAAAACACTAAGCCTTTCAGAAAAAAATATTTTAAAATCAGTAGGCAAATCCAATGATCCTTTCAAATTTTGCAATCCATGTGACTGTTTCACTAAGTAGTTATTCATTATCCACCTTGTCTTATATTTAGGTCTTTTTTTATATGGTGTCTTGTCTTATATTTAGGTCTTTTTTCTTCTGTTTATTTTTAATAGCTTTAAGTATCCCTGTGTCCTGGGAAGTGCATTTTGTCCTTTGGCAACTTTATGAGAAAATCCATTTTTATAGTGAGTTGAATCATTTTTAACTGAAACTTCTACATATTTCAAGTTCTGTTTCATGGGATCAGATGGAACAAATCTGCATTTTGTCCTTATGATAATTCTTTAGATTTTAGAGGATAATTTTTATATCTTATTTAATTTTATCCATCTAAATGCCTAATATCCTTAGTTCCTTAAATCATTCTTCATAAAAGTAGGTTTGGTGGCCGTTCCTTGTTTCCTCTCTTCCAAAAAACTCCCTAAGCCTATATGCCTTTTAAAAAATTATCCTGGGCCTGAGTATAGGCCTGGATTGTTTGACTTCATGGAGATTCATGACTAGTTACCACCCTATACTTTATGTATATAAAATTTCTTAAATTTCATTGAACTCATAATATTTCATTAATTATTCTATTTACTCCATTTGATATTATTGCCAAAAAATTCACAGGTTTTCCCTCCCCCAAAAAATGTATATTTTGATGTTATCATAATAGTTCACACATTTAGTTTTAGAAACTAGAATGGAAGATTTTTCTTTTTTCTTTTCTCTTTTCATGGCTGCATCTTTGGCATATGGAAGTTCCCAGGCTAGGGGTCCAATTGGAGCTACAGCTGCTAGCCTCCACCTACGCCACAGCCACAGCAATGCTAAATCTGAATTGTGTCTGTGACCTATACCACAGTGCACCTGCAGTGCCAGATCGTTAATGCACTGAGTGGGGCCAGGGATAGAACCCGCATCCTCATGGATACCAGTTGGATTCATTACTGCTGAGCCATAAAGGGAACTCCTAGAATGGAAGATTTTTAATTTAATTAAAATAAACTTGTCAGTTGCATCATTTGAAACTATTTTCTCCTCTTTTGTCAGTCGTCTTTTTGTTTTATTTTGGTTTCCTTTGCTGTGCAAAAGCTTGTCAGTTTGATTAGGTCCCATTGATTTATTTTTGCTTTTATTTCTGTTGCTTTGGGAGACTGACCTGAGAAAACATTTATTTTATTTTATTTTATTTTATTTTTTTAATATATATATTTTTTTATTTTCCCACTGTACAGCGAGGGGGTCAGGTTATCCTTACATGTATACATTACAATTACATTTTTTCCCCCACCCTTTCTTCTGTTGCAACATGAGTATCTAGACATAGTTCTCAATGCTATTCAGCAGGATCTCCTTGTAAATCTATTCTGTTGTGTCTGATAAGCCCAAGCTCCCGATCCCTCCCACCCCCTCCCCCTCCCATCAGGCAGCCACAAGTCTCTTCTCCAAGTCCATGATTTTCTTTTCTGAGGAGCTGCTCATTTGTGCTGGATATCAGATTCCAGTTATAAGTGATATCATATGGTATTTGTCTTTGTGTTTCTGGCTCATTTCACTCAGGATGAGAGTCTCTAGTTCCATCCATGTTGCTGCAAATGGCATTATGTCATTCTTTTTTATGGCTGAGTAGTATTCCATTGTGTATATATACCACTTCTTCTGAATCCAATCATCTGTCATGGACATTTAGGTTGTTTCCATGTCCTGGCTATTGTGAATAGTGCTGCAATGAACATGCGGGTGCATGTGTCTCTTTTAAGTAGAGTTTTGTCTGGATAGATGCCCAAGAGTGGGATTGTGGGGTCTTATGGAAGTTCTATGTATAGATTTCTAAGGTACCTCCAAACTGTTCTCCATAGTGGCTGTACCAGTTTACATTCCCACCAGCAGTGCAGGAGGGTTCCCTTTTCTCCACAGCCCCTCCAGCACTTGTTATTTGTGGATTTATTAATGATGGCCATTCTGACTGGTGTGAGGTGGTATCTCATGGTAGTTTTGATTTGCATTTCTATTGTAATCAGCAATGATGAGCATTTTTTCATGTGTTTGTTGGCCATCTGTATATCTTCTTTGGAGAAATGTCTATTCAGGTCTTTTGCCCATTTTTCCATTGCTTGATTGGCTTTTTTGCTGTTGGGTTGTATAAGTTGCTTATATATTCTAGAGATTAAGCCCTTGTCAGTTGCATCATTTGAAACTATTTTCTCCCCTTCTGTAAGTTGTCTTTTTGTTTTCTTTTGGGTTTCCTTTGCTGTGCAAAAGCTTTTCAGTTTGATGAGGTCCCATGGGTTTATTTTTGCTCTAATTTCTATTGCTTTGGGAGACTGACCTGAGAAAACATTTGTAAGGTTGATGTCAGAGAATGTTTTGCCTATGTTTTCTTCCAGGAGTTTGATGGTGTCTTGTCTTATATTTAGGTCTTTTTTCTTCTGTTTATTTTTAATAGTTTTGTTGAAATATAATTGACCTATAGTGAACTGCACAAAGTCTACAATGTGATAAATTTTGACATACACCCTCAAAACCATCACCACAAATAAGAAAATGAACATTTCCATCATCCTAAAAGTTTCCTCCTGTACAATTCATTTCTCCCACCCCTTCTCATCTGCCCATCCCCAGACATTCACTGATCTGATTTATTGAATGTTCTAGAATTTTACATAAATAGAATCATAACTTAAGTACTGTTTTCAGTCTGATTTCTTTTTCTCAGTGGAATTATTTTGAGATGCGTCCATGCTGCAGCATGTATGAACAGCTGATTCCTTTTTAACCCTGAGTAATATTCCATTGTACAGACATACCAGTTTGTATATCCATTCACCTGTTGATGGATCTTTGGATTGTTTCCAGTATTTGGTTATTACAAATAAAGCTGCTATGTGCATTCATGAATAGGTCTTTGTAGGAACATATGCTTTCATTTCTCTGGGTAAATACCTCGGAGTAGAATGGCTGGATCACATGATAGGTGGATGTTTAACTTTTCAAGAAACTGCCAAAAGTCTTCCAAAGTGGTTGGTAGTTGTACCATTTTACATTTTCACCAACTCTGTATGTAAGTTCCAGTTCCTCCCTATCCTTGCCAAAACTTGATAGGGTCAGCCTTTTTATTTTAGCCATGCTAATAGGTTTTTAGTGATATCTCAACTCTTTTATGTTATTGATTAGATTGTTTTTGTACTATTATGTTTTGAGTGTTCTTGATATATTCTGGATCCAAGTCCTTTATGAGATATATGATTTTCAAATACTTTGTCCAAGTCTGTAGTTCCTCTTTTCATTCTCTTTTTTTTAAACCAGTTTATTTATTTTTATTTTTTTTACAGAATAAAATACATATATTTAAACGCAGTTATATTCACACAGAGTATTATATCATGGATCTTAAGAAACAGATTAAGTGACTCCCTCTGGAGAAGTGGAATGGAAAATATGCTGAGACAAATAGGAAATTTATTCTATACTTTATCCCATTTTGTATGGCTTTCATCTTTACTATTTAGTATTATCTATTACATTTCAATTTTTCTTTAAAAATTAGCATTATATTAAAATTGTGTATATCATGCAACTAAAATTTATAAAGAGCAAAGCTTTATATACCATTAAATATTTTATATAGCATGATAAAAAGAATAACTTAACTGGTAAGAATAACAAAAATAATACACCCTCTGAAAATAAGTTAAATATAAAATGCATAAATTGGTTAAAAAATAGTGTAACTATATAAATATGTCCTCACAATTTGTTACATCATATTGATTCTTCAATATAGGCATTACACCATTCTAGGTGATGTGATAAGCAAGACATTATAGACCTTACATTGTATCATGGAGAGAAATGGTTATTAATAATACAATTGTAGAACTGTGTTTTTAATTGTACAATTGCATTATTTAATTATAATTATCATACATTCTTTGATGGAGAGGAAATCAGAATCAGTTCTAAGAAGACTTCAGCATTCCAAGAATGATGTCAAATGACCCCCTTCATGGTGGATTATGCACTTATTTACTATGAGATATATTTCTTCTCCAGAGTTTCCTTGTTTGTGTATCAATTGTAGATTTTTGGTTTGCAATTATTCTGAAGTTTTGATGTAAGAGACTATATGTATATGTATATGAGATTGTTTTAAGTTGTTCTCTTAACTGCAAGTTCATCTCCAGTGTCCTGCATTTGTACCCACCTCTTCTCATGATTTCTGATTTTGGTGGTATAATTGTGCATGGATGATTTCATACCTTTACTGGTGAGCCTTGTCATTTGTGGAATTTTTATTCCCTGTTGCGGCCTTTTCTTTTCTGCCTAGAGAAGTTCCTTTAGTATTTGTTGTTAAGTCTGGTTTAGTGTTGCTGAATTCTCTCAATTTTTGCTTATTCTGAGAAGGTTTTTATTTCTCCTTCAAATCTGAGGGAGAGCCTTGCTGGGTAGAGTAATCTTGGTTGGAGGTTTTTTCCTTTCATCACGTTAAGTATATCATGCCACTCCCTTCTGGCCTGCAGAGTTTCTGCTGAAAAATCTGCCAATAACCTTATCGGGGTTCCCTTGTATGTTACTTGTTTCTTTTCCCTAGCTGCTTTCAAGATTTTCTCTGTCTTTAATTTTGGTTAGTTCGATTAATATGTGTCTTGGTGTATTCCTCCTTGGGTTTATTTTATATGGTACTTCGTTGTGCTTCCTGGATTTGAGTGAGTGGTTCCTTTTCCATGTGAGGGAAGTTTTTGACTATTATCTCTTGGAATATTTTTTCCATCCCCTTCTCTCTCTCTTCTCCTTCTGGCACCCCTATAATATGGATGTTGGAGCATTTAACGTCCCAGAGTTCTCTGAGACTCTCTTCATTTGTTTTCAATCTTTTTTCTCTTTTCTGTTCTGCATCCGTAATTTCTGCTAACCTGTCCTCCACCTCCCTTATTCCTTCTTCTGCCTCCTATATTCTGCTGTTAGCTGCTTCTAGTGAATTTTTTATTTCAGTTATTGTATTTTGCATCTCTTCTTGTTTAAGTTTTATATCTTGTACCTCTTTGGTCAATGTTTCCTGTAAGTTATCCATCTTTGCCTCCAGTTTATTTCCAATGTCTTGCATCATATTTATCATCAACAATCTAAAACCTTTTTCCTAGATGCTGAGAGTCTCCTCATTGCTTAGCTGATTTTCTGGGGTTTTTCCTTCCTCCCTCATCTGAGTTATAATTCTCTGTCTTTTCATTTTTATAGGTTTTTGGTGTGGTGATCTTTTTACAGACAATAGAGTTGTAGGCTCTCTTACTTCTGGCATCTGCCCCCCTTGTGGCTGAAATCAGTGTGGGGGCTTGCTTTAGGCTTCCTGATTGGGGGGGGCTGATGTCTGTCCATTGGTAGGTGGAGCTGATTCTAATCCCTCTGGTGGGTGTGGCTTAGTCTCTGTATGGGATTAGAGGCAGCTGTGTGCCTGATGGGTCTTTAGGTAGCCTGTTTACTGAGGGGTGGGGCTGTGATCCCACCTGGATTGTTGTTTGCCCTGGGGCTTCTCAGCACTGACTGACGGTGGGGCCAGATTTTCACAAAATGGCCACCTCCAGAGACAGGCAAGCTGCTGAATATTCCCAAGAGCTTTGCTTTCAATGTCCATCCCTCACAACAAGCCACATTCACCTCTGTTTTCCCAGGATGTCCTCCCAGAACTGCAGTCAGGTTAGACCCAGATTCCTATGGAGACCTCTCTCTGCCCTGAGACCCAGTGCATGTGAAAGTCCATGTGTGCCTTTTAAAAATGGAGTCTCTGTTTCCCCCAGTCCTGTGGAGCTCCTGTGCACAAGCCCCACAGGCCTTCAATGCCAGATACTCCAGGGGCTCTTTCTCCCAGTGCCAGGTCCCCACACGTGAGGGTTTGATGTGGGGCCCAGAACTCTTACTCCTATAGGTGAATCTCTGTGAACAAGTTAGTTTTCAGTCTGTGGAGCTTCCCACCTCAGAGGTATGGGGTTGTTTATATCATGCAGTCACCCCTCCTCTTGATGTGGCCTCCTCTTTTTCTTCTGGAGTAGGGTATCTTTTTTAAGGTTTCCAGCCCATTTGGGTGGAGATTGCTGAGCCTTCAGTTGTGAATTTTGTTGTTTTTGGGAGAGAAGTTTATATTTAGGTCTTTCAGCCATTTTTAGTTTATATTTGTGCATGGTGTGAGGGTGTGTTCTAATTTCATCGATTTGCATGCAGCTGTCCAGGTTTCCCAGCAATGCTTGCTGAAAAGACTCTCTTTTTCCCATGTTATGTTCTTGCCTCCTTTGTCAAAGATTAATTGACCATAGCCGTCGGGATTTATTTCTGGGTTCTCTATTCTGTTCCGTTGATCTGTCTGTCTGTTTTGGTACCAGTACTGCACTGACTTGATAACTGTGGCTTTGTAATATTGCCTGAAGTTTGGGAGAGTTATGCCTCCTGCTTGGTTTTTGTTCCTCAGAATTGCTTTGGCAATTCTGGGTCTTTTGTGGTTCTATATAAGTTTTTGGATTGTTTGTCCTAGTTCTGTGAAAAACGTCATGGGGGATTTGATAGGGACTGCATTGAATCTGTAGATTGCCATGTTTACAATATTAGTTTTTCCAAGCCAGGAGCATGGGATATCTTTCCATTTCTTTACATCTTCTTTAATTTCCTTGATTAATGTTTTATAGTTCTTGGCATATAAGTCCTTTACCTCCTTGGTCAGGTGTATTCCCAGGTATTTGATTTTTAGGGGTGCAATTATAAAAGGTATTGTATTTCTGTATTCCTTTTCTAATATTTCATTGTTAGTACACAAAAATGCAACTGATTTCTGAATGTTGATCTTATATCCTGCTACTTAACTTATACAACTCAACAGCAAAAAAGCCAACAACCCAATTGAAACATGGGCAAAGGATCTGAATAGACATGTCTCCAAGGAAGATATACAGATGGCCAACAAGCACTTGAAACAATGCTCAACATCACTGGTTATTAGAGAAACAAATCAAAACTACTGTGAGATACCACCTGACACCAATCAGAATGGCCCTCATTAATAAGTCTACAAACAACAAATGCTGGAGGGGGTGTGGAGAAAAGGGAACCCTCCTGCACTCTTGGTGGGAATATAAGCTGGTACAACCACTATGGAGAACAGTATGGAGGTATCTTAGAAATCTATACATAGAACTACCATATGACCCAGCAGTCCCACTCTTGGACATATATCCAGACAAAACTCTACTTAAAAAACACACATGCACTTGCATGTTCATTGCAGCACTATTCACAATAGCCAAGACATGGAAACAACCCAAATGTCCACCGATAGATGATTGGATCAGGAAGATGTGGTGTATATACACAATGGAATATTACTCAGTCATAAAAAAGAACCAAATAATACAATTTGCAGCAACGTGGATGGAACTAGAGACTCTCATACTGAGTGAAGTAAGTTAGAAAGAGAAAGACAAATACCATATGATATCACTTATATCTGGAATCTAACATACTGCACAAATGAACCTTTCCACAGAAAAGAAAATCATGGACTTGGAGAATAGACTTGTGGTTGCCAAGGGGGAAGGGGAGGGAGTGGGAGGGACTGGGAGCTTGGGGTAAACAAATGCAGAATGCTGCCTTTGGAATGGATTAGCAGTGGGATCCTACTGTGTAGCACTGAGAACTCTGTGTAGTCACTGATGATGGAACACATAATGTGAGAACAAAGAATGTGTACATGTATGTGTAACTGTGTCACCATGCTGTACAGTAAAAAAAAATATATATATAAATTATAAAAAAAATAATAAAATAAACTTGGACTCATCTCATTCTACCCTATGATATTTATTTCTAGTTCTGTCATCCATTGTATTTCTTTATGGAAACTTGTGATCTGAAAAGGATTAAAAATTTTCTATGTTTATTCAAGTAAGGTATGAAGGAAACATTTTAAAATCACTAAGAACTCTGGGAGTTTCCATGGTGGCGCAGCAGAAACGAATCTGACTACGAACCATGATAGGTTGTGGGTTCCATCCCTGCCAAGACCAGCTCATCAGGTTAGGGCTGAAGAAAGGGTGCTGTGAAACTTAAGGAAAAAGGTAACATAAAACAAGGCACAGAGATATTTATCTTAATTAAAGGTGGGAACCAGGGTACTCAAGGTCTCAGGGACCAAGAGCGCAGCTTCAAGAAACCACACTGCTTTTATTGTGCTCTTTGGGATTACTGCATGTGAGGAGGAGGCTATAGGTGCAGGATATAGTTTTTAAAATTATAAGTTCTTTTATTTTAAAAGTCACATAGCTGGTAGATGGTTAAGCTTTTACTCTGACCTTTAGGCATTTAATAATCATTAGCATTTGAGGAAGCTTGGTATTAGCTGTCTATGCATAGCATCTAGAGAATCATCACTGTGCTTCTGCAAATGGCATGCCTATCTGGGGCAACCCTGAGTGCCTAGGTTTGCACCTTGGTTCTCTTTGTATATGCATATTCTGCTAACGACCGCTTATAAACCACTTGGGGCCATAGGTTCCTCTTCCTCTTATTTTAACAGGGCATATCATTCTGTGCAAACCGCGTGCCAGTCTGCACAGGTGCAGCGTCCCTAGACCAATGCATTTTGTCCTCATTCAGCTGACCACATGAATAACTTATGCCTTTAGGTCTTTGTTCTTAAGCTTAAGTCATTTACCAGCACTGTGACTGTTTTTCAAGCAGGAATATGGGGTAAAGTAAAGCAGGACAAGATGGAGTTTTCAGCAAAGAGGCTAAGAAAATATTGTAGAAACATGTCTCATGCCATATCCCTGGCCTCGCTCAGTGGGTTAAGTATCCAGCTTTGCTGTGAGTTGCGGTGTAGGTCGCACACGTGGCTCAGATCCTGTGTCACTGTGGCTGTGGAGTAGGCCTGCAGCAACAGCTCCAATTAGACCCCTAGCCTGGGAACCTCCATATGCTGCAGGTGCAGCCCTCAAAAAACAAAACAAAACAAAAAAAACTCTAAGAACTCTGAAGTGTCACTATCTTTAAAGTTAGATACACCTACCACATTTCTAAAATATTCTAGTAACATTAATTTTAAAAATTATACTTACTAAATTCATGTTATTTCTCTAACATACTTGCAATCTTTAATTTCTTTCTGGAATTTTACTTGGGATTGATGTTAAACTTACCATTTTATTTGATTGTGGAAATCTCTCTACTCCCCCCTCCTTTTTTCCATTGGACTGTTACAACATTTTTAGTTTTTTGATACTAACGAAGTAAAAATAAATGATGGGTGGAGAATTTTGGTACTTCTAGGAAAAAGCATACTATTGTCCACCAACACGACTCAGAAAGTAGAATTTGCCTTAGTAATTTACCAAAATCTAATTGCTATTGTTCACATTTGAGCATGCAGTGCATGAATACCTTTCTGAGGAATGAACTTCCATTAACCAAACTCACTGAAGACAGAGGTACGAATAAAGCTATCATCCTGTCAATTTACAATGAGACACAACTCTTGCGGGAGACTGTAGTATCCTGAATATAAATTTACATAACATTGAAATTTTACTCAGAGGGTTAGTTTGGTAGACATGAAATTAAATCTAGAATTTAATGGCAGGAGGCAGTTGCAGCAGTTTCCTCAAATTAGCTACCTTAGGTTAGAAATGAATTGTTCAAGTTTGTGAGTCAGAATACCCTTTTTTTTTTCCTGTTCTAGATCCAAACACTTATTTTCTTTTTTCAGACATAACAATCTCTTTCAGATTGACAAGTCTTTCTTTGGTTTATTAATTTATTCAGTCAAGCCTTGCTGTCTGAGAGCTTTTCCTTTTCTTTAGACGGCTTTTGTATCTCTGATTTATTCTAATATATGTCAACTTGAAAATTCTGAAGGAAATCTTACTTTTCTTATTTCCAAATGGAAGAAATAGCAAACATCCGTATAAATTGCTGGCTATCTTCTGAATCTGGTATAGGTGGAATTTTATCATCTGATACATTTTATTTCTTTTGTGTTTGACTTGTAAATACTTTCACAACTTAATGGCAATACTTACATTAAAAGTCTAGATTTTTTACTACTCTTGAAAAATCTTAAGACCTGCCAGGTAAAGCCCAAATCCACTCATTCCAACAACTAACTGTAATGAAGTAGTGCTGCTCACTGTGGGCAGAGCCTGTGCTCCCAAATACACTACATGCCTTATTAGCTACCTCACTCATTTATACTACTTGAATGCCCCCTAGAGGCATTTGAGTTTGAGAATCTTGAATAGTGAGTTCCTTTTTGTTCCTCACTCCACCCAAGGACACCCTCCAGGTTTCAACCATTTCTTAAATGTTGCCAGCTGTGATTCAGGAATCTCTTTTGCAAGCTCCACTAGTACTCTGAGATGTAATATGTCAGGTTAAAGGCATTGGATTCATTGCAGTGACTAGATATATTTTTACAGTGTCTTTAATCATATTTTTTCTTTCAATATTCTACCCAGTAACAATATATCTTGATATAGCAATATCAAGTAATATGTCTATTCCTCAATCACCTTACTTAAGTCAGTGCTCCATAGCAATAGTGAAACGTTTATCTCAATGTAAAAATTTGCTGTTATAAGTAATTGTGAGTAGTCATTTTGCATGGTATTCTGTGTAAACTTTTTGTTTGTTTGGTTTTTTTTTTTTTTTTTTTTTTTTTTTGGTCTCTTTTAGGGCCACACCCATGGCATTATGGAGGTTCCCAGGGTAGGGGTCTAATTGGAGCTGTAGCCACCGGCCTACACCAGAGCCACAGCAACACGGTATCTGAGCCATGTCTTCGACTTACACCACAGCTCACAGCAACGCCAGATCCTTAACCCACTGAGCGAGGCCAGGGCTCAAACCCACAACCTCATGGTTTCTAGTCAGATTCGTTAACCACTGAGCCACGATGGGAACTCCATGTAAACTTGTTAATAATAAAATGTATAATATTGCTTTATATCATATAACAAAAATGAAAGGAGAAACGTGGCAATATTGCTAGAAATCTTTATGCTACAGGAAATATAAACAAAAGCTAAATTAAAAAACAGTTGTTCTGACCAAAGGAGAAAAAGGAATGAAATAAACAGAAGGGGTCTACCTCAGAGTGTTGTGCTGTGATTTTGCAAGGGAAGAGAAACTAATAATGGATAGAGGCATTATTGTTTAGTAAAAAGATGGGCTTGCCCCTCAATGAACCAACTGCTTTAGAATTGAGGGCTTGGGAAAAACTGTTCTGGATTGAGCCTCAGTTTCCTCAACTATAGAGATAAAATTAAGAAAAGAAGGGTTTTCTAACCACTTATTAAATGTCCTGTCTTCAACAGATTTGGGGATTCTGTATACAATGGAACATAAGTGTATTCAGCTTTGTAATCTCTGTGCATCCTCTAGGTGTATGCTCTTAATTTCAAGGCGTTTTTCTTTATACTTACACCTATTTATCAAGGATTTATGTGTACATTTAAGATAGTTTCTTTGGTTGGTTTCTTATTGCTAATACATATAATGAAATCTCAAATACTTGTTGTTTGCAGGATATAACATAAATCCAGAGATAGAGGTACTACATATGTTGTTTCAGTTTTGATCAGTAATGCTAGGAAGATAAATTCTAATTTTTTAGTAAAATAATTTTGCTGAATTTGCTCCACAAAGACTATAACTCTGTATTTGTCTGTGAGTGGATTTTGGGCATTATAGAAAATGTGTTGGCTTTCTCATCTGCTGATGACTTACCCTGCTTATAGCCTCCAGCCTTCTCAATCAAGGCCATGAAATAAGATTTTTTATTTTGAAAATATAAGATAGTGTTGGTTATGTAAACCTGGGTTCAAACCTGAATATGCTACTTATTAACTCTCAGTTGTTGAATGAATTATATAAACTCTTGGCCTTAGCTTAATCACCTGTAAAATAAGGAAAATAATATTTACCCCAGAGAATATTGTGAGAATTACATGACGTTATAAATATTGTCACTTAGAATGTAGTCTGTCAATGTTAGCTTTTTTTTTCTGCCTACCTTGCTTTCTTTGTTTCATCCCTCCCTCTCTCCTTCCTTGCCTCCCTACTTCCCTTCCTTCCTTCCATATCACATGCTCTTAATTCATATATCATATGCGTTTAAAAATTTAGCCTAATATATTTTTTAAGTTTTGTTGGTATATAGTTGACTTACAATTTTGTGTTTAGTCAGGTCTACAGCAAAAAGGATCTCCATTCTTTTTCAGAGTCTCTTCCTATACAGGCTATCACAGAGTATTGGAATAGATTTCCCTGGGTTATACAGTAGGTCCTTGTTACTTAATAATTTTGTGTATAGTAGTGTGCATATACCCATCCCAATGTCTGAATTTATCCCTCCTTCCAGTGTAATCACGTTGGTAACCATAAGTTTTGTTTAGAAATTTTTGAATCTGTTTGTTTTGTGAATAAGTTCTTTTGTATTATTTTTATTAGATTCCACATATAAGTGATCTCATAGAATGTTTGCCTTTCTCTACCTGACTTACCTCACTTAGTATGATGATCTCTAGGTCTATATATGTTGCTGCAAATGGCATTATTTTGTTCTTTTATATGGTTGAGTAATATTCCATTGTATGAATGTACCACATCTCCTTTATCCACTCCTCTGTTGATGAACATTTAGGCTGCTTCCATGTCTTGGCTATTGTAAATAGTGCCGCAATGAACATTGGAGTGTGTGTATCTTTTCGAATTATGGTCTTCTCTAGATACATGCCCAAGAGTGGGATTGCTGGATCATATGATAGTTCTATGTTTAGTTTTATAAGGAACCTCCATACTATTCTCCATAGTGATTATACCAATTTGCATTCCCACCAACAGTGTAGGAGGGTTCTCTTTTCTCCATACCCTCTCTAACATTTATTGTTTGTAGACTTTTTGATGATGGCCATTCTAACTAGTATGATACCTCATTGTGGTTTTTTTTTTAATATTTTTTTTTATTTTCCCACTGTACAGCAAGGGGGTCAGGTTATCCTTACATGTATACATTACAATTACATTTTTTCCCCCACCCTTTCTTCTGTTGCAACATGAGTATCTAGACATAGTTCTCAATGCTATTCAGCAGGATCTCCTTGTAAATCTATCTCATTGTGGTTTTGATTTGCATTTCTCTAGTTATTACTGATGTTGAAAATGTATTTTTCATGTCTTTCATGTATTTTTTTGCCTATCCCATGTCAGTCTCTTTGTTTGCAAAGATTTTCTCCCATTCTATGGGTTGTCTTTTCATTTTGTTTATGGTTTCCTTTTGCTGTGCAAAAACTTTTTAAGTTTAATTAGGTCCTATTTGTTTATTGTTGTTTTTATTTTCATTACTCCAGGAAGTGGATCTAAAAAGTTACTGTTGTGGTTTATGTCAGGAAGTATTCTGCCTATTTTCCTCTAAGAGTTTTATAGTTATCCAGTCTTTATTTAGGTCTTTAATCCATTTTGAGGTTATTTTTATGTATGGTGTTAGAGAGTGTTCTAATTTCATTTTTTTGCTTGTAGCTGTCCAGTTCCCAGCACCACTTATGGAAGAGACTTTCTTTTCTCCAACTGTATATTCTTGAGTCCTTGATCATAGGTTAGTTGGCCATAGGTGTGTGAGTTTATTTCTGGGCTTTCTATCCCATTCCAGTGATCTATATTTATATTTTTGTGCCAATACAATACTGTTTTGATGAATATAGCTTTGTAATATAGTCTGAACTCGGAGAGCTTGATTTCTCCAGGAATCTTTTTCCATTTGTTTGTTTCATTTTCCATTTCCTTCATCAGCATTTCATAGTTATCAGAGTACAAGCGTTTTGCCTCTTTAGCTAAGATTATTCCTAGGTATTTTACTCTCTTTGATGTGATGGTGAATTTGATTGTTTCTTTAATTTCTCATTTTTATCTTTCATTGTTACTGTGTAGGAGTGCAAGAGATTTTGGTGCATTAATTTTGTATTCTGCAAGTTTAAGAATTCAATGATGAGCTCTAGCAGTTTTCTAGTAGCGTTTTTGGGGTTTTCTATATACAGTATTATGTCATCTGCAAACAATGGCAATTTTACTTCTTTTCCATTTTGGATTCCTTTTATTTATGTTTCTTCTCTGATTGAAGTAGCTAGGATTTTATGTTGAATAAAAGTGGTGAGAGTGGACATCCTTGTCTTGTTCTTGATCTTAGAACAAATGCTTTCAGCTTTTCACCATTGAGAATGATGTTAGCTGTGGGTTTGTCATATGTGGCCTTTATTATGTTGAGGTAGGCTCCCTCTCTGTCCACTTTCTGTAGAGTTTTTATCAAAAACCAGTGTTGAATTTTGTCAAATGCTTTTTCTGCACCTAATGAGATAACTATATGGTTTTATTCTTCAATTTGTTAATGTGATGTATCACATAGATGGACATTTGTATATTGAGGAATCCTTGCATCCCTGGGATAAATCCCGCTTTGTCATGGTGAATGATCCTTTGAATGTATTGTTGGATTTTGTTTGCTAATATTCTTTTGAGAATTTTTGCATCTATATCCATTAGTGATATTGGCCTATAATTTTCTTTTTTTGTAGTATTTTTGTCTGATTTTGGTATCAGGGTGATGATGGTCTCATAGAATGAGCTTGTGAGTATTCTTTCCTCTGCAACTTTTGGGAAAAGTTTCAGAAGGATAAGCATTAACTCTTCTCTAAATATTTGGTGGGATTTGCCTGTGAAGCTGTATGGCCCTGGATTTTTGTTTTTTGGAAGTTTTAAAATCAATACTTGTGATCAGTCTGTTCATATTTTCTATTTCTTCCTGACTCAGTCTTAGAAGGTTGTACCTTTGTAAAAATTTGTCCATTTCTTCTATATTGTCCATTGTTTTTGCATATAGTTGCTTGTGGTAGTCTCTTGTGATCCTTTTATTTCTGTGGTGTCCTTTTTCATTTTTCATTTTATCAATGTGAGCCATCTCCCTTTTTTTTCTTGATAAGTCTAGCTAAAGGTTTATCAATTTTGTTGATCTTTTCAAAGAACCAGCTTTTAGTTTCATTGATCTTTGTTGTTTTCTTTATCTCTATCTTATTTATTTCTGCTCTGATCTTTATGATTTCTTTCCTTCTACTAACTTTTGTTTTGTTTGTTTTTCTTCCTCTAGTTGCTTTAGGTATAATCTTGGGTTGTCTATTTGAGATTTTTCTTGTTTCCTGAGGTGAGATTTTATTGCTACAAACTTCCTTCTTAGAAATGCTTTTGCTGTGTCCCAAAGTTTATGGATCTTCATGTCTTCATTGTCATTTGTCTCTAGGTATTTTTTGATTTCCTCTTTGACTTCTGCAGTGATCCATTGGTTGTTTAGTAGCATATTATTTAGCCTCCATGTGTTTCTGTTTGTTTGTTTGTTTGCAGTTTTTTTCTTGTTGACTAGATGTCTCATAACATTGTGATAAAAAAATGCTTGGTATAATTTCAGTTTTCTTAAATTTACTAAGGCTTGATTTATGGCCCAAGATGTGATCTATCCTGGAGAATGTTTCATTTGTACTGAGAAGAAAGTATATTATGCTGCTTTCAAATCATATGCTGTATAAATATCAATTAAGTCTATCTGGTCGAATATGTCATTTAAGGCCTATGTTTCTTTATTAATTTTCTCTCTGAATGATCCATACATTGCTGAAAGTCCCCTATAATTATCATGTTACTGTCAAATTCTTCTTTTATGGCTATTAGCAGTTGCCTCATATATTAATATTCTTTTATGTTGGGTGCATATACATTTACAATTATTATATCTTCTTCATGATTGAGATCTTGATCATTAGGAAGTATCTTTCTTTGTCTCTTCTAGCATTTTTTTAAATTTTAAAGTCTGTTTTCCCTGATATGAGTATTGCTGCTCCAGCTTTCTTTTGATTTCATTTGCATGGAATATCTTCTTCCCTCCCCTCACTTTCAGTCTGTACGTGTCCATAGATCTGAAGTGGGTCTCTTGTAGACAGCATATATATGGGTCTTGACTTTTGTATCCATTCAGGCAGTCTTTGTCTTTTGGTTGGAGCATTTAATTAATTTACATTCAAGAAAATTATTGATGGAGTTCCCGTCGTGACTCAGTGGTTGACGAATCTGACTAGGAACCATGAGGTTGCAGGTTCGATCCCTGGTCTTGCTCAGTGGGTTAAGGATCTGGCATCACCGTGAGCTGTGGTGTAGGTCGCAGATGCGACTTGGATCCTGTGTTGCTGTGGCTGTGGCATAGGCCAGTGGCTACAGCTCCAATTGGACCCCTAGCCTGGGAACCTCCATATGCCGTGGGAGTAACTCAAGAAAATGGCAAAAAGACCAAAAAAAAAAAAAGAAAAGAAAATTATTGATATGTATTTATTGCTTTTTCTTAATTGTTTTGGATTTGTTGTTGGATTTTTTCTTCCTTTACTCTTTTGTTCTGTTCTCTTATGATTTGATGACTATCATTAGTGTTATATCGGAATTGATTTTTTTCTTTTGTGAGTGTGTCTATTGTAGTTTTTGGTTTGTGGTTCCCATGAGGTTTTGATATTGCACTCTCTAGATATAAAGAATTGTTTTAAGTTCCTGGTTTCTTAATTTCAAATGCACTTTCAGTATCCTGCATTTGTCCTCTCCTCACAATTGCTAGTTTTGATGTCGTATTTTGTCTGTGGATGATTTCTTACTTTTATTTTATGTTTGCCTTTACTGATGAGCTTTTCCATTTGTAATTTTCTCGTTTCTAGTTGTGGCCTTTTCTTTTCAATGCAGAAAAATTCCTATCACTTATACTATAGAGCTTGTTTAGTGGTGCTGAATTCTTTCAGGTTTTCCTTGTCTGTAAAGCTCTTGATTTTCCATTGAATCTGAACGTTAGCCTTTCTGGGTAGAGTACTCTTGGCTGAAGGTTTTTCTCTTTCATTACTTTAAATATATTATCCCACTCCCTTCTGGCCTGTAGAGTTTCTGCTGAAAAATCAGCTGATAACCTTATGGGAGTTCCCTTGTATGTTATTTATTGCTTTTCCTTTGTTGCTTTTAATATTTTCTCTTTGTATTTAGTTTTTCTCAGTGTGATTAATATGTATCTTGATGTGTTCGTCCTTGGGTTTATCCTGTATGGGACTTTGTATGCTTCTCACTTATTTGTTCTTCTGCCTCAGTTATTCTGCTATTGATTCCTTCTAGTATATTTCTCATTTAAGATATTGTATTATTCATCAGTGTCTGCTTGCTCTTTAAATCTTCCAGCTCTGCTAAACATTTCTTATAACTTCTTGATTGGTGCCTCCATTCTTTTTCCAAGATCATGGATCATCTTTATTACCATTATACTGAATTCTTTTTCTGCTAGATTGCCTATCTCCTATTCATTTAGTTGATTTTGTGGGTTTTTATCTTGTTCCCTTGTCTGAATCATATTTCTCTGCTGTCTCATTTTTGTCTAACTTTCTATGTCTGTGTTCTCTTTTCTGCAGGTTGTAGGGTTTTAGTTCCTCTTGCTTCTGGTGTCTTCCCTCTGATGACTTGGGTTGGCCCAGGGACTTGTGCAGGCTTCCTGATTAAAGGTGCTGGTGTCTTCCCACTTCCCACTGGTGACAGTGGAGCTGGGTCTTATCCCTCTAGTGGTCAGCACCATGTCATTGGATGTGTTTAGAGGTGGCTGTGTGGCTGTTGGTTCAGTACAAATTTAGGCAGCCTGTATGGGTTTAATAAACATATACATATATATGTAGGTGCAAGGGATATTTTTAGTTTGGATACCTACTGCCTTTTCTCAGCATGTGCTAGCCTTTCTAATTCTATATTTTGTGTTTCTGTTGTATGATATGCATTTAAAAATTCAACCCAATATTTTTTTAGCACCTCCTCTGTGGTGAGGAACCTTTGCTAGCTACTGGGATTCAGAGATGAATAATAAGATAATGTTCCTGTTTTCATAGTGATAAAAATGGAAATATAAGTAAACCAACCATTACAATACAGTGTTTCATTCTTAGCAGGAAGTGCTGTAGACACCCAGGTCAGCCTGGAAGATCAGGAAAGCCATCTATAGGATCATACATTTCAGCTTTCAGTTAACTAGGAGTAGGAATGATCCTGGTGGATGAAGAAGGGAATCTGGCTGAGGCCTAAGAGAACCTGCCATGTTTTAGGAACCTGCAAATAGATTGGTGAGGCTCTAACACAGTGAGATTGGGAGGCCTATGAAGGGAGCAGCAAATGTGATAGTAGAAGCAGAGATGAGATAATAAGGACTTTTGTGTGCCATATTTAGGAAGAACACATTCTTCTATCTGGTCTTCTTCTTTTAAGTATTATTGTTATTATTATTACTTTAAATTAAATTAAAAATTTTTTAGGGCTGCTCTTGTGGCACATGGAAGTTCCTGGGCTAGGGGTTGAATCAGAGCTGCAGCTGCAGGCCTACACTACAGCCACAGCAACACCAGATCTGAGCCATGTCTGTGATCTACACCACAGTTTATGGCAATGCTGGATCCTTTAACCCACTGAATGGGACCAAGGATCAAACCCACATTCTCTTGGTTGCTCTTCTGGTTCTTAATCTGCAAAGCCATGACAAGAACTCCTACCTGGTCTACTTTAGAGTTAAAATTTTGAATGGCTGCATAATACACATAACATTCATGTGTTCACAGCTTATCTTTTTTCCCTATCTAGACAATAATCCTGTGGCTCTGGTTCTCAACCTTGGCTATTCATTATAGTCATTTGTGGTGGGGCTTAAAGTATATGAAGCCTCAGTCCACCCCTAGAGATTCTGATTAAATTGTTGTGATGTTTTTGTTGGGAGATGTGGTGTCTTTGAATGACTGCTGCTTCAAGCAATTTCATCTTTCTCTTTGAACAGTTCAGCATTTGTTCTTGTCAGGGGGTTCTACATTCAGTCTTTATATTTGCTTTAGTCTATAAGTTGTTTGAGCAATCTTCTTATAAAATCATCTTGTTTGTGACAAAATTTCCACATTATTAGGACCCAGAGCAATGACCATACATTAGGAAGTCAAGACTAGAGGGGTTCTGATGTATAAAAATTTAAATAAGGTAGGGTGAATAGGAGTTCCCATCATGGCTCAGTGGTTAACGAATCCGACTAGGAACCATGAGGTTGCAGGTTCGATCCCTGGCCTTGCTCAGTGGGTTAAGGATCCGGTGTTGCTGGGAGCTGTGGAGTAGGTTGCAGATGCGGCTCAGATTCCACGTTGCTGTAGCTCTGGTGTAGGCTGGTGGCTACAGCTCTGATTAGACCCCTAGCTTGTGAACCTCTGTATGCTGCGGGAGCAGCCCTAGAAATGGCAAAAAGACAAAAAAAAAAAAAAAAGGTAGGGTGAATAAAATAATTGTTGATATAATTTCTGAGGAGAGAAAGTTTTACTTATCATTTAGCCCTAGTTGATATTTCTTATCTGGGGACTACCTTAGTCAGTGAATGCTGTAGGGAACATTGACATGCATAAGTCTTTTCATGCATTTTTGGTAGTATTTCCAGCATAATTACTAGGCAAAAAGCCTTAGAACTCTAAAATGTATTGATTTACAATGTCACCAGCAATGGATGATCGCTCACCAGAACCCAAACAGTGAAGCAGCATGCTAATTGTGAATTCCCCCAATGTCTCAGAGTACTGGCTGGAATCAGTATACATAATACACAACAGGTCAGTTTCACAGGTTGGCCATCTTGTAGGAGAAGAGAAGAAGACAGAGGTTCGAACATTTTTATGGAGAGTGAGTTGTTATTGTGCTGTGGCATTTTCTCTTCCGTTCCCCCAGGAGGAAGGGAGCGGATATTTCTCATCTCAAGAGAAGTTGGAGGAGCTTCAAAGAACTGTTCAGAGGAAGTGCTCTATGATCCATGACATTTAAGGGAAACAGCGACTGGCCTGAGAAGTCCAAAAATGACAACTTGGGCCTGTAAATGGAGAGGAACTAGCTACATTATCCCCAGATGGGGCCAAGATGGTTGACTTTTTCAGTGGTCCAAGTGGGCTAGGGAAAGGGAACAAGGTAACCACACTGTATCATCTTGAAAGAGATTCTGCTCTGTGAGACTAGTTTTCAGGAGGAGCAAGTCTTCTGGGTGAGGGGAGACTTTCCTGTAGATAGACATTGGATAGTATGAAGCCTCAGAAACTAGAGACTGAGGGAGTTTGTTTTAAAAGCCAATGGCAGCAAGGCTTCTTCTACATAGAAGGAATCTAGAAGTTCCTTGAAATGTCCCAGGTGAAAACATACAAGCCCTGATGTCAGACACAGCTCATTAGTCATAATACACTGTCCTTTTCCCTTAATCTCTCCTCTCCAGACCCAACTCTAGAGAGACCAAAATAGCCACTAGAGAGTACTTATGAAGGGGTAGAGTAATGGAAAAGTAAATAAGCTGCTTATATTGCTTCCTTTCTGTAGAAATTTCTCAATCCAAGACAGGCCAGAACAGAAGAATTTCATTGGTGGGTGGTTTGGAGTTTTGATATCAGACCAGATGGAGTTTTCACTTTTTGTAATTTACTGCATGTAACTTTTAGATCTGATTAGTCAGAGACAATGGTGAGAAAGAGTATGTTGGTTGTTGCCTGCAAATCCAATACTCTTTCAGTAAACTCAACTATTATACCTTGCAAACCTTTTCTCCTACGTGTGCTTTTTATTTGTATTACTATTTTTCATTGATTAGAAATTCCAAGTGATTAGGTATTAAAATCTATTTGCCTTTTCCTTCATCATTTCTTCTTTGCCTCAAAGCTGAAAAAGTTATTCTAAGTTATTCCATTCTCTTTCATTTCATTTTTCCAGCAATTGCTGTAAAATTTTTTTAACTATTACATCTCCCTGTGTTTACTGTGTAGTAAAATTTTCATTAAAGTTTTAAGCCCAGATTACTGTCCATTTCTGAAAATTCACAAATTTTTACTTATTAACATTGTTCTTATATGTAGACCTAAATGATTTTTTCCTCCTCAAATAGGAAATTGGAGACATCATTAGAAGTTTATTTAGGAGTTCCCATCGTGGTACAGCAGAAACAAATCTGACTAGGAACCATGAGGTTGTGGGTTCGATCTCTGGCTCCGCTCAGTGTGTTAAGGATCCAGCATTGCCGTGAGCTGTGGTGTAGGTCACAGACGTGACTCAGATCTGTCATTGCTGTGGTTCTGGTGTAGGCCGGCAGCTCCAGCTCTGATTAGACCCCTAGCCTGGGAACCTCCATATGCTGCAGGTGCAGCCCTAAAAAAAAAACCAAAAGAAAAAAAAAGTTTATTTAATTCTTGCATCTGAGGCTAAAAACAGCAGAAGAAATCATTTGTGAAAGATTGGAGTGAGCTTAGTGTACTCTAGACAGCTTTCGGCACAATTTGCCACTTCCTCATTTTAAAAACTGGCCAGTCTTTTGCAAGAAGCTTAAGAGACTATTATCCTCATTTTCTTCTATATTTCCCCCCATCTATTTGGCTGATTTTTCAATTTCGATCCTAACACCAAATGTAGTTATTCCTCTGCATTTGATTTTGGCTTTGTATCCCTTCTCTCTATTTTCTTCCCAGGAACCTCAAACACTAATAATTTAAAACATATATTGGGACACTTAAATTTAAATCTTTCACTCTGATAGTTTCTCTGTGCTCTAGATTGATATGTTGAGCTTTCCCCCATAAATAAGGGGAAATAGCTAGTCATCTAACCAGTTACTAACTTATCCTTAACTTTTTAATTTATACTTTATTCATACATCCAATTTATTAACAAAAGCAACTAACCCTAAATCCAAAATATATATCTATATGTTATCTCTTTATGTCTATTTTTGCTGCTCTATTCCAAGTTGCTAAATGGTATAGGAAACTTATAATATCCTTAAAAGACATCTCTCCTGTTATGTTACTCTACCCTTTTTTTCATGGCAGTTAACACAATTGAAGTTATTTATAGGTTTATTTATTAATTTTCCTTTCCACTAGACTGTAAGCTTACAATGGTGTTGACTGAAAAAAAAATATACACACAACATAAGAGCTATGAGTTTGATTTTTTTGGGGGACTTATTGAAGACTATAGCCTGGGAGATAGCCTTCAGATAGCTCTGAAAAACTGCCCAAAAAGGTGGGGGCAGGGAGGAGGTCAGTATATATATATATGATTTTGGTGAAGGGAATACCTACAATCAGGCATGTATTTCAGTAGAAGGTTGCTGCTGGTCACAAGGAACAGATGTCTTTGTTAAATTGTTTTAGTGCATTTCTAGGTGTAAGAAGATGCAAGAGTTAATTGAGTTCATAAAATTTCCTCCTCAAAATATCTAAGTATCCGAAGTCCTATTCTATCACTTTTTCCCAGAGTGTCTCATTCCTGATCTTCACCTTAAGCTCCTTTCAGGATGTATTAAAGGTCAGTGCCTGCAGTGACTAATGACCCAATCCCTATAGAGTCAGGTGGCAAATGACATCTTTTAGTTGGCACAGGCAGAAACCATATTTGACTTTTTCTTCATCTTGCCCCTGGTGCCTAGCAAATTACCTGGTACATATTAGGCTCCCGATGAGTAGAAGACAATTTCATTAAAAAATCATGCTATATTGAATGTGTTTTCCCTCTTTATACCTTTTAAAAAATAATTTTACCTTAGATGAAATTCTTAAACTCTTTAGAACAGGTATTATTTATTTATTTATTACTTTTTTCTTTTTAATTTTTTTAGAATGGGTTTCTAAAAATCTATATATGGAAAAGTGTTGTATTAAATAATCCAAAGGGTCCTGTACAAAATCCTTTGCTCTTGTTATTTCCTAGTTATTTGATCAGGTAATTGATTTAGTAACTTAAACTATTTAATTATATCAGTTTTATTATTTCATTTATTATGCATTCATATGTTTCCATACTCTTAAAGTATGGAAATCCATATCCATGATATGACCTAATTCATTGATTTATCACTTTGTTGATCTTCTAACCAAAACGGTATAGCTTTTTTCTTTTTTTATTGGTAGCATATGTGTCATTTTGATAAAAGTTATATTGGTTGACCTTATTTCCTGCATATTAACATTTTGTTGACCTGTTTTATTCTCTAGACTAGAGGGTCTCTTCTCTTTTCTATTTCTTTCTCTCTGTCATATTTTTCTTTAGTTAAATGGTATATTTTGAAATAATGTTTCTTATGACTTATATTGTCTTAAAAATTCACTTTTAATAAAATCGTTATAGTGACTGTGATTGATTTCATAAATTTATCATCCATTCAGTAATATTTAGTGTTAATCTATTATACATCAGGCAATGATGTTAACATAAGTGTTTGTTACTCATATTGGCATTAGCTAATAGGGATCTCATTTTAATTAATTTTTAAAAAACTTTCACCAATTTTATTGTTTAAATCATTATAATTAACTTACGGGATTGTAGTAATTTCTGTATTTAAATTTCAATTTTCTTATAGTTCTTTTATTTTCCAATTCTATGTACCAACCAATTGGTCTATCTTTTTTGTACATATAGGTTTTTGGTTGATAATTCTTAGTTAACAAAACTTACTGAGTCCTTACTATATGTTCTACATTATTTCCTTCATGGAAACAGTTTAGGAAGAAGACAATGTTCTAGTAAACAAATAAATATGTAATTACAAATTATGATAACTGCTTCAGAGAAGATAATGTGTATTGAGAGAGAATAATAAGGCAAATTTCTTTTGTTGATTTAGCTCAATATTTTCAATTCAACCTCTTGCCTGAGTTATGGGCACACATTTTTCTCGCCTGCTATAGATCTCCATCATGTGTTAACATGTGGTGTCTCAAACCTAACATCTTCCTCTCTTCTTTCCCCTTCTCCTCCTTACATCTTCCTCCTCTTCTTAATCATATCATTTATTGAATGTTTACTTTCCGCTATGAAATGTGGTAGAAAATTTTCAAATGGCAACTCTGTATATTTAAATTGCAGGGTAACTAATATTGTTCACATTTTACTGATGAGAGAATTACATCTTTAAATAGGTAAGATAACATGTTTTGGTCACTCAGTAACAAATCTTCAAGCAGGGACGCTAATTCAGGTCTTCTGATTCCAAAAGTCATGTTCTTTCTTCTGTGAGGCCATCTTCCCAGCATTTATTGTGTACTCACTCTGTGCTAAGATTATTTGCATTTCTTTGTATAATTTTACAACAACTCCACGACATAGATACTATTTTCATTTTGCATGTGAGAATCAGGCTTATTAAATAACTGTCCCAGTGTCACAAAGATAGGAATAAATGCAAGTGGGATACGAGGCCAACTCCATTAGAATCTAAAAACCATGTTTTTTGTTGTTTACTATGTACCATCATTCCCTTCCAGACACTAAAGTGTGTTATTTATTTTTTTCATCTTGCCTAATAAGTCCTTGAGGCCATAGATGAAGTCTTTAGACTCTGTAAGATGGACCTGCAGTAATTGTATATCAAATGAAAGATTCTACAGGTAGGTTATTTAGTGTTATTAAAATTATATAAAATATGACTATGGTGATGTTACTCATTTTGGAGCTAATGAGTCACCCTGTCCTTGTTTTCAGCCTAAAATGTTAAAAGCAATTTTCTTCAGCCAGGCCTGTAACTCTGTAGATGCTGTCATTCTGTCAAGACAGACTTAAGCTTTCCTTTATGAAATTACATTCAAATGAGAGAGGTGATTTTCATATCACATTTATTCATTAATCCATTCAGCAGATATTTGAATATCTATTAGATGTCTGGCACAATACTAGGCACTGAGAATACAATGGTAGGGAGAAACACATGGATCTTGCCTTATGGGCAGCCTAGTGATGGAGAGATACAAAAACCAAATAGTAACAGAGATAAATATAAAATTATAAACTAAGATAAATGTGATGAATTCAGTGTTAAGAAAGTATAACTGTCACTTTATACTTTATACAAGAGGCAGGCCTAATCTTGCAAGAATAGTGAATTTAGAGAGATCTATTAGGAAGGCTTCCCTTTGAGCTAGGATAAGAAGACTTTTTTTTGGCCATGTCTGTAGTATGTGGAAGTTCCCAGGCCAGAGATGGAACCCACCTCACAGCAGTAACCAGAGCCACATCAATGATAGTCCTTAACCCACTGAACCACCAAGGAACTAGATGGTTCTTTAGCTTCATATGGTGTCAGCTGGAGCTACAGACTTCTGAAAACTTAATAGAGATGGAATTTTCTAGATGGCTTACTCATATATGTAGCAGTTGGTGCTGACTGTTCTTGGGGAAATTGTTAGATCTGTTCATCACAGCATCTCAAATATCCTTCGTTTAGCTCTTCGCTTGGTTTGAACTTTCCATAAGAGGGCAGCTGGGTTCAAAAAGTGTTCTAAACAAACAAATCAGTAACTGCCCATTTCTTAGGATTTACTCTTGAAATCCACATAGCATCACTTTTGCTGCATTCTAATGGTCAAAGCAGGTTACGGGGTCATCCTGGGTTCAAGGGAGTGTGGGTGTATAGTCTGCCTTTCTCTTTTTTGTTGTTATGTTTATTATTTTTTATTAAAGCATTGTTTTTTTCATTTTTTAAATTTCCTCAACACATTATTTTTTTTCTTCTGTACAGTATGAGATCCTGCCTGTGTAGCACTGAGAACTATGTCTAGTCTGCCTTTCAGTGGGAGGAGTGACAAGAAATTTGCAGTCATTTTTACCACACAGAGCTATGTTTATATAGATATTCAACTAAGGTAAATGTGACACTGTTGGGAAAGATTTGTCTTTTCAACAAATGATACAGAAAGAATTGTATAGTAATATGAAAAAAAACTAAAACTTGACCTTATATCATACCCTAATTATAAATAAATTCCAGTAGGGCTATATACTTAAATGTCAAGGCAAAAAAAAAATACTTTAAACAATTATATCAGAGAATATCATCATGCACTTGGGATAGGGAATTTTTTTAAGCTGCTCATGAAATACATTAATCATAGAGAAAAATATTATTAAATTGGACTACATTTTAGCAGTGGCCATTGGTGCTCTATGTCACATTCCCTTGACTTATCTTTAATTTCACCTGTAGCTAGTAGATTCATAGTTCCATGCTGGCTGAGGCTCACCTCACTGACAGTGTTTCACAGTTTTAATTTCATGGCTTTTCGTGGGACTAGGGGATCTTTTGGCCAATGGGCAAACATAGCATAAGAATATGGAATTAATGCCCTTAAACGCAATCCTCAAACAATAGGGCAAGAACTGGGGTAAATGCTTCAGTCTCCTGTCCTTCAGAGAGACAATTCTGGAAGGCATTTTGTACAATTATCAGGAGGTTCTGCCATTACATTATATATGTAATGCAGATTTAAAAAGCACCCCCAGAAGAATATGTACTGTATACTTTCATTTATATAAAAACTACATTACAGAGTTTAGGGATGAATAGATATTGATGAAAGTATAAAATAGAACAGAGTGGTCAGTTTTGGAGAAGAGCAAGAGGGGTATGATTGGGAATGGGCACATGGAGGATTTCTAAGCTGCTGCCAATTTTTTAATAAGCTAAATGTCAAGGAAAATAATTATGTAATATTTCAAATCTAAAGGCAGAGAAAACAACTTGATAAATTTATATATACTAACTACACAGTTTCAAAATTTTCAATTTATGGACTACCTTATATCATCTCTATTACCTTCTTACCCCCACCTACAATATGGATCATTTTGGACTGAATCCAATATATCATATAATTTCAATATGTAAATATTTGTATTTATCTGTAAGAGATAAGGTATTAAAAATGTATATTCACAATACCATAATCACAGCCAGAAAATTGACAATTTATTCACATCATCAGTTATCCATCAGTATTTTAATTTTTCTGATATTCTTTATTTTTTAAAGAGTTGGTTTATTCAAATCAAGACTTACAAAATGGCCCACCTCTACTGTTTGGCTACTATGCCTCTTTAATGGTGTGACCATATACATTCTAGATTGTCCCAAAGGTCTCATTTTATTTTTATTTTTTATATAATAATTTTTATATTTTTCCATTATAGCTGGTGTACAGCTCATTTTAATAGCATTCTTTTAAAAAATTTTAATTGTTATTTCTGCAATACAGTTTTTTTTCTACTGTACAGCATGGTGACCCAGTTACACATACATGTATACATTCTTTTTTCTCACATTATCATGCTCCATCATAAGTGACTAGATATAGTTCCCAGTGATACACAGCAGGATCTCATTGCTAATCCATTCCAAAAGCAATAGTTTGCATTTAATAGCATTCTTTTCACTCTCAAAATATCCTGGATTGGGTGAAAATAGTATTTGATAACTCTTCAGTTTATCCCTTTTCATTTTTAAGCACTCCCTCCGTCCCTTTTCCTTTTCCTACATTTTTGTTTTTGTTGTTGGAAGAAACTGTGTCATTTGTCCTATTATGTTTTCCACAGTCTTGATATTTGCTAAATGCATATCCCTGGTATCGTTCAATGTGTTCTTCTGTCCCCTGTGCTTCCTAAAACCTGGAAGTTAGTACTAAAAGCTTGATTTGTTTTAAGTTCCATGGCAGGAGAGGGGGGAATAGTTCATGGATGATTTTGTTTACATCTGATAGAAAGAATATAGCATGCACTTGTCTCTCTTTCAGTAAGTAGGTTAGCAGTCACTAGTGTTTGACTAGATGTATTATTTCAAAAGGAGTTTTTCAAGTGGTGATATTAACATTCTTTTTCTTGATCTACTAAGTATTGGTATGGGGCTTTTCTTTATAAGAATTTATTCAGTCATTTATAGACTTTTCTACATATGTTATCTGTCATGAAAATAATTAAAAAATACATGTGTCTGTAACTATGTACATGTACAGATATGGGGGAATCAACAGATGAAATTTGTGAGATTATATTGCTGAACTGTAATTACTAGATTTTTTTCATATTAGGCAGAAATTAATTGCATAACTTAAATTTCTCAATAGTCTCAATATTAAAAACAAAATTTAAATAGTAATGGTAAATGATATATCATTCCCATGTGGCCAGTTGTTTAAGAGAATATCTAAACTTGCTTTCTGCATTGGACTGATGTAGGAAATGTGGTAAAAGTGGAATGTGATAATGGTTAACAGAAAGAAGACTGGATATGGCTTATTAGGATTAAACCAGTTCATGAGAAGAGACACATATCTTCTTAATAACATCTAGTAATGAAGATTACAGTGTTTAATGAATAATTAAGAGATACACCATTTAAAAAATGGCTTGTTTGTGCTTTTGGACGTCAAAGAATCATAAATGCTTATTCAATTTGATGATTGCAGAGTGATTTCTCTGTTCATTGCTGTACATTCCAGTTGATCCCAGATACCATCTCTCAGCTAGAGAGTGATACAGCTAGTTATAAAAATATACAAAAGTAATAAAGTCCCTCCTAGCTTGTTGATAGCAATGGAACACTGAAAATCATTTCTACTTGATAGTGGGAGTGAAATTATGAGTCTACAACTTTCTTTGCTAAGGTAGGATTACTATCATAAAGCAAAAATACATTTTGAATCATATTTCCTAAGATATTAGGCCACTGAATTTAATTAATTATGGGAAGTGAAAAAAAAATTAACCTCATTGGCTCTAGGGAAAATATGGCATTGTTTTCTGTGTTGCTCTGATTTATATTTAGGCTATATTGTTTACTAGTAGCCAATACACTCAAGAAGCTTCCTGTATATTGATTGATATTTACTGGGGATATTGCAACTTGTTTCACAGTATTTTTCCAACAATCATACTGATAACCCATTTGTTTTTCCAGTCTCACTGTTGTTTGGTTTCCATTATGCTAGTGATCTTTTTTTTTTTTTTTCTTTCTGTTTTTTCTTTTTACCTCCACACCTGTGGTACATGGAAGTTCCCAGGCTGGGGGAGAATCAGAGCTGCAGCTTCAGGTCTACACCACAACTACAGCAACATGGATCTGAGCTGCATCTGTGACCTGTACTACAGCTTGTGACAACGCTGGATCCTTAACCCGCTGAGCAAGGCCAGAGATCAAACCTGCATCCTCATGGACACAATGTCGAGTTCTTAACCTGCTGAGCCACAACAGGAACTCCCAGTGATCTTTCTTTATTGGCTGCAATAGAGCATGGAAGTTGAAAGACTGAATTCTGAATACAGACTGGGTTAAAACATTCCTAGCTAGCTATGTGACTTTGGGCAAGTTTCCTTTTTAGGTATTATTCTGTCACGTGTAGAATGAGAATTATGGTATCTGTTGTAATGATTAATATATGTAACGCCTTTGGTTCATAAGTCCATAGAAAATCATGATTATCTTCAGTGTGCTTTAGAAACTTATTTACTTAGTCCCATACTAAAGATTATCACTCCCCAAATGGCTCTATCATTCAGATCTTAAACCATAAAAATGCCTACTCTGATTATAGCATTCTTGCTTTTTAAATGTCATTTCTCTTATCCCCTCATACACAAAACTGCCCTTTTGCTTCAATCCTTGACCTATCCTTACATCATAATGCCAGTGATGTCCAAATTTCTGAACCTCATGGGCCAGAAAAAAATTGGGAGACCAATATAGAATTATGCTTTTATTGCCAAGTAAGAATGTTAAAATAACCAATACCATCACAAGTTGAAATTATGAAATTGTTTATGTATTTTAAAAAATACTTGTCTTTCCTGATAAACTATATATTCTCATGAGGTAGAGACTCATCAGTTATTTACCTTGGTCACCCCAAATGTGCAGGATTTAGTGCCTAGTTTGTGAGACTAGATTCAATAAGTAAAAACTTTTTAGAATGAATAAATATTATCATATTACCTCTGTTGTTTAATGAAAGATATTGTAGCAAAAACTGAAAGTTGGGATTGTTAAGCCAAATATATATATGAAAAATATTCACTGCCAAAAATAGCAGTATTGAAATGATGTGTTTTTTATTTTGTTGATACAAAGTGTCAATTTGTTAATTTGTATTAGGTAGTGAAATACAAAATGATACTCATATGGTCAACCTTTTCTTTTCTGATACTTTATTCTTTTTTTTTTTTTTGCTTTTTAGGGCCATGCTGCAACTGTGGCATATAGAGGTTCCCAGGCTAGGGGTCCAGTCAGAGCTACAGCTGCCATCCTATGCCACAGCTGCAACAACAGCATATCTGAACTGTGTCTGAGACCTACACCACAGCTCACAACAATGCCAGATCCTTAACCCACTGAGCGAAGCCAGGGATCGAACCTGCAACCTCATGGTTCCTAGTCAGATTTGTTTTCGACTGTGACACGACAGGAACTCCTGATACTTTATTCTTTAAACTGGATTAGTAACAGCATTCTAGATTCAGAGAAGTGTGTTGATGAAAATATGAGCTACACATTTAAGGCAGTTTCTCTCACTTGAGAAAAATATTGATCAGGGTCTGGTTGGGTCATGTTGCAGAGACTGAAATTTTCTTATTAAAATTTGAATGCCCTTGGATTTAATATCATTTTTAGTTATCTTAACGTACTCTTCTTTAAGTTCTCTTAAAATAAAAATCCACTTACACATGAGCATTAGTGAATAGAGTCAAATTTAAGAAAATCAAAAGAGATGTCGTGTATTACACATTGCATTTCTTCTAACTCAAATGTCTCTTCAAAGTTCCAAATTCCTCTTCTTATCCTCATAGCCACCAGGATCCTTTCCCCATAGTGTTCTCCAGTCTTTCTTGCCTTGAGTAAAATCTTACTTGATTGTTTATTAACATATTTTTTTCCACTTTATCCTTCCTAATCCAGAGAAAATGAAGATATACAAGTTGACTCTCTTAAGTAGATAAAATAGATACTGTTAAAATAAAAAATCCTGGAGTGGGTGTCCCAAACAAGTGTCTCAAAATTTTAGGGGGAAATAGAGAGGATAGTGTAGAGGAATGAGAGACATTATAAAGTCTCACGTGATCACCAGCTTGTTAGAGTTCCTGTTTACTCAAGGAACAACATTATAGCCATTAATCTTATAAATATTCACTGAGTTTCTATTTTGTGCAGGAATTCTTTGAGGTGTTGGTATTAAACTGTTGGAGGGACTGAGAGAGGGTGACAGTGGGATAAGCTGACCATCCCTTAATTCAAATCCTGCCAATTATATTTATAATACTTACATTGTGATTCTGAGCAAATAATTGCTCTAAGCTTTAAATTCTTAATCTCTAAAATGAAAATAAAATAATACTTGCCTCCAAGGTTTTTAGATTCAGTATCCACTGCAATGCTTGACACATGGTACTTATCCTATTGAGCATAACACCTGCTTTCCATCACCTGTAGTCTTTATACCCTTTTCATAACTAGTTAAGATAAAAGGAAAATACTTTTTTTAAAGCCCAAGGTAAATCAATAAACAATTCAAGTAGTTCATAATGATTACTTACTATATCTAGAACTATGTTGGACAGCAATGGGGTTGTCTTAGTCTGTTTGAGCTGCTATAACAAAAATGCCATAGACTGGGTAGCTTCTAAACAACAGAAGTTTATTTCTCACAGTTCTGGAAGTCCAAAGTCAAGGTACCACAGATTTGGTGTCAGGTGACCGTACACATCCTAGTTCATCGATAGCTGTCTTTTTGCTGTGTCCTCACTTGGTGGAGGGTGAAAGGAAGCTCTTCTGTGTCCCTTTTTATAAAGGCAGTGATCCCATTTATGAGTGTTCCACCTTCATGATCTAATCACCTCCCAAAGGCCCTACCTCCTAATAATATCACATTTGGGGTTAAGTTTTCAATATATGAATTTTATGGGGACATAAACATTCAATCTATAATAGGTATACAAATAGGAATAAAAAACAAACAAACAAAAAACAAATAGGAATAAAATATCATCTCTTTGTGAGGCACCTACAGCTTAGAGCTGTGGATTCTGAGAATCAAGAAGAATCTTAAATGTTATCTTGCCTCATTAGCAGACAAGACATGAAATGACTAGGCATTCATACGCTACAGTAGATTAGCAGGTGCTTAAGAGATGTATAAAATAGCAGAGATACCCCCTAGGGGAACCTTGGATGGCTAACATGATTCTCCCTGTTGGGTGATATTACCTTGTCCAGTTAACTAATACCCACATTGTCAGCATGAAATCAGTGGCTCAGTATCCTGCACAAAAATATGTTTAGCAAATTTCACATTTATTGATGAATATCCCAGAATACTGATTTATTAGGGTAAATGAACAATTTACTGCCATGTGTACTGAAATAATCATCTATCCATGAGTAGCCCTTCTTTATGGACATATTTACATAGGAATCCAAATTATAATTAGAAGGGAGATAAGGCAGGAAGGAATTAATAAATGAAATTTAGATGAGCTCAGAAAGTATAAACTAAGGTAGCTCAAGACACCTTTTTTCTCCTAATAGGGATACCCTTACTAATGAATGGTAATGCTTATGTGGTAGGCAATTTAGGGTAACATAAGGAGAAATGCTAGTGTTAGAGATAATGCGAAATAAAATTTTATTTATTAGAAGATAACTTTCTGGTAGGTTAATTATACACCCATTATAAAAGGAAAGAATGCCTATTTAAATTTAAAAAATGTATTGCGGAAATAACTATTTAATAATAACAAAAAATAAAAAAAATTTTAAAAAGAAAAAGTAAAAAATAGATTTTTTTGATAAGAAATAATAGGACATTTTTAGGAGCATTCCTTCTGTACCTGTTCCTGAAGATTTCTTAGATTTTATATCTACCAATAGCCCAGGAATCTATCTCAGAATTAGAGGTAAAGTTATAAATTACTGATAGAATTACTGATAGTGTACATTTTTTCCCCCCAGGTAGATTTTAGTTTTCTAACTATTCTCTGAGCATTTTAAAAAATATAAAGAGTGAGTTCTATATGGTTGTTTTATATGTTATTAGGTTATCTCCTTAATGCATGACAACACAAAAATAGGCTAATGGGTGATAAAGGTACACAGATTTCAAGCAGCTTGAAATCTTACTGGAAAGACAAAAATAAAAAGTTTGAAATAAAAACTTGATGAAATAGTAGTAGGTCAGTTACTAAGAATGGATTCAAAAAAAAATCTTTAAGTATGCACTCTGGGCTGGGTGTTGGAAATCTCCAAAATAGGAATTCCTGCCTTTGTGGTATCCACTAGGAAATCCAACAAGTGACACATAAATAGTTGCCTCATGGGAATGGAGTATGTTTGGAAGCCAGGATATGAAGGAGCAATCAAAGAATGGGGAAGTTACAAGGAGAAACCTTCCTATGAAGATGATTTGAGAGTTGGGTCTGGCAGGACACAAATGGATAAAAAACAGTGCAGCACAGTCTAGTAATTTAGACAGGAAGGAAGGGCAGAGTTGATAGCTATGTGATGGTGGTGGGGGTGGTAGAGGATTGCATATGTACTAATATGGGGTTTAGAAAAGAACAATTCTATGCCTCAGAGAAAAAATGTCGGCTTTCTACTTTATTTTCCTTTGACAAACCAGTCTTTCTACTCATTTCTTCTGTATCCCTTTTCTTTCAGACAAGCATAACATGATGTTGGTTATTAAGGTCTTTGGAATTTGATTGCTAGACTATTTTGAAGTGACCAGCGACTGAAGAGGAAACTTTTTGTTCCTGGTCCATGATGAAAAAATTATAGAAAATTTGGTATTGTATAGTCATTTAGGGATCCAGGAGAGCTACTTCTTCTGTAATGCTCCTGTGTTCAATGTGTAGGTTCAAGGTCACCTTGCTATCTCATAGGCAATGGAGAGAAAAGGAGAGGATGGTATCTTGTGCAGCCAGCTTTAGGGGCCAGGGTTTGAAGTGGCATATATGATTTCCTTCCACATTTCATTGATCATAACTCAGTTACATGACCCCCTTTAACTTCAAGAAGGGCTGAGAAATGTAATCTTCCTTTGTGTTATTTACAGGATCCTGAGGCAATAAGAATAACCTAGATCCTAAGTGGGATGTGTAGGCATGGTTTTATGTGTCCAGGGATATTATTAGGGACTTTGGAGGCAGCTGATCAGCCAAAGTTAGGCACTATTTTCTCTCTTCCTACTATCAGTTACAACTAAAGCAAATTTGAAGGACGGTAGTATAGTGGGTATCTGAGATCCAAGATCCAGGATTACTAATGTTGTGCACTTCAGTGTAGCTACCTGAAAATACAGGAATTGTTGATATTGTTAGCTTAGTGGGTATCACTGTATACTGGGGCCTCGAGGGTCACCAGTAAATTCTCAGAACTTCCCTCATCACTCTATACTTCTTCATCTTTGCTTTTTTGGTGTATGTACATGCCCTGAAAGATTTATGAATTAAAGCTATTTGACATCCACTCAGGCATCTTCTCTCTTCCGTTCACCTCTGTTTCTCCAGTGCCTGGCTGTAGGTTCAGTTAATATGTGATGAAGTCTAAAGGAATAAATTTATGGTTATGTGAAATGTTAAATACATCTTAAAGTGTAGTAGTATTCATCTATTTCAATTCTGTGAGTTTATTTTCCCTTTTAGCTCCGAGGTCTATTAAAAGAGCATACTTTTGGAGTTTCCACTGTGGCACAACGTGATCGGCAGCATCTTGGGGGTGCTGGGACGTGAGTTCGATCCTTGACCTAGCCCAGTGGGTTATTTAAGCTCCAGCATTGCTGCAGCTGTGGCTTAGGTCGTGACTGTGGCTGAGAGCTGATGCCTGGGCTGGGAGCTCCATATGCTGCAGGGTGGCCAAAAAATGAAATTAAAAAAAGAGAGAGAATAGGGTTTTTTTTTCTTATTTATTACTTTTCATATAGTTCTAGTGTACAGTGTACCCATCATAAATGGATGCACTCAGTAGTGACAATTCTTCAATTGCATATACCTCACCTCTAGCAAGAAACTTTAAAGAAATGTTACCTATTTTAGCCCCTACTCACTTGCTGCAGAGTCAAATGTAGCAATGTGATTCTTTTATAGTTGTCTTTACTTCAGGTGCAAGGCATGACCTTGTTCTTAACTTCTGATGCAGTATATTTTCAGGCTGTTTAATAGTTTTCTTTTACAGAATCATCACTGAATATAATAAGGACACTACTGACAAAAGTCTGTGTATGTGTGTGTGTTTAATGTTGGTGTCATATGGATAGATTTTCAGTAGCTCTTAATCTAAAATAAATACAAAATATTCCTTGGTGTCAGTATTTTTTTCTAAGTGGTATCTATAATTTTCTTTTTGTGTGTAAATGAACGATAGCAGAAAAGTGATTGCACAGTGGCTTTATAGCTCAATAAATTATCCTTAGTGTGTAGGAGATTTACTGTGCCTTAATCAATGAATAATTATTCCTTTCTGATCTCAGGAAGATCACTTAAAAGGGGATTACACTCATAGCCTTGTTCTGTTTAAGGATGCAAACAAAACTGTAAAATCATTAAACTGAGTTTAATTGCCTTTTGTAGCTATGTTGAGAGGAATACCTGTACAGTACATACACATATATGATCATCTCTTACGGCAGGAAAAGGAGTAGGAACAAAACATGCCTCCTGTTTAAAATGAATAAATTATGTTTTGAAAACAGTGGAAACGAGAACATAGATCTTTGGAGAATGGGTTCATATTACATATGTCTTGATTAGCAGATTAAGGAAGTTCATTAGAAAGTGACACATAATTGATTATTTCATGGACCCAAATTTTAAAAAGCTGTAGGTTTTCCTAGATCTTAATTTTAAAATGAATACACCTCTTTTTTAAGTTTTATTATTGTTATTATTTTGGTCTTTTGTCTTTTTAGGGCTGTACCTGCGGCATATGGAATTTCCCAGGCTAGGAGTCTAATTGGAGCTGTTGCTGCTGGCCTACACCAGAGCCGCAGCAATGCCAGATCTGAGCTGCGTCTGCCACTTACACCACAGTCCACAGCAATGCCGGATCCTCAACCCACTGAGTGAGGCCAGGGGTTTCTAGTCAGATTTGTTTCCTCTACGCCATGATGGGAACTCCTGAACTTCTATTATTTTTAACCAGTGGCCACATTGGTGGAGTGTGGTACAAAGGAAGGAATACAGGATTTATGATCACGGAGCATGGGTTCAAAATACTGGTCTAGTACCCTGTGTACTCTGTGATATTTGGCAAGTTATTAACTTACTATATGACTTATTCACATATACATCATATACACACAGAGTTTCCTCCTCTTCTGTAACAGTTGAGAGAGAGGCAGACATGGGTTTTTTTCTCTTGTAATAAGGTACTTGGGTAGATTAAAAACAGCCGCTAAAAGGAACTCTAAGCAAAATTTATTATCTCACAGTTCTGGAAGACAGAAATCCAAAAGCAAGGCATGGATGACATGGCTCTGCTCTCTCCCAAAGCTCCAGGGAAGAGTCCTTCCTTGCCTCTTCTGTGTTCTGCTTATAAAATTGGTCAGGATTCAATGTTACCTGTTAAAGTAAACAGAATATACATGAGATGTTAGTGTAGAGGTTAGATGTGATAGCATGCTTCCATTCTTAAAAATTACATACATAAACCCCCATGCACATACTTAGATATTTTTTTCTGTTTTGAGAAGTTGACTTATTTACTGAGAAAACTGTATAGCTCTTTGTGCAGTCATCTTCAGTTATATCATTTCAGGTCTAAAAGTTATCCTCTACTCTCTTTTCATTGTGGTCTTTTCTCCCTGTTCATTGGCTTAAATAAACTTGCTTGGATATTTTGGCCCTTATCTGTAAGATAATGTAGACAGTATCCTAAAATAGCATGTGAATAAGTGATGAATATCATGGATAATTTAGGTCCAGACAGAGGGACTGAAAAATGTAGAGGAAATCTGCTGACCCAAGGTGACTATTCTGACATCTGGCAAAACCTTGGGCTGATACAGGCAGCTTCAAGTAATTTACTTAGACCTCCTAACACATTTACCACCTGCTAACCTCAAATAATCTCTCATATACTCAGGAAACAGACTTATTTGCTCTGGCTGTGATGTGACTTCAGTTACCTAGACCTATAGCAATATAAGAGAATTGTAGTAGATGCTTTTGTGCATCTTTTTTTTTCCTTCTTTTTCTTTACAGGGCTGTGCTTGCGGCATATAGAAGTTCCCAGGCTAGGGCTTAAATCAGAGCTTCAGGTACTGGCCTATGCCACAGCCAAAGCAATGTGGGACCCAAGCTGTGCCTTCAACCTACACCACAGCTCATGTCAATGGTGGATCCTTAACCCACTAAGTGAGACCATGGATTGAACCCGCATTCTCATGGGTACTAGTTGGGTTTGTAACTTGCTGAGTCACAACAGGAACTCCCCGTGTGCATCATTAAAAAAAAAAAAAAAAAAAAAAAAAAGAAGTGGGAGTTCCCATCGTGGCTCAGCAGTTAACAAACCTGACTGGCATCTGAAAGGATGCAGGTTTGATCCCTGGCCTCGTTCAGTGGCTTAGGGATCCGGCGTTGCTGTGAGCTGTGGTGTAGGGTGCAGATGTGGCTTGGATGGATTGCTGTGGCCCTGGCGACTACAGCTCTGATTGGACCCCTAGCCTAGGAACCTCCATATGCTGCGGGTTTGGCTCTAAAAAGAAAGAGGAGAAAAAAAAAGTGAAATTCACATAACATAAAAATAGCCATTTTAAACTGTACAATTCAGTGGCAATTATCACCTCTATCTTATTCCCAAACTTTTTCACCACCTCAAATGAAAACACTGTACTCATTAAGCAGCTGGGACCCATTCCCCTATTCCCCAGGAACCACTAACTCACTGTCCATAAATTTACCTATTCTGGATATTTCTTATAAATAGAATCATACAATATATGAACTTTTGTGTCTGTCTTCTTTCACTTTGCATAATTTTAAGATTTATCCACATTGTCACATTATCAGTACTTCATTCTTTTCATGGCTGAAGAATATTTCATTTTATGCATATACGTATTTTGATTACTCATTTTTAAGTTGATTGACATTTGATTTGTTTCAACTTTTTTGCTGCTGTGAATAGTGCCGCTATGAATATTTATTTACATGTGTATGTTTTTATTGTATGTGTTTATCTATTCTATGATTTGCAAATATGTTCTCCTATTCTGTAGGTTGCCCTTTCACTTTTTTGATGGTGTTCTTCTACGCAAAAAAGTTTTTAACTTTGATGAAGCCCAATTTATTTTTTTATTTTGTTGTTTGTGCTTTTGTTGTAATACCTTCATTCTTTTGCATTTGGATACTATTTGTCCCAATACCATTTGCTGAAAAGTCTTTTAACCTCCATTGAATGGTCTTGGTATCTTTGTCAAAAAAAGAATTTACTATAGTTGTTTATTTGGGACTCTAGATTCTATTCCATTGATCTATATGAATATCCTTATGGTGGTACCACATTTTTTTTTCTTTTTGATTACTGTAGCTTTGGAGTAAGTTTTGAAATTGGGAAGTGTGAGTTCCTCAACTTTATTTTTCTGTTTCAATTTTTTTTTGGCTATTCTTGGTCATTTTCATTTCTACATGAATTACAGAACAGATTTTTTTTTTTGCTAATTTTCCATTTTTGAAAAAAATGCCGGGATTTATATAGAGATTTCATCAAATCTGTGGTTTGCTTTGGATGGTATTGCTATCTTAACAAAATTAAATCTTCCAATTAATGAATTTGGGATGTCTTTCAACTCATTCAAGTCTTTAACTTCTTTCAACAATATTTTGCAATTCTTAGTGTATGACTTGAGCCTCCTTGATTAACTTTATTTCTAGTAATTTCATTTTTTGGATGCTATTGTTAATAAAATAATCTTATTAATTTAATATTCACATTGTTCATTGCTAATATGTAGAATTTAACTGAATTTTTTGTGTTGATCCTTTTACTGAAATATTGTTGAAAATGTTTATTAGCTCTAATAGGCTTTTTGTAGCTTACTTAGGATTTTCTATATGTAAGATCATGCAATCTGTGAATAAAAATAGTTTTGCTCCTTCCTTCCCAGTTTTGACACTTTTTTTTTTCCTAATTACTTTGGAGAGAGCTTCCAGTACAATACTGAATAGAAAAGGTGAAAGTGGGCATCCTAATCTTATTCCTGAGCTTAGGTGAAAAAGTTTGTCTTTCATCATTAAGTATAAATTTGACTGTGTGTTTCTCATAAATGCCCTTTATCATATTTACTTACCATACATTTTCTTCTATTCCCTGTTTTTTGAATATATTTATCATTAAAGGGTATTGGATTTTGTAACATCCCTTTCCTGCATCTATTGAGATGATTATGTGTTTTGGTTTCCTTAATTCTATTAATGCGATATATTAACATTGGTTGATTTTTATATGCTGAAGTCTTGCTCATCATATTAAATCCTCAGTACTTATTTCAGCCATGGCTGTTGCTATCAGTTGCATTCAGGCTTTGATTTATTTCATGTAAATGCAAATTAACAACGCCTCACACTACGTAGCATCAGACCACTTGTGGGAACTTGTTTGACATTCATGCATCAGCAACTTGGAACTGCAAGGGAGGTGACAAAATTCAGAGTGATTCTTGACCTCTGAGGAGCGGGAGCTTATGGATTAATGGTTCTCCCTTTCTTTTTTTGCAGATAAGGTTCTGAAGTTAGTTTCATAAGAATTCTCAGAAAGTCTTGCTAAGTTAAGCAATCAATTGCTTATAATGGCCCTAATTTAGTGATATATTCCTTGTATTTATTTTTTCTCCTATTTTCACTTTCCTTACTTCCCTTATCCCTTAATCATACTTTCTAGAAATGCATTCAAATAAATTACTCACTCATAGGCATTTTCTTTGATTCTGATTTTATGGAAACCCAGGCCAAGATAAAGCTAGAGTCTGCGAAGTCTGTCTAGTGACATTACCTGAAGTGGAGGTAACTGACAGCACATAGTGCAGCTCCTAACTTGGTCATGTCACTTTCACTGGGTGCTACATAGTGCTATACAACTGTTTTTTGTTTTTGTTTTTTTCTTTTCTGGGGACTCTGCTACTAACTTTTGATGCTGGTTTTGAGGGAGGTTTTTTTGTTTGTTTGTCTTTTTTTTTAGGGCCGGTGTGTGGCATGTGGAGATTCCCAGGCTAGGGGTATAATTGGAGCTGTAGCTGCCCGCCTACGCCAGAGCCATAGCAATGCCAGATCTGAGCCGCATCTGCAACCTACGTCACAGCTCAGGGCCAAGGCCAGATCCTTAACCCATTGAGCAAGGCCAGGGATTGAATCTGCAACCTCATGGTTCCTAGTCGGATACCTTTCTGCTGAGCCACGACAGGAACTCCAGGTTTTGAGTTTTGAAGTAATTTCTGAGCTTATTGAGTGTTCTTTGCCTGACCATTAAAACATTTGGCTTTTCTTCTTTTTTAAAAAAAAATATTATTATAGTAGATTTACAATGTTCTGTCAATTTCTGCTATACAGAAAAGTGACCCAGATATATATACATATAATTTTATATATATTATATAATTTTTTTCCACATTATCCTCCATCGTGTTGCATCACACGTTCTTAGGTATGGTTGCCTGTACTATACACAGCAGGATCTCATTGCTTATCCACTCCAAATGCAAGAGTTTGCATCTACTAACCCCAAACTCCCTTTTTGCGTATGGGACAATCTTCTGCAGTAACTGGCTTCATTAATTAAAAAAGGTAGGAGTTCCCGTCGTGGCGCAGTGGTTAACGAATCCGACTAGGAACCATGAGGTTGCGGGTTCGGTCCCTGCCCTTGCTCAGTGGGTTAACGATCCGGCGTTGCCATGAGCTGTGGTGTAGGTTGCAGAGGCAGCTCGGATCCCGCGTTGCTGTGGCTCTGGCGTAGGCCGGTGGCTACAGCTCCGATTGGACCCCTAGCCTGGGAACCTCCATATGCCGCGGGAGCGGCCCAAGAAATAGCAAAAAAAGACCAAAAAAAAAAAAAAAAAAAAAAAAAAAAGAAAAGAAAAAAGGTAGACTAAAGAGAAAGGGTAGACTACCTTCAAAAGGAATGAGTAATCCTTAAGTATATGTGAATTTTGAATCAATGGGGACTAATAATTAAAATAATAAATCTCACATTTCTAAACAGTATGTGTTAGATACCTTAAGTTTAGTCATAACATCCTCATCATGAATAGTCTCATTTTACCTTTAAAAACCTAACCTACAACTCAACTAATACCAATTTTTTAAAGCTTACCTTCTAAACTACTGTGTTATATGGTCTTATGTTTTTTTCTGTGAATGAGCTAAAGTTCTAATTATAAACTTCATGAAAGGTTTGAGTGAATCTTCATAAAAAGCCAATGTCCTGTGTGAAATCCTATCCCTGCTGAAATGAAATCTGAGACTAATATAAACAATTATAGAGGAGTTAAGTTTTTGATACAGAAAAAAAATGGTTTCAGAATATGATGCCATTTTTGATGAAATCTTGAAACATAACCTAGCTTAACAAAAAAATGGACTTGATTCTCTTGATGGTACCCTCAGAGTTTAAAAATCTGAGTTGCTGGTGTTTCTGCACAGACAGAATCTGGAGATGTTAATTTTTTGTCATTTGGCTTCTAGATGTCCTTGGTGTGTGCATCCCTGTGGAATCTGGTTCATCTCCAATCTGTCAGAAAGCATCAGAGGTGGTTTTGAGTCCTTATGTCCTGAGCCTGTGGACAAAATGTGTGAGTACACTGAAATAATGAGGTCAATTTTACTGTTGTCAAGGGTCTTCTAAAATGATTTTATAATGGTAGTTGTATTGGAATTAATTTACCCTGTAGTTTCAGGCTAAGTAGGGAAGGGCAATGTTTGGTTAAGTTTAGAAAATATCTTTTGTTGGAATTGTCTCATGTGTACAGTTTCATTCTTTGTCCTAGAAAGGCTTTGATGGACATGATTGAATTAAGTCCAAGAGATGTAACTCAGTGAGAAACAAATATTATTTTTTCAGTTATAACTATTTTGTAGTTATCAAATAGTTTAAATTTACCAAATTACAGACCATGTATGTATTCATATATGGAATTTTCCCAATGCAGACTAGCATCCTTTCATCCAAGTTTTAAGACGGTAGCATATTAAGGATCCCTTCTCTTTGCCTTACTGTCATTTCAAAGGAAACCCAAAACTTTGAAAGGTTTACTAGTCAAGCTGCTGGTTACATCCACAATTTAGAACTTTTAATGCCCAAGGAAATTAATTTTGGAATTGTTCTGTATATCTGTGCCATGAGAAGATTGTTCAAATAATTATTTTCATTTTCGAGATATGTTAATTTGGGGGGATAAAATGGTTATTCCTGCTGGGGAGAATATTAGGTTTTATGGTATTTTTATTTCTAGAAATTCAGATGATGACTTTAGATGTAGGTTTGTGAATTTTGACCTAATCGTTGAGTTTTCATTGCCTTGAGATGAGAATTTGCTTAGTTTGTTGGAAACTGGAAGGGGACAGAACAAGCTAGTCAAATATATTTAATTTGGTTAAATAGCCTAATTTAACTAATACCAGGTAAAACTAAAGAGATTATGTTTGACAATAATATTGTTATTATTGTTTTTATTAAATGTCTGTTTCACGTCTTAGCTCAACACTGAGCCAGCCTGTTGTATATTCCTGACCCACTATATAACTTTTTTTCTTTCTCCTCCTTTGATTTACCCAAAGCAGAAGACCAGTTTCCCATAGCAGCTAGGCTTCTTGATAAAATTTGAATTCATGAACTTATATCTTTGAAGGGCTTTGGAAAGATTTGAGTTAAGGCTAGATTGAGGTGAAGAAGAAAGTATATCACTTTTTACTTTCAGACTCTTCCTGTAGGAATGAAAAATATAATCAAGTATTCTTAATTAAAGAACAATTGCTAAATAGCTAAGCTGAGGAAGTTTCCCATGAAATCTTGTTCAATTTATGTAGCTTATATTTTATTACACATACCAATTAGGGATTGTTGCAAGGACTAGGTAGCTATTCAAATTAGCCCAAGTTAAAGTTTTATTATAAGATTTCTGGGAGTCTCAGGGGACCTAGCAGTTATGGCAAGAATTTTAATTTCTAGCCAGTTATAATTTTAGGAGAAAGGTTAAACATGATAGTTCATTCTCCTATTTTGCTGCACAGTTTTTGAGAGAGGCACATTTATGACATTTATTTCAGTAATTAGAATCAAATGAAACCATCCACAAGCAACAACCTTTTTTACATAATCTAGCTGTTATTGAAAAGGTATGTCAGTATATTTCAAGAGCTTTCAAGCAAATCAATTACAAAGCTTTGCCAATGGAATTGATTTAAAATATTTCTTCTCTTAGAGTTTCCTGCAACCATGATTTAAATATCAAAAAGTGATGGAATTTTCTTTCAGATCAGTCATTGAACACATTGAGTTACTTTTTTCAATTTCTAAATCTTCTCCCTTTGATAATCTGTGTTTATTCCTCAACTATCACCCTTTCCATGTTAATACACCAAATATATCGAGTTTACCTTTTACAGGCATTTTCTTTTTGATAGGCATATCTGTGCTAAGTGAATCAGTTTCCCTGTCTTTTAGACATTATTCTCTCTTTTTCTTTTTTTTTTTGCTTTCTAGGGCCACACCTGTGGCATATGGAGGTTCACTCCCAGGCTAGTGGGTCAAATCAGAGCTACAGCCATTGGCCTATAACACAGCCACTGCAATGCAGAATCTGAGCCACGTCTGCGACCTGCACTGCAGCTCAGGGCAAAGCCAGATCATTAACCCACTGAGCAAGGCCAGGGATCAAACCCGCAACCTCTTGGAGTTCCGCTGCACCATGACGGGAACTCCAGCACTGGATCTTGAACCCACTGAGCCACCAAGGAACTCCTAGACATTATTCTTTTTCTTGCAAATGTCCATCCTAGAGGCCTCACTTTCATCCTGGGACATTCCTTTTATTTTTTCCCTGGCTCCTTCTTTTCTGATTCTCTTTGTTTGGTTATTGCCAACTTTTCAATAAATTTCATTTTCCACAGGATTCCTGAAGAGAATACATAGGAGGTAAATTTTTTGTGGCCTTGGATATGCCAGGATTCCCTTACTCTATAAATATACTTGATTTTTATTTATGTTCTGTTAAATACATTGGTTATGTACTGAATTTTAGATTGGAAGTAATTTTCCCTCAAAATATTTGTCTTCTTTCATTCTTTTAGTTTTTCCTATTTCTGTCCGGGAATCGGACTCCATTCAGATTCTAGAGTCTATATTTGGGTTTCTTTCTTTCATGCTAGAAGATTTTTCCATATGTTTGATTATCCTTGGCTATCTCCTATATATAAGAATTAAGGGGCCTCATAATTATTGGTAAAACTTTTATAATGAGAATGCATAATGGTGAGATTTATTACAGTGTTATAAGGTGACAATATGGTTTTTTAATTGAGAGATCCTAAAGCTCATGTACGGACATGTTTTCTCTGGGCCTTTTAGTTTCTTTAGAGAAGACTTCTCAAATTATGCTTGGAGGATAAAAGCCTAATGGTCTATGTTGTGGAAACTAAACCAGAAAATAACCTGCTCTTTTACCATTCAGTACAAGGATTTGCGTTTCACCTTCTTTTACTCAATAGGACATCTCATCCTGTCTTCTGCTGTATTAACTTCAACAGAATACAAACTTCTGATCTTCTGTTGGGGTCAGGGAAAGGATCTAATGTTTTTAAAGGTAAACTTTCAACCAATCCTTTTGTGTTATTAATACACTCCTTATCCACTATATTAACATCTTGCTTTCAGAGATAACTGTTATTTTCATGAGCTAAGACTTTCTGGGCTTTTGAGGTAAAATTGGCAGCTTCCTGTTGGCTTTCTTCACTTTATTTTTATTTATTTTTTGTTGTTTTTTTTGTCTTTCTAGGGCTGCACCCGTGGCACACAGAGGTTCACAGGCTAAGGGTTCCAATTGGAGCTGTTGCTGCCGGCCTATGGTAGAGCTACAGCAATGCCAGATCCGAGACGTGTCTGTGACCTACACCACAGCTCACGGCAACGCCGGATCCTTAACCCACTGAGTGAGGCCAGGGACCGAACCTGCAGGCTCATGGTTCCTAGTCGGATTCGTTTCCGCTGTGCCACGACAGGAACTCCGGCTTCCTTCACTTTATGTAGAGCTTTCAGCTTTATCTGGCTTGCTAAGCAGTTACCATTCATCCATTTATCTTCCAAAACTTCAGAAATGTTTTTGATATTGCTTATCTGGTATCTTCTATTGTTTTCATTCTTATGGGTTTATAAGTTTAAAATTCACTCGCTGTCAGTTTAGTATGGGTTTGCAAGGGCGAAGAATAAATACATGTGTACATCCACCATCATGCTTAATCATAAGTATCTTAAATCTGTACGTGGAAAAGATAGTGATACTGCCATGGTGTGACGTTAATACTATTTAAATATTATCAATTTATCACTATCACATCTGCAGGTAAAGTAGGAATAAGTACTCTGAATGCATAAAGGCCTGCCTTTCTCAGCTCTCATGCTGTTTTCTCAGTAGAAGATCTAATTCACCTGAAACCTTTACAGAGCCTCCTGCCTGAGTTCTCCAGTTGCATTTCACAGAGCCTTCTGTTGTAAGAGTTACTACATTTTCTTCTCTCTGTTTATCTTTTTCTCACTAAGCTTCAGCTTCTTTAAGGCAAACATTAAGCCTTATTCATCTTTGTACTCCCTGGAATTAGCACACTGCTTAGCAAATAGTAGGTGTTCCATATATATTTATGTTGAATAAATAATGTTAATAATTTGCCTGCAACTCCAAGGAACTCTTAACATCTCATATCTAAAGTAATTACTCTCCAGTATTTTTCTCTTCTGCTCTTATCTCTCTCCCAATGTCAATTAGCAAGATACACTTTTACTCATCACTTGAACTGAGTATAGATGAATTTTGTATATTTCTAGTGCTTACTTAATTTTTACAATTTAAACTGAGACTGTTTAATCATTTGAAGTATTTTAATTTTTAAAACAATTTTCTCCAGAATGAAGCAACATAGTTTTTAATCTGTGGGCCATTTTGGGGCATTTATCCAAATATTTTTGCTTTTTAGGATAATGATACATGGTATAAGGTGATGGCCAGGCTTAGACCATTAGACTGTTAACATAATTCAAGAGATGTTTACAGCTCAGGTGTTATTTCCAGGACATTGTACTTAGCACTGTTTGGAAATCAAAATGAATAGGAAGAAAACTCCTGTCATTAAAAAGTTTACACATATATACACATACATACATTCCTATATACATATTTATTCACATACACACAACACACATACCCACATGATGGAATTTTACTCAGACATAAAAAATGAAATAATGCCATTTGCAGCAACATGGATGAACCTAGAGATTATTATACTAAGTAAGTCAAACAGAGAAAGGCAAATATCATATATCGCTTATATGTGGAATCTTAAAAAAAGATCCAACTTATTTACAAAACAGAAATAGACTCTCATACATAGAAAGCAAACGTGGTTATCATAGGGGACAGGAGGGGGAGGGATGAGTTAACAGATACACGCTACTATATATAAAATAGATATAGAACAAGGATCTACTATACAGTACAGAGAACTGTATTCAATGTCTTATGATAATCTGTAGTGGAAAATAATCCAAAAAAGAACACACACACATAATACATAATCATTACTTTGCTGTATACCTGAAATACTGTAAATGAACTATACTTTATTTATTTATTTATTTATTTATTTTGCTTTTTTTTTCTTTTAGGGCTGCACCTGTGGCATATGGAAGTTCCCAGGCTAGTGGTTGAATTGGAGCTGCAGCTCCCGGCCTATGCCACAGCCACAGCAACATGGGATCTGTGCCACATCTTCAACCTACATCACAGCTCACAGCAACATTGGATCCGCTACCTACTGAGCGAGGCCAGGGATCGAACTCACATGAAAACTAGTCAGATACATTTCCACTAAGCCACAATGGGAACTCTTTAACTATACTTTAATAAAATAGTTTATATTATAATAAATGAAAAAATACAGAATGATGCCCTTTAGAAAGGTAAAAAATATAGTGAATATTATGAAATTCAGAAGAGGGCAGAGATCACAAATATATGGAATCAAGAAAAGTGGTTTTTTTTGGGGGGAGCAGTATTTCAAATGTTCTTTAAAGAATGGCAGAAATAAAAGAATCAAATAGAAAGGAATGAGAAAGTAGAGTAAGAGGCTCAGAAAACATAATTCGATGTGTTTGGAAATAGGAAGTAGTTGGTTAGAGAGTAGAGGATACATACGGATACATGAAAGAAAGAGCCAGAAAATGTAGGCCAAGCCATTTTGCAGAGGACTTTGACTGTCAGGCTAAGGTATTTTTACTCAATGCAGTAGCCAATGAGGAAACACTGAAGGTTTTAAGCTAGGGAATAGTAATATTTGAACTAAGATATAAAAATATTAGTGAGACAGATATATTAGAAGAGAAAAGGGAAAAGGAGAGACCAATTACAAGGTTACTCTTGTAGCCTGGGAAAGAAAAATGAGCTTCTGAGAAGAGTAAAGACACTAAGAATAGAACATAATTTAAAAAATATGTTGATTACTCTCTATTTATATTGCTATTCAGTTGTTTATTTAGCCATTCTCTGTCTCCTTTCACTAGGATGTAATATCCTTAAGAGCAAGAATCTTTTCTTTTCCCTTGTGCCCTGATTGCCAATGTCTGAGGTAGTGCTTGCAATATTGTAGTTGCTCAGGAAATGCTTCTTGGAGGAATTAAACAGACAGAAGGAAAAAAAAAAGAAAAAAAAATCAAATAGGTCAGTCTCAGGTGCATGAATTACATGAAATAAATTTAAATAGGCTGGTAATCCCAATTAATGAAAATAGAATGAACTCTGCAATTAAAAGACAAAAATGGTCAGAGTAGATTTAAAAAAATCCCAATTGTATGCTATCTAGAGATTCATACTTAAAACATAAAGGCCTAGCAAAGATGAAAGTAAAAGGATGGAAAAACAATCCTACATAAATACTAACCAAAAAAAAGCTGCTATTTCATTTTTATATAAAATAAATTTAAACTAATATAAAGTTAAACAGAATATAAAATATGTTTATATATTTAAATATTTTATATAATAATATTGTTTTAAAAATATAAAGCATAAGTGAACAGAATTACATGGAAGATTGACAAACTCAGAATCCAAAAAGATTTTAACATGGTTCTCTCCATAACTAAGAGAACTTAATTTGGGACCTCATTGTCTTATGCCTGACACAAGCTTTATCTAATAAAACTTCCATAGAGAATTTTTTTTAAGGACTAATGGAATATTTAGGCTGCTTGGATGAAAATCATAGACTTACAGACTGGAGGAACAGTATTAAGCTAAAGAACAAAGAGCAGAGATGAAAAAGCAAATAAATGGCTGACACAGAGAGTGTGAGGGGTGAGAGTGGACACTGAGGGATGAGGGTAAGAAGAGACAGGCATGTAGGGGCCTGGCTAAGCAGAGACCGTATGAGATTGAAGGTTTCCACTCGGGAGTAGCACAGTCAGACTGTTAGGAAGATCATCTTGATGAGAATGTGGAAGGGTGCAGAGTAGAATGTGTAAGAAAGCTGAGATAAAGGAGGCTAGTTGGGAGACAATTACAGTAGTGCAGGCATAAGACAATGAGGTCCCAAATTAAGTCAGTAACAGCAGAAATTGAAGGCAAGATTCAGTTTTGGTCAATGTTATAGAAATATAATTGTCAGTACAAGCGGCTTAATGAGGGGAAAACCATCAGTATGGCTCTAAGTTTTTGAGACGACTGGGATGATAGTGCCATTAACCAAGACAGGATTTATAACAGGAGGGCAGGTTTAAGGGGATATACCTGTGATACTTAAGATTTAGAATACCTTTTTATTTAAAATTAATTTTGTGATTGTGAAATGCCTGAGGTAGCACAACAGAGGAAAATGCCATACTCTTCTATTGAGTTTTCTGTTCTCACATAACTATGATATCTCTGAATTATGAGGAAAAAGATCACCTGAGACACTTTCATCTGGAATTGGCATATCTGAGCTTAAGGCCTGGCTCTGCCATTACTGTGTGACCTTGTTTATTTATATCTTATGTGCCAGCTATGTGATTCTGATTTTTGTTAAACAACCATTTAGATAACTTCCTGGATGAGGTAGATTTCCCAAACTATTCCTTAAAACCATCATCTCTGAAAACCATTTCATTATAGTGCCCTTAAATATGCAAGACCTGAACCAGTGAGTGTATTACCTCTTTTGGGTTCAATGCAGTTAACCAATATTTAATAGACTCAATGGCATATTTCAGAATCTCTTGCTTCATATTTAATATTCTTTTATTTTAATAATCGTTGAAAAGTCAAAAACTTGATAATCATCATGTTGAATATGATAATGATGATGATAAAAATAGAGAGCTTCTTGTGGCTTAAGATTTTAAATGTAGTTCTTACAATGGCATCACATTGCCATATCTTATATTTGAGAAAATTGAATGTTTGAGAGGTTAAGAAGCTTTGCCGCACCTATGGCGTGCTGGCCTGAGAAGTTCCTGGCCAGAGATCAAACCTATGCCACAGAAGGGACCTGAGCTGCTGCAGTGATGATGCTGGATCCTTAACCCACTGAGCCACAGGAGAAATCCATTTTTAGAGGTCACATAGCAAATAAAAGGTCAGGCTGGAATGTAATTCCATGTCTCTGATTCCAATATTTGCATTCCTAAGAATTGTATAAAATACTGTGGGACATTTGACATGGATCTGAATAACAAAAAAATGTTAGTTATAAAGTACTTCCCTGTATTGAGACTGTGCCTGCTACTTTGGGTTTCTCAGACAACAGTGTATTTCTTACAAATCAGGCAAAATTTTGCAACTCATGGAGAGAAAAGAGTTGTATCTATTGTTGGAGGTAAAAATGGTCAGCACAAATTTGTTTGTAGTGTTTATCCTCTTTCATAAATTTGTTTTCTTTTTCTTTTTTCGTCTTTTTTGGGCTATACCCATGGCATATGGAAGTTCCCAGGATAGGGGTCAAATCAGAGCTGTAGCTGCTGGCCTATGTTACAGCCCTAGCAACGCCAGATCCGCTGCATGCCTGCAACCTATACCATAGCTCATGGCAATCCCGGATCCTTTAACCCACTGAGCAAAGCCAGGGATCCAACCTGTGTCCTCATGGATGCTAGTCAGATTCCTTTCCACTGAGCCACGGTGGGAACTCCAGTTTGTTTTCTTTTTCTTTTCATCAATACAGTGACCTAAAAAGATTTAGGAGTTCCTGTTTTGGCACAGTGGGTTAGGAATCCGACTACAGGGGCTTGGTTCTCTGCGGAGGTGTGGATTCAATCCCTGGCCTGTCTCAGTAGGGCAGAGGATCTGGTGTTGTCGTAGCTGCAGCATGGGCTACAGTAACAGTTTGGATTTGATCCCTGGCCATGAACTTCCATGTGCCATGGGTGCGGCCATAAAAAAAAAAAGAAAGATTTAGTAATTATTGTTTTTTATAGTTTTCTTTTATTTATTATTATTTTTAAAGTGGTAAACTGGCATTATAGCATGCCTTGGAAGTTTCTTACTAGGAGATACTCCAAATTATATGTTAATTCACAGAACTGAAGCAAATTGACATCAGTGATTACTGTTTTAAAGTGTTCAATCACATCTACATCTCATCCTTAGAAAAAGTCAACAATGACTATATATTTTCTAAGGTGCTTGAAGAGTTTGATGACTTATAACTAAATGATAGCTTGTCTGATAATGACCTTAGTGGATGTTGTAGCTGTGTTGGGCTCTGTGCCACACAAGGATTGGCTTCTGAGAATACAGTTGCACATTTTTGACTTTGTAAAATCAAAAAATCATCTACACAAATTGTCCTTAGCCCTTGCCATGTTCTGGGAAAGGCTCCAAAAACTCTGTCAGATCATATGGTATATTTTTGATTAATATTAATATTAGAAGCAACAATAATAGAGTTAATACTAGCTATATACTCAGTGCCAGGAATTGTGCTAAATTGTTTGTATGCTCTGCTTAGTTTACAAAACAGCACTTAGTGGTAGATACAGTTAGCCCTATTTTGCAAATGAGGACCACAAGGCTCAGAGAAGTTAAATAACTTGCGTAAGATCACACAGGTAGTATGTATCAGAACTGAGATGTGATCACATATTCTGCTAAAATGTGTTCAAAGCCTCTGTTAGTGGGACTTTCACAGTTTCAGAGAATGGTAGAGGCATACTGAGTGCCCGTTTGTTTCTGTGGCCTGACACCTGTGTCATCATTCATGACAGCTTGATGCATACTTACTGATTCCAAGTGTCAGTTGAGAATATCTTGATGCAATGGCCCCATAGCACTCACATTTGTTGGAAAATTCCATGTTGATCTTTATTGAAAAAACAAAAACGGTAGTTTAAGCTTCCAAGGTTGGCTTTTTCGGTCATGGTGCATAATTTGAGTGTGGGGGAGTCAACGTGCCTCAGGTGTGAAGATGATGATGTACTTCCCATAGGCATGAAGGTACTCTGAAACAAAACATGGCCATCGAACTGTCATTTGTTGTTCTTCTGACTCAGGCTTTTAAAAAAGAAACTAAGGTCAATTAACTGGGAAGCTTAACCTCTCTTAGCTTGTCTTTCTCTGCATAGGCTTTTAGCCTTTTAAATAAATCATTTTCTTTTCTCTCCCTCCCCACCCCCTATCCGTTTTGAACACGTTCTTGAATTTCTCATGCTGGGCCTAAGGAGCAGACTGCTTATATTCAAGAATGATTTGGAGGGGATAAAGTGTGCAAGATTTTGAATTCTTGCCATAAGTCCCTGGCAGACAGCCAGGCAGCCTCAGAGGAATAAGGCTAATGAAGGGAGGGTAAAGAAGATCCGGGAGTGTGGCTGGTAATGCAGTATTCATTTAATTGGGAGCAGGTACTGGTGCAAACTTCTCCATTTTAATTGGAAAAAGGGAAGGGGATTGTTAAGAAAGAAGGAAAAAAGAATGCATAAAGTTTTCAAGCCGAGGAGCCAAAGGCAGCCCTGTCTATGCCAGAGAAAGAACTCAATTTAGGGCAATTTGCTCTGCAAGCTGGGCTGCAGCCTCCCTTGGGAATAGGGATGAGGAAGAAAATGAAACCAAAAGAGAACTTGATAAAATCACCTAGCACAGACAATCTCAGTAGAATAGGTTTTACTGAGTTAAATCTGCCCCAATCAATATGATTCTTTTCATATAAGTTACAAATAAAAAGCCACAAGATTACAATAAAAATCGAGACTCGAGCACTGCTGATGTTGCACCTGGGAGTCTTAAGAACTTGTTATGGAATATATGTTTTTGCAACTCTAATGTTTGTTTTTCTTTTCACCCTGGTCATGTGAATCAACTCTCTGCTTTCCCTCCTCATCTATCCAGTTTAATATATTGTTATAAAAAACATTGGAGGTAACTCTTTTTGCTTAATTTTTCTTGCACTCAGTGGTTTTTTTTTGTTTTTAAATGTGTTGCATTGAACATAGGGCTGATTTTTCATGCTAATGATAAACAAAGAGATTTCTTCCTATTGGACATTTTTATGACAAAGATTTATGTATTAGTTAATGGTAAAACAATAAAAGAGAGGCGAGGCTTCATATAAGAAGAGAAAGCAATGGTTTTTGATCATATAAATGACCATTAGAATAAAACATTCTGTAAGTTCATGTTTAATAACTACCGGTTCTTAATAATTTTTGACTGTTGTATAAAATGGGGTTTTAAGCAGCTGGTGGCTTTCGTGTGATGACTTTGATTTTGATTCTTAGTGAATTGAGGAGGCAAAACACCAAGCAAAACATTTTGGTCTTTCTGCCAGTGCAGCTGACTAATGAATGAAGAACTTGGAGTGAAGGATCTTTATTTTAGCATAAAAGTACATTTTAAAGAAAATATAAATAGCTTATTTAGAGTTTAAATTTTCTGGCAATTTTTTTGTTATTAAATTTCTTTAAGATGATTCGCAATGTGGAATAAAAAGAAAGTCATGGTACCTTGTTTAGAGTCTATCTTATATGTATAGTCAGTTATATATTCAGTGTTGATAAACCTGATGGAAGAAGAGATTATTATGAACATGTTATCTCTTTGATGATTTTGCTGTGGACTAGAAAAAAAATTTACTTTAAATGCTAGCAGACTGTGGCCTGCTTATTTGACTCTACCTCAATTACTAAAAATTTAATATTAGACAGGAAGAGATTTTCTGGACAGAGGAAATAGGGTAACATCTCAAAATGTGGTGCGGTTGTTACCTCTTTTTTTTCTCAATATCATGCTGAATAAATAAATCAACCTATGCACCAAAAAATATTTGTGGAGAACCTCTCTGTTCTAAGCACTGTGGAAGATGCGAAGATGAAAATAACACAGAACTTGATATTAAGAATCTTATTTTCTGAATGGAAAAGCAAGACTAAAATAAAATACAAAGGTCAAATACATGATCAGACAACAGAAGAAAAGATGTCCCCAAGCAATATATTGGTAATTGATGAATTCTCAATCAAAATGTTTTTTTTTTTTCAATTTGCAATGCATGATTTGTGAACATAGACAATTTGTGCCATATCTTTGAAGGAGGAGTAGATCCAGGTGGTTTGCTGAAGTTTGTGAAGGGTTTATAGAACTGATCATAATTGACCTGGTTTGTACTTAGAAGGACAGGAAGAGGGTATGAGAGGTTATACCAAGTTCATGAAATGATATACTTTGATCAAAGGTGAGGGGATGGAAGGAAAGAGGGAGTAACAAACAACGAACATGTTTGGGGGATACACTGACTATAGCAGTGATTCCTAGAGAAAATTAATGGGAGTTAGTTGAAGCCACATTTTGGAAATTTGTGATTAGAATGTTTTCACTATCTTATAGTGCAGATAGATGTATCTAAATTTTTTTTTTTTTAATGGTGAAAGGATTCTTTGGGAAGACTGACCCAGTGGTAGCATGTGGTAAAATTAATGGGACCAGGGTCTCACATGTGCTCACAATCCCATTGTTTTCCCTCACATGATCAAATATTCTTTCTTTCCATTCATTTCTTCTATTTCTTGATCTCCATTCACAGTCTCCACCCACGAAGCTGCTTCACAAAGCTGCACTTCCTGACTGGGCTGTCTGTGGCCCTCCTATCTTCCCTGAGTATGGCTTCGCACAAAGCTACTGGTCTCAGAGGGTCACAGATGTGCAGAGCGCAGGGAAGATACCAGAGAGAAAGACTTTTCCCCAAACTCAGAATTTCACTTGTGTCAAGAGTACCACAAAGACTCTCATGAAAGCATTCCAGTATCTTCTGTCTTTTAGCTCTCCAAGAATCACAGTATATGTCATAAGATAGTTCTGTCACCTCCTTACCTTTAGCTCTGGAACTGCAGGTGCTCATAACTGGATGGGTCAAGTAGAGAATAGATGCAATCTCTATTCCTGTCTCCACCGATTGTTGGCTTCTGGCTCCAAATAACATTTTCTCTTCTTTCTCAATTACAAAACAAACATCCACACACATCAATGGTTACAAACTGGGACTGGTGTGTATTTGATATGAGTAGGTAGGAGGAGTCTGTAGCGCAGCCACTCAAGACACTCTGGTGCTGTAGTCCACCATTTATGTGATATGTTTTTGCTTCTGAATAAATAGCAAATTAGAGGATTTGCCTGCCTTTTTCTCATTCCCACTATGCTTTTTATACACCATTCCCACTGGAGCTTATTTAAAAGAGAAGCAAATGATTAAAATATTTTTGAGGGTAGAAGGGGCTTTTCAACTATTGGTCTTTTCTGTGGGATAATCCACTATTAGCACCTTTTGTTATCTTTAGGAGAAAGGGACCGGGGATCCTTCTGCCATGACATTTCTCAAAATATGCTACCTCAAAATAGATTACAACTTGCTTCATTCATGTGTAAGATGACTCTATTCTGACAACTTGGGCATATCTGTAAAAAAGGAGAACCAGGAGAGATAAATTTATAAGAGGTAAAATTATTTTTAGTTATGTTATATATTGAGGATGTTATTTTATAATGCTTTAATTTTAGTAATACCAATGTCAAAGTTGAATAGCTATTAGAAAAATGATTTAATTAAAATATATTTGTGGCTCAATTATAGATGAAAATTTCTTATTAGTTTATGTGTGGCTTTGTGCCTTTTTGAGCCCTGTCATTTTATACAAATTTTAGTTGAAGTCATATCTCTACTAGGGGGTACATACTAATGAAATTCAGTGTATCTTCTCTTGCAGATAGCATTGATGCCTATATTAATATAGAAGGAAACAAATTCAAGTGTCAAAAATAGTTATACCATTGATTTTTATTAAACAATACCAGACTCAGATTCTACTATCATTTATGGAGCTCCTAATTTGGCCAGACATTGTGTTGTTATATGGTGTCTATTATTTAACATATAATTCTTCAGAGCTAGGATGATCTAGATGTTCATATTTACATTTTACAAGTAAGAATTGTGAATTCTGAATAAGTTAGATAGTGACTCCATGTCTAGTGAGTAGTAGCTGTGGGACTTGAAGCCAGGGTTCCCTGATGCCAGTTTAATGAGTGATTTTTCTGTCATTAAATTTATGAGCCTAGCTCAACTTCTCTTTACTCCCATATCTATAATGCACCGCTGGAATTAACTGAAAAGTGAACATTCTTGTGAATTACTATACATATTTGTGGATGAGGACAATTGAGAAAATTGTATTCCTACTTGTGATAGGAATGTATCTCTTTAAAATAGAGAGACTGGGCGTTACCCTCGTGGCTCAAGTGGTTAACGAATCCGACTAGGAACCATGGGGTTGAGGGTTCGATCCCTGGCCTTGCTCAGTGGGTTAAGGTTCCGGTGTTGCCCTGAGCTGTTATGTAGGTCGCAGACGCAGCTCAGATCCTGCATTGCTGTGGCTGTGATATAGGCCAGCGGCTACAGCTCCGATTTGACCCCTTGCCTGGGAACCTCCATATGCTGTGGGAGTGGCTCTAGAAAAGGCAAAAAGACAAAAAAAAAAAAAAAAAAAAAAAAAGAAGAAGAAGAAGAAAAAAGAACAAATAGAGAGACCAGTGTGCTAGACAAATGGCACATGCTTCGTTTTTCATTATTCACTTAAAAAAAAAAAAAAAACATTTGGAGTATAGTTGATTTAGAAAGTTGTGTTAGTTTCAAGTGTTCAGCAAAATAAATCAGTTACACATACATATATCCATTCCTTTTCAGATTATTTCCCATATTCTACGCAGTATTGAGTAGAGTACCCTATGCCATACAGTAGGTCCTTATTTCCTATCTATTTTATATATAGTGGTGTTTATATGTCAATCCCAACCCCCTAATTTATCCCTCTTGCCTTATAGTTCCTTTTTGGTAATGGTAAATTTGGTTTTAAAGTCTTTGAATATGTTTCTTTTTTCTAAGTTCTTTTGTATCATTTTTTGGTGAGATTCCACATATTAGTTATTCTTGTTTAGGTGCTAAGAAACTTTTAAATAACCTCACTATAATTGAATTAGATGCCTTTGATAGTCTTAGTTTTGTAGAGATTAACATAATTTCTGAATTCTTCTGTTGATGTGTTTTTTAGTTTTTTTAATACAGGTTTGTAAAAATTTTCCCAAGATTTATTGAAAAAATTTAAATCCATGGATAAACTAAAAAAAAGCCCAAAACTATAATAAGCCCTCATATGCTCTTTATCTAGATTCACTAATTGTTAACCAGTTTACCATGTTTGCAATTTCTCTTTGTCTCTCTCTCAGATATATGGATATACACTTGCTGGACCATTTGAAAATCAGTTGAAGACATCATGATAATTTATCCCTAAATACTTCAACATATATCTCCTTAAAACAAGGACATTTTTCTTGTTTTTTCCATTACATTCACTATACTTACCATTGATGTGAAAATATTACCCAGTATAGGCCCATACTAAAATTTTCTTAATTATCCAATTAATATACTTTATAGTTGTTTTATTTTTTAACACATGATTTAGTCAAAGATCATTGAATTCAATACCTTTAGTTGTATTAATTTCTCTTAATCTGAAATAGTCCCTTTCTTATTTGCAATTGCTCTGAGACTTTCAAAAAGTTCAGACTAGTTTTTTTGGTATAATATATTTTTGCTGTATTATTGGAATCAAGTTAAATGTTTTGTCAAGAATATTACATAAGCGATATTGTGTCCTTCTCAGTGTATTTCATCAGGAGGCATATAATGTTGACTTGTTCCACTACTGGTGACGCTGTCTTTAATTGTTTAAGGTGGCATGTCTTAGATTCTCCATTGTAACAGTATCTTTTTTCTTGCAATTGATAGGTAACTGTGGGTGATATTTTAAGATTGTATGAATATCCTGTACTCAACAAAATTTAATTCAGTATTTTTAGCATCCATGATGACCTTTGCTTGAATCAGTTATTACATTAGCGCTTGCAAAATTATGATTTTCTTTTTATATAATTTTACATCTATTAATAGACCTCCTTTAAAGATTTTCCTCCTCCCCATGTCTTTTGTTTTACTTTCTTACTCTCTAGCTCAGCAAGATATTGAGAACTTACGTTAAATTTTCTGCTCCCCAAACCTGCAGTCAACCATTTGTCCAAGGATCCTTGGTTGCTTTTAGTAGGGAATTGAATTTAGGAACCAATATTTGGGTTTGTAGTGTGTGTATTTTTCTAAGTACTTTTAGGGGGTAGACTAGAAATCATATACATAGTTGCATATATATTTATATATACACGTGTATGCTCATGTGGTATGTGTATCTTACCCTGATAGCTACATTGCGGGATTCTTCATATTTCCCCCAGCCCATGTTTGAATCTTACTTTTCCCACAATGAGAATCCTGACTCCCAAAAACATCAATATATTTACTTATTTAGTGTATCCTACAGTACACAATAATACTACCAACTGCAAACTTGCTAAGTAAATTCTAGATTAAAAAAAATATTTTTGGTTTTTAAAATGTATTTTACTAGAGGTTTATAATCAAAATACTGTGTTTAAAAGTTACTTAAATTATTTGTAGGTGTGCATGTACACACATATTATAAAGCTGATATACAGTTAATGTATTACTATTTGTACTAAATTTTAGTGTTTTTGTATTCTTGATTAAATGTAATTTTTATTACATAAAGAATTTATATGGATCACACATTAAATATTGTATATATACGTATTCCATAGTATTACTTAAATAAATATATAGTAAATATATACAAATTAAATACCATAGTATTTATATTTATATAGTATATATTTATTCAAGTATATACATTTATTTTAAATTATTTAATATATATAAATATATTATAATAAATATATTAACATATATTAATTCATTAAGTAACATTAATCAATATAACTTATTTACATTAATATATTATTTAATTATATAATAATATACACTACATATTTATATATAGTATACTACATATTTAGTACAAATAGTAAGACATTAACTCTAGTAAAATATATTTTAAAAACAAAAAGAAAATATTAAAAAAAACCACTAAAGTTCATTAGGCTGGCTGACTACCTTAAGACTCCCTAAGCCAACAGAACCTCAGGATCTTGTCCTGCACAGCGGAGGGTCCAAAACTTGGCCTCATAAACCAATGTACTGACATTAGCCCCAGGATCCACGGGAGCACTGCAGCCAAAGACCTTAGGACCAAGCTCCATACACCAGTGGGCTGGCACAGCCTTAAGGACCAGCCTCAGGAATCAGTGGGGTAAGACTGTAACAAGAGATGAAGGAGGTCATTACGACATTACATTAGTGATCAAGGGATCAATCCAAGAAATACAGCAGTTATGAATGTGTATGCACCCAGCATAGGAGCACCGAAATACACGGAACAAACATTAACAAACATAGAGGGAGAAATTGACAGTAACACAATAACAGCAAACTTTAACACCTTTCATACATCAATGGATAGATCATCCAGACAAAATCAGTAAGGAAACACTGGCCTTAAACTACACCTTAGGGCAGATGAAATTAATAGAAATATGTGAAACATTCTATCCAAAAGCGGAAGAGTACATGCTCTTTTCAAGTGCTCATGGAACATTCTCCAGGATAGACCACATGAAAGCCCCAAAATGCATCTCAACAAATTTAAAAAGATTTAAATCACAGCAAGTTTCTTTTCTGACCGAAATGCTATGAGACTAGACATCAACTACAAGAAAAACAAAAATAAAACAAACAAACAAACCAAAAAACCCCTGCAAAACTCACAAACATGTGGAGGCTAGACAATATGCTGTTAAACAGTAGTTCACTAAAGAAATCAAGGAAGAAGGTTAAAAAAACCTGAAGATAAATGAAAACATTGTAAGTTCTTATCTGATTTAATTAATACCTCTAATGCAAGGTTATGACTCTGAGATACTGAAATTTTTTGCCTTATTCCTGACTGTAGATAGGAGAAATGTCTTTAGTGTTTTCTGTTAATTCAATTTTGTTAGCTATTAGCTTTAGATGTATCTATCTATCTATCTATCTATCTATCTATCTATCTATCTATCTATCCATCCATCCATCCATCCGTGCATCCATCCATGCATCCATCCATCCATCTATCCATCTGGAAAATATCAATTTGGTAAACTGTGTTTTCATGGGAAATTTCTTCTAGATTTTCAAGTTTGTTTGCATAGAGTTGTGCAAAGTAGTAACATGATTTTTTTAGTTTACTCTATTTCAATGGTTATTTTCTCCTCTGCAGTTTTTTATTTAGTGTATTTGTGCTTCCTTACTTCTATGATTAGATCAGCCAGTTATCTGTCTATTTTGTCAATTTTATTACAGATACGAACATTTCTATAATTTTTCTAATTTTAACATCTTTTAATATAATGAAGTATGCTTTATTTAATAGATTGAACTTTCTGTGGATTTGTATGTCTTTGACTTTGCAATTTTCTGTTGTTTCTTTTGTAGAAATTATGCTCTTAATTTCTATCACTTGTTTCTCTCTTTGCTGTCACCACCAAAACTCTAAGCAACACCTTTGCTTCTCATGACTAGCATCTCTGATCACATTCATTTTCAGGCCCCTTCCTTTTGACTCCCCATCAACCAGTCCTCAGATCTACCTTCTGTCAGACTTGTCAGTAATTGCTTATTCATATTAGATGCTTTTTCTGGGGAATGAGATGACGTCAGGTGTACCAAGATAGGCCCCCTGCTTCCCTACCCAATTTCCATGAAATATCCACCAGACTCCTCACATAGGTATGGACTTGTCTCTTGACTTTTCCTTTTGACATGCCATGTGAAAACTTTTAATTCTCTTTCAGCCACAGTGTAGTCATGAATTATGGATGGATGTATTTACTATCCTTTCTGATCTTTCTCTTTCTCTCTCTCATGAGTGGAGAGCTTCAGATTTAGGTGTCTTTCTTTTTCTATAGAAATTCAGAAACCTCTCTTCTGATTTTTTTTTTTTTCTGGCTCCGCTAGCAGCATGCAGAAGTCCCTGGGTCAGGGATCAATCCTGTGCTACAGCAGCAACCCAAGAATCTGCAGTGACAATGTGAGACCTTTAACTTACTGCATCACCAGAAAAGTCCTCTCTTCTGATTTTTTTTTTTTTTTTTTGGCTTTCTAGGACTGTATCCATGGCATATGGCATATGGAAGATCCCAAGCTAGGGGTCCAATCAGAGCTACAGCTGCTGGTCTACAGCACAGCCAGAGTAGCACCATGTCTGAGGCGCATCTGTGACCTATACCATAGCTCACCAGCAAAGCCAGGTACTTAACCCACAGTGAGGCTAGGGATTGAACTCACATCCTCATGGATATTAGCTGGGTTTGTTGCCACTGAGCCACAGCAGGAAATACTCTGTTCTGATATTTTTTTAATGTTGACTTATTTTATTCAGAAGAGCATTTTTTAATCATATATATATATATTTTTTTCTACTGTACAGCATGGTAACCCAGTTACACATACATGTACACATTCTTTGTTCTCACATTATGTGTTCCATCATCAGTGACTAGACAGAGTTCTCAGTGCTACACAGCAGGATCTCATTGCTAATCCATTCCGAAGGCAACATTCTGCATCTATTTACCCCAAGCTCCCAGTCCCTCCCACTCTCTCTCCTTCCCCCTTGGCAACCACAAATCTATTCTCCAAGTCCATGATTTTCTTTTCTGTGGAAAGTTTCCTTTGTGTAGTATGTTAGATTTCAGATATAAGCAATATCATATGGTATTTGTCTTTCTCTTTCTGACTTACTTCACTCAGGATGAGAGTCTCTAGTTCCGTCCATGTTGCTGCAAATGGTATTATTTGGTTCTTTTTTATGGCCGAGTAGTATTCCATTGTGTATAAATACCATATTTTCCTGATCCAATTATCTATCAGTGGACATCTGCATTGATTCCATGTCTTGGCTATTGTGAATAGCACTGCAATGAACATGAGAGTGCATGTGTCTTTTTTAAGTAGAGTTTTGTCCGGATATATGCCCAAGAGTGGGATTGCTGGGTCATGTGGTAGTTCTATGTATAGATTTCTAAGGTACCTCTATACTGTTCTCCATAATGGTTGTACCAGCCTACATTCCCATCAAGAGTACAGGAGGGTTCCCTTTTCTCCACACCCCCTCCTGCGTTTGTTGTTTGTGGACTTATTAATGATGGCCATTCTGACTGGTGTGAGGTGGTATCTCATGGTAGTTTTGATTTGCATTTCTCTAATAATCAGGGACGTTGAGCATTGTTTCAAGTGCTTGTTGGCCATCTGTATATCTTCCTTGGAGACATGTCTATTCAGGTCCTTTTCCCATCTTTCAATTGGGTTGTTGGCTTCTTTGCTGTTGAGTTGTATATGTTGTTTGTATATTTTAGAGATTAAGCCCTTGTCAGTTGCATCATTTGAAACTATTTTCTTCCATTCTGTAAGTTGTCTATTTGGTTTCTTTTTGGTTTACTTTGCCATGCAAAACTTGTCAGTTTGATTAGGTCCCATTGGTTTATTTTTGCATTTATTTCTGTTGCTTTGGGAGACTGACCTGAGAAAATATTCATGAGGTTGATGTCAGAGAATGTTTTGCCTATGTTCTCTTCCAGGAGTTTGATGGTGTCTTGTCTTATATTTAGGTCTTTCATCCATTTCGAGTGCATTTTTGTGCATGGTGTGAGGGTGTGTTCTAATTTCATCGATTTGCATGCAGCTGTCCAGGTTTCCCAGCAATGCTTGCTGAATAGACTCTCTTTTTCCCATGTTATGTTCTTGCCTCCTTTGTCAAAGATTAATTGACCATAGCCATCGGGATTTATTTCTGGGTTCTCTATTCTGTTCCGTTGGTCTGTCTGTCTGTTTTGGTACCAGTACTGCACTGACTTGATAACTGTGGCTTTGTAATATTGCCTGAAGTTTGGGAGAGTTATGCCTCCTGCTTGGTTTTTGTTCCTCAGAATTGCTTTGGCAATTCTGGGTCTTTTGTGGTTCTATATAAGTTTTTGGATTGTTTGTCCTAGTTCTGTGAAAAACGTCATGGGGGATTTGATAGGGACTGCATTGAATCTGTAGATTGCTTTGGGTAGTATGGCCATGTTTACAATATTAGTTTTTCCAAGCCAGGAGCATGGGATATCTTTCCATTTCTTTACATCTTCTTTAATTTCCTTGATTAATGTTTTATAGTTCTTGGCATGTAAGTCCTTTACCTCCTTGGTCAGGTGTATTCCCAGGTATTTTATTTTTAGGGGTGCAATTATAAAAGGTATTGTATTTCTGTATTCCTTTTCTAGTATTTCATTTTAGTATACAGAAACGTGTCTTATTTCTGAATGTTAATCTTATATCATGCTACTTTGCTGAATTTGTTTGGCAGTTCAAGTAGTTTTTGGGTTGAGTCCTTAGGGTTTTCTATGTATAGTATCATGTTATCTGCTTACAGTGACAGTTTTACCTCTTCTCTTCCTATGTCAATGCCTTTTATTTCTTTTGTTTGTCTGATTGCTGTGGCTGGGACTTCTAATACTATGTTGAATAACAGGGGTGAGAGTGGGCATTTTTGTCTTGGTCCAGATTTTAGTGGGAAGGCTTTCAGCTTTTCTCCATTGACTATTATATTTGCTGTGAGTTTGTCATACATGGCTTTGATTATATTCAGGAATGTTCCCTCTATACCCACTTTGGTAAGAGTTTTGATCATGAATGGATGTTGGACTTTGTCAAATGCTTTTTCTGCATCTATTGAGATGATCATGTAGTTTTTTACTTTTATTTTGTTAATGTGGTGTATGATGTTGATTGATTTACATATGTTGAACCATCCTTGTGAACCTGGGATGATCGTGGTGTATGATCTTTCTGATATGTTGTGGGATTCAGTTGGCTAAAATTTTGTTGAGAATTTTTGCATCTAAATTCATCAAATATATTGGCAGATAGTTTCCTTTTTTGATGGTATCGTTCTCTGATTTTGGAATTAGGGTGATGGTGGCATCATAGAATGTCTTTGGGAGTGTTCCTTCTTCTTCAACCTTTTGAAAAAGTTTTAAGGAGGATGTGTATAAATTCCTCTTTGTATATTTGGTAGAATTCTTCTGTGAAGCCATCTGGTCCTAGACTTTTATTTGTAAGGAATGTTTTTATGACATATTCAATTTCATTTCTAATGATTGATGATGATCGATTTCTTCTTGATTTAGTTTTGTCAGGCTGTAGATCTCTAGAAAGATGTCCATTTTTTCTAGGTTGTCAAATTTGTTGGCATATAGTTGTTGATAGTATTCTCTTATGGTTTTTGTATTTCTGTAGTATCTGTTGTGACGTCTCCTTTTTCATTTCTGATTTTGTTTATTTGGGTTTTTTCTCTCCTCTTCTTTGTGAGTCTAGCAAGAGGTTTGTCTGTTTTGCTTACCTTTTCAAAGAGCCAGCTCTTGGTTTGATTGATTTTGTCTGTTTTTTTTTAATTACTCAATGAATTTATTACATTTATAGTTTTACAATGATCATCACAATCCAATTTTATAGGATTTCCATCCCACAAACCCAGCACCTCCCCCCACCCCTCAAACTGTCTCCTTTGGAAACCATAAGTTTTTCAAAGTCTGTGAGACAGTATCTGTTCTGCAAAAAAGTTCATTCTGTCCTTTTTTCAGATTCCATGTGTCAGTGAAAGCATTTGATGTTGTGTCTCATTGTATGGCTGACTTCATTTAGCATGATAATTTCTAGGTCCATCCATGTTGCTAAAAATGCTGGTATTTTGTTCCTTTTAATGGCTGAGTAATATTCCATTGTTTATATGTACCACTTCTTCCTGAGCCACTCCTCTGTTGATGAACATTTAGGTTGTTTCCATGTCTTGGCTATTGCATATAGTGCTGCAGTAAACATTGGAGTACATGTCTTTGTGAGTCATGGTTTTCTCTGGATAGATGCCCAGGAGTGGGATTGCTGGTTCAAATGGTAGTTCTATTTTTAGTTTTCTGAGGCATCTCCATACTGTTTTCCACAGTGGTTGCACCAATTTACAATCCCACCAACAGCGTCATAGGGTTACTTGTTCTCCACACCCTCTCCAGCACTTATTGTTTGTAGACTTTTGGATGATGGCCATTCTGGCCAGTGTATGGTGGTATCTCATAGTGGTTTGGATTTGCATTTCTCTAATAAAGAGTGATGGTGAACATCTTTTCATGTGTTTTTTGGCCATCTGTATGTCTTCTTTGGAGACTTGTCTGTTTAGATCTTCTGCCCATTTTTTGATGGGGTTGTTTGTTTTTTTTTGGTATTGAGCTGTAGGAGGTGTTTATAAATTTTGGAGATGAATCCCTTGTCAGTCAATTCATTTGCAAAGATTTTCTCCCATTCTGTGGGTTGTCTTTTCATTTTGTTTAGGGTTTCCTTTGCTATGCAGAAACTTTTAAGTTTAATTAAGTCCCATTTGTTTATTTTTGTTTTTACTGTCATTACTCTCAGAGGTGAATCTGAGAAGATGTTGCTGTGGTTTATGTTGGAGAACATTTGGCCTATGTTTTCCTCTAAGAGTTTTATAATATCTGGTCTTATGTCTAGGTCTTTAATACATTTTGAGTTTATGTATGTGTATGGTGTTAGGGAGTGTTCTAATTTTATTCTTTTCCATGTGGCTGTCCAGTTTTCCCAGCACCACTTATTGAAGGGGCTGTCTTTTCTCCATTGTATATTCTTGCCTCCTTTGTCATAGATTAGTTGGCTGTAGGTGTGTGGGGTTAATTCTGGGCTTTCTATCCTTTTCGACTAATCTATATTTCTGTCTTTGTGCCAGTACCATACAGTTTTGATGACTGTTGCTTTGTAGTGTAGTCTGAAGACAGGGAGCCTGATTCCTCCAGCTCCATTTTTCTTTCTCAGGATGTCTTTGGCTATTCTGGGTCTTTTGTGCTTCCAAACAAACTTTAAAATATTTTGTTTGAGTTCTGTGAAAAATGTCCTTGGTAATTTGATAGGGATTGCATTGAATTTGTAGATAGCCTGGGTAATATATTCATTTTGATAATATTGACTCTTCCAATCCAAGAGCATGGAATGTCTTTCCATCTATTTGTGTCATCTTTGATTTCTTTCATCAGTGTCTTTTCGTTTACAGAGTACAGGTCTTTTGTCTGTTTGGGTAGGTTTATTCCTAGGTATTTTATTCTTTTGGATGTGATGGAAATAGGGATCATTTCCCTAATTTCTCTTTATGATCTTTCATTGTTAATATATAGAAATGCCATAGATTTCTGTGTATTAATTTTGTATCCTGCAACTTTGCCAAATAATAATCAAAGGATCAATCCAAGAAGAACATATAACAATTTTAAATATCTACGCACCCAACATAGGTTCACCACATTAGGCAACTGCTAACAACCTTAAAAGGACAAATCAACAATAACATAATCATAGCGAGGGACTTTAACACCCCACTTACAGCAGTGGACAGATCATCCAGACAGAAAATTAATAAGGAAACACAGGCCCTGAAGGAAGCATTAGACCAGTTGGACTTAATAGATATTTATGGGACATTCCATCCAAAAGCAACAGAATACACATTCTTCTCAAGGGCATATGGAACATTCTCTAAGATTGATCACATCCTGGGCTACAAATCCAACCTCACTAACTTTAAGAAAATTGAAATCATATCAAGCATCTTTTCTGACCACAATGGAAATACGACTGGAAATCAACAAAAAGGAAAAAAATGCACAAAACACAAGCATGTGGAGACTAAACAACGTGCTACTAAACCAATGGATCACTAAAGAAATCAAAGAGGAAATGATAAAATACCTAGAAGCAAATGACAACAAAGATACAACACTCCAAAACCTATGGGATGTAACAAAAGCCGATTTAAGAGGAAAGTTTATAGCAATACAAGCCCACCTCAGGAAACAAGAAAAAGCTCAAATAAACGAGCTAACTTAACATCTAAAGCAGCTCAAGAGAGAAGAACAGACAAAACCTAAAGTTAGTAGAGGGAAAGATATCATAAAGATCAGAGAAGAAATCAATAAAATAGAAAGGAAGAAAACCATAGAAAAGATCAATTAAATGAAAAGCTGGTTCTTTGAAAAGATCAACAAAATTGATAAACCCTTAGCCAGACTTATCAAGAAATAAAGAGAGAGGACTCAAATCAATAAAATTAGAAATGAAAAAGGAGAAGTAACAACAGACACCACAGAAATACCAAGGTTCATAAGAGACTACTGTAGCAGTTATATGCCAATAAAATGGAAAACCTAGAAGAAATGGACAAATTCTTAGAAAGGTACAATCTTCCAAGACTAAACCAAGATGAAATAGAAAAAATGAATGGACCAATCATAAGAACTGAAATTGAAACTGTGATTTAAAAACTTCCAACAAACAAAAGTCCAGGACCAGATGGCTTCACAGGTGAATTCTATCAAAAATTTGGAGAAGAGCTAATACCTATCCTTCTGAAACTATTTCAAAAAATTGCAGAGGAAGAAATACTCCCAAACTCATTCTATGAGGCCACCATCACCCTGATACCAAAACTAGACAAAGATACCACAAAAAAAGAAAACTACAGGCATATTTCAGTGATGAACATAGATGCAAAAATCCTCAACAAAATACTAGCAAAACCTCATCCAACAATACTTTAAAAGTATTGTACGTCATGATTGAGTGGGATTTATCCCAGGGATGCAAGGCTTCTTCAGTATCTGCAAATCCATCAGTGTGATACACAACATTAACAAACTGAAGAATAAAAACCATATGATCCTCTCAATAGATGCAGAAAAAGCCTTTGACAAAATCCAATACCCATTTCTGATAAAAAACCCTTCAGAAAGTGGGCATAGAGGGAACCTACCTCAATATCATAAAGGCCATATATGACAAACCCGCAGCTAACATCATTCTCAATGGTGAAAAGCTGAAAGAATTCCCGCTGAGATCAGGAACAAGATAAGGATGTCCTCTCTCACTACTATTCAACATAATTTTGGAATTCCTTGCTACAGCAGTCAAAGATGTAAGGTTTTCAAATTGGAAGGGAAGAAGTAATACTATTGCTATTTGCAGGTGACATGATACTATACCTAGAGAATCCTAAAGACTCTACCAGAAAACTGTTAGAGCTCATCAATGAATTTGGCAATGTCTGTTGTTTTTTGAATCTCTATTTTATTGATTTCCTCTTTGATCTTTACGATTTCCTTCCTTCTGTTGACTTTAGGTTTTGCTTGTTCTTTTTCTAATTCATTTAGGTGATGGGTTAAGTTGTCAATTTGAGATTTTTCTTCTTTTTTGAGGAAGGCCTGTATTGCTATGAACTTCCTTCTGAGCACTGCTTTTGCAGCATCTCATTGATTTTGAGTGGTTGTGTCTTCATTATCATTTGTCTCGAAGTATTTTTTAATTTCCTTCTTGATTTCCTCATTGACCCACTAGTTTTTTAGTAGCATGTTGTTTAGTCTCCATGTAGTAGGTTTTTTTTCACTTCTTTTCCTGTGGTTGATTTCTGTTATTTTTAAAGTCACTTAAAGTTTAGAAATGTAAATTTTACATGTGGGAAATTTTATTGATATCATATTAACTTACCACTGTGGAAGCTAACATCCTGCATTACAAAAGCCACAAGTTAATTGATCTCATAATCTATCAGTTCAAATACTAAAAGTTTCTTCTAGGTCATGCAATATTTAAGTTTTCTAAAACTCTTTATTTTTAGTTGATTTTTACTCATACTTCTGCAAAGCAGTGTTTTATTATGATTTAGAGTGTGTGTTCTAGAGATAAACTACCTGAGTTTTTAGCCTAGTTCCACCCTTACAAGCTATATGATTGCAAAATTTATTCAATTCCTTTATGTATCATTTCCCTCTGAAAAAAATTAAGGATAACAGTAATGTTTATGTATAGTATTGTGAATACATATGATTTAGAATTCTTGGCATATAATGACATTTATTCTGGAACTTTTTTTTTTTTTTTTGGCTTATACGTCAAAGGACATGAAAGTTCATTTCCAAACAATATATTTAGAATGATCCCTTACTAACAGAATATTTCTTTGAAAATCTTGGGAAAATGTGACAAAAATAAAAATTACTGATTTTCTTAAATAGTGTTTGAAGAGCAAATGATTTCTTGTGCATACAGTTAAGTTAGCAACAAGACTAAATATTCTGGAGTTATTGATACAGAATATGTAAGTTCTTTCACAATTCTTATTCTTTCAATTACAAATCTTATTAAACATTTAACTTTTGGAGTTGAGTGTAATATTTATTTTATTTTGTCTTATTTGTTATACTAAAATTATTAACATAAAAGTACTTTCACTTCTAATTGGGTATACTTTTCTTTCATACCATCATCAGTGTAAATAACTAGACAAGCTTTCATAACTTTAGAGTATTTTGTGTGTTGAGAGAGTTTGGTTAGGTGTTTCTCCATGATTTTTTTTTTTTTAACAACTTCAATAGTAGATTATTCTAAATTCAGTAGCTTATTTATGTTATTACCATGTAAACATACTTTTCATTTGAAAGGAAACATTTAAAATATGAGTCTGGGAGTTCCCGTCATGGCTCAGTGGTTAACGAATCTGACTAGGAACCATGGGGTTGCGGGTTTGATCCCTGGCTTTGCTCAGTGGGTTAAGGATCCGGCGTTGCCATGAGCTGTGGTGTAGGTCACAGACGCAGGTCGGATCCCTCATTGCTGTGGCTCTGGCTAGGCTGGTGGCTACAGCTCTGAATAGATCCCTAGCCTAGGAACCTCCATATGTCTCGGGAGCAGCCCAAGAAAATGGCAAAAAAAAAAAAAAAGAAAGAAAAAAAAGTAAAATATGAATCTGAATAAAGAGTATCTCAGTCCTTTAAACTATGGCTTGTAACTGTGGATACTGTTGATACTCTACTAGATCTCCTCCACCTCTTTTACCAAGTCTCTTTGCATTTGTTTCTTCTAAGGACAGGGAGGGCTACCAATCTACAGTTACTTTAATTGATTCTTTCAGCCTGGCCATCCCCTAACTATAGGATAGTATGGCTTTTAACCATAGGCCCTTATGTGAACAGGCCTAAGACCACACATTCCTAGCGGAGATTATTTTGTTTATTTAATTTCATTAAAATATAGTTGATTTACAATATTCTGTTGTACAGCAAACATATATTTTTGTGTGTGTATGAGACTTTTTAGGGTTATACCCATGGCATATGGAAGTTCCTGGGCTAGGAATTGAATTGTAGCTGCTGCAGCTGCCAGCCTATGCCACAGCCACAGGATGTGGGATCTGAGCTGTGTCTGTGACCTACAATGAAGCTTGTGGCAATACCAGATCCTTTAGCTCACTGAGCTAGGCAAGGGATCAAACCCACATCCTCATAGATACTAGTTGGATTCTTAACCTGCTGAGCCACAATGGGAACTCCTATATTCTTTTCCATTATGGTTTATCACAGGATGTTGAAACTAGTTCCCTGTGCTATACAATAGGACCTTGTTTATCCATCCAGTATATAACACTTTGCATTTGCTAGTCCCAAACTCCAAATCCTTCCCTCCCCTACCCTTTGGCAAGCACAAGTCTATTCTCTATATCTGTGAGTCTGTTTCTATTTTGTAGATATGTTCATTTGTGTCCTATTTTAAATTCCACATATAAGTGATATCATATGGTATCTGTCTTTTTGTCTTTTCCTTTCTGACTTATTTTGCTTTGTATGATAATCTCTAGGTCCATCCATGTTTCTGCAAATGACATTGTTTCATTCTTTTTTATGGCTGTGCAATAATCCATTGAATGTTTTTGTATATATACACAGACCACATCTTCTTTTCTTCTTTATCCAGTCATCTGTCAATGAATATTTAGGTTGTTTGCATGGCTTAACTATGGTAACTGGTTATGCTATGAGCAGGGTGCATGTATCTTTTTGAATTATAGTTTTGGCTGGATTTATGTCCAGGAGTGGGGTGGCAGGATCATGTGGCAACTCTATTTTTAGTTTTTTGAGGAATTTCCATACTGTTTTCCATAGCGGCTATACCAATTTACATTCCCATCAACAATGTAAGAGCATTCCTTTTTTTTCCATACTCTCTCCAGCATTTGTTATTTGTAGACTTTTTAATGATGGCTGTTCTGACCAATGTGGGGTGGTACCTCATTTTAGTTTATTTGCATTTCTTTAATAAATAGTGAAGTTGAGCATCTTTTTATGTGCCTATTGGCCATTTCAATGTCTTTCTAGAAATGTCTAGGTAGATCTTCTGCCTGTTTTTCTTTTTCTTTTTTTTTTTTTTTTTTTTTTTTTGTCTATTTGCTATTTCTTGGGCCGCTCCCGCGGCATATGGAGGTTCCCAGGCTAGGGGTCCAATCGGAGCTGTAGCCACCAGCCTACACCAGAGCCACAGCAACGCGGGATCGGAGCCGCGTCTGTAACCTACACCACAGCTCACAGCTCAATTGTCCCTAATTGGAAGAAATGCTAATGCATTTCAACCAGTTGAAACCAAATTGTCAAACCAAACTGTGAACCAGCTATTTTATCCCTTGTGACAAAATTGACTTATGGCCAATTAGTTATTTGGCCAGAATGTTTACAGCAAACATGTTTGTGGCAAAAAAGTTAACTACAAATATGGCTTTCAGCAAAAAATATCTGGAACTACCAATTTAGTACTTTATTCTGAACTTAGTGATGGATATTTAAAAGCCCCTTTTATTTTATATTGTTTTTTTTTTTTTTTTTTTTTTTTTTTTTTTTTTTTTTTTTTTTTTTGTCTTTTTGCTATTTCTTGGGCTGCTCCCGCGGTATATGGAGGTTCCCAGGCTAGGGGTTGAATCGGAGCTCTAGCCACCGGCCTACGCCAGAGCCACAGCAACGCGGGATCCGAGCCGCGTCTGCAACCTACCCCACAGCTCACGGCAACGCCGGATCGTTAACCCACTGAGCAAGGGCATGGACCGAACCCGCAACCTCATGGTTCCTAGTCGGATTCGTTAACCACTGCGCCACGACGGGAACTCCTGTTTTTCAATTGGGTTGCTTTTTGTTGTTGTTGTTGCTGTTGCTATTGTTATTGAATTGTATGAGATTATTTTTTATTCTAGATTTCTAGTTCCTTGAATCAGTTTTGCCGTAAAGTTAGTAGTGTTTGAATTTAAGTTCACCCTTTTGTGATTTCAGTTTATTCTTCATTCTTTCCTAGTATATGAGGACTCTCTCTAATTATTTGTGAGTTTACTAATGTATTGTAAAGTGTGTTGTAATATGTCTGGCATAAGGGTGTTTTGTAGTAATGGAGTTTTACAGAATATTGTTGAAGCATTACTCTGACTTTGGGATTTTTAATTCTAATTTTTCATTTCTTGATCTTTTGGAGTATGTCTTCAAGAATTTTTTTAAGTAGTACATAAACTTTTTCCTATTCTGAGAGTAGTTGTCAGATGCTCTAACACATAAAATATAATTCGGCGTAAGACTGAATTGTTGGATTACCACATTTTCCTCTCAAAAATCTGGCATCGTTCCCAGTTCCTTTTGGCACCTGATGTTGTAAAGGATAAGCCTAGGTCATCCTGATAATTTGCTCCATTGTAGTTAGTTCTTTATTTCTTTGTGGATGCCTTACAAGGTTTTTAACATTGTTATTCCTATCATCCAAAGTTATTATGAAAATATATGTTGGTCACCATGACCCTAAACTCTGTTCTAGGAAATACATATTTTGAGAGGTCTTCATGAGAAGACCTCTTCTCTTCATGAAGTCTCCAAGAAGACGTCATGAGAGGGCATTATGAGAAATAAAAAGAGTTCTCATATTTAATTCATTGGGAAATTCTTCTTTCAGCTCAAAAGATGTACTTTGGGAGTTTAATAACATATGTCCTGGTTTTCTCATTGTTATAGTGCCTGGGTCCCTCAGTCACAAGAGGCACTGAAAAAAAAAAAAAAAAAAAAAAGAGACAAATTCACATGTTTTTCCACTTAGTACTAGTTCATGAGGTGTAGCTTTGGCGTCTGTTAATGCGGTCTTAGTGTCAGCTGTCATTTTAGTTTGTTTTTAGCTTTTATAGTTTTCTGTGGTTATATGTGTATTTTAACCATACTTTATAAGAAGCTTCTTTAGGAGCTGCTGGTCAGAAAAATTTTAAATCATAGTTCATTTTCATTTTAATTACCAGCAATTTGTTATTAAGATGAAGTTTAAATTTTCACTTGTATAAGACATTTATCTGCGTAAACACTACGTAATAGCTTTAAATATTTTAAACTCGTGTCCTTGTCACAATATGACCCTGCTATTTTTGTCACCAACCTTTTCCAAATTATTCATTTTGCCATTTTAATTGAAAAATATGATGTTCCACCAACAATCAGAATCCTGATTGAATAAAAGCATTTTTTGTTATAAAAATTATCTGAAATGTAATCAGAACAAGGATTAAAATTCTAATTATAAATTTTTGCTTTTGTGTGTGTTATACTTCTATTTTTGATGGAATAATTGGTAGAAACATATCTCTTTGTAAATGTGGTTGAATGATGCCATGCATTGAAATTTAATATGATAGTTAGGAAAGAATTTAAAAATTTTATTAACTCTTAAAAGTAGATAGTAATAAAGCATCAACTTAATTATGTATTAAGAAATTAATCAAAGTCCAACATTTTCTCATAAACAACTTTTATTTCAGGAACTATGATCAAAATATTTTAATGAAGTAATATGAATATTAGCTAGGTTATATGAACATTTACGTAAAAATTAACAATTGAAAACTCTAGCACTATCTAGCTTTAGTGATGTGCTATGAAATATCACATTCTTAGAGTTGTCAAACACCAGATTTATCTTTAATGTATTATTCTAAATAATACAGTACCATCTCTGGTAATGATCTAATTGTGGATGTCAGGCTTTGATTGTCTAATATGATGTATTCAAGAAAATTAACGGGGAAATGAAATGGGTTATTTCCTTTTACTCCTTTGCAGTCCATTTGGTTTCCAGTAATTGGGACCAAATTTTCCATCTGCCTTGGTCCTCTGTTAATGATTTTCAGAACACTTAGAACTAAAACCATCACATTTACCCCTTTGAGTTTCTGCTACTATAACCCTTGAGTTAATGTCAGGTTTTTGTTTTCATTGTTTTACCTTTTTTTTTTTTTTTCCTATTTACATTTTTGACAGCCTTCTCTCTCAACTGAATACTGTTATCACTTCTTTATTTTAATCCTCTCCCAAGCTGCCTATATTATCACCCCTGTGTTTCAGAACTCGGATTCCTACCCTTTAATCCACTAATTGGCTCTTTACCCCAGCTTGCCTTGCCTCCTCTTTATGCATCTGACCCTTCTCTCTGCTGTGCAACTTGCCCACCAGGCTCTCAGTCCTTCAGATCTTACCTTGTGTCCTTTATTGTCACCTAGAAGACTTTATTAATATTTTCCCCTCCACTCTCCTAAAAGTTTCTGTGACTATAACATCCATTATAACATTTTTCTAGAATAAATAGTACATTATCCTATTTTCAAATAAGTTTTTTTTAAGATGTTTATTTGATGAAGTCAGTATCTTTTGATTAAGTATATGCATTGGTTTCAACAGCTGGAAAAAGTATGTAATTAACAAACATTTACTTTATCCTATTCATTTCCATTTATGTTTTCCCTTTGTTGAGGAAAAATATATGCTTATTATTCTTTCATGAATGCTTCTTTTCTTTAAATATGAATATAGTCAAAATATTGTTGCAGGGCATTAAAATTCATACTTTACTTTTTAGTGAGTTTGAACATGTGGGAAAATCAAAATGTATGGAAATGAGCCAAGACAATATTCCTTATAAAGTTTACATAGATATAATGAGTAGTGAACTAGTTAAGTTGTTCTATTTGTAATACCTTCTTAATATATTCCATATGATCAGAGTGTATCCATGAATAGGACAATGTATAGCAGAATATGTTAGTATATACACAGGCTATGAAATTCAACCACAACTAAAAATCCCAAACAAATCACAAAGTTTGAAATCTATATTATTATTTATGGAATATTTTAAAGTATATTTTCTTTTCCTTCATGATCTTCTTATTTTTTTCTTTTTGTCACATGAACTTTTTTAGGTAGGTCTGGATTTCTATTATAAACTTATAATTCAGATTGGCTTATTTTATTGTCAGTAATTTTCAGGTATTTGACTTGGTAGAAAAGATGTCACCAAGAACAATCATGATAGGGATTCAACTAAAAAGGATTTTCAAGGAATATGAACTATATTAATATAATAGTGAAATTCTGGCCAAGGAGAACAAAAGCATGTAGTGTACAATCAAAGGTGAAAGAGAAAGTGTCAGGATGAAGATTAATTATCATATAGAAGTCCAGGGAGTCTGTGGATAAATCAATATACAAGATAAAATAAGACCCCACCACGTGCATTTCGTGTGTTTTTGTTCTGTGAATTAGGTTTTTAGGGTGACTGGATCAAGCCAACCTGAAGAAATCAAAGTAACACTGCTGTATAACCTTATTCAAGAAATTTGAATAAGAAATTTTTAATAAAACACTAGGACTTAACATTAGAATCGTCTAAATGAAAATATAATTTCACAGAATATTTAGGGAAAATAAATGTGAGGAAATAGACCAGACTCTATATGATGTCACTGTTACAAATACTGCTCCATTACTAAAGATACTTAAAAATTCCAGTCTGATTGAAAATTGTAGATCAGTGACCACTGAAGAAATAAATTATGCATAATTTTCTATAATTTTGTCAGTATAAATTCTCTAACATAAGATATTTTAAAATTAGACTCTAAACATTGCTTGGTGAACTTGTCTTCCAGCATATTTATGAAGAGTTTCACTTCATATTTGGAATATTTTTCTCTCCTGTTTTATCTACACATTCGGATTGGAAACTCTGCAAGGGCAGGGAAACCTCTGGCCACAAACATATGTAATTAGAGTTCAGTAGTCTATGTTCTCTGAGTGAAGGCTTGTTATGCATAGAAATAGAGTTTTAAATTCTCTACCAGTAAGTTAAAAGGAGTGGGGCTGGAAATTACTGCTGGGTCTCTGTATTTCTGCGTGTTTGTTCTCCAGTGTGTCTAGTTCCTGCTATCCAGTATGATAGTCTCCTGTGACTATTGAGCACTGAAATGTGGTTTGCCCAAAGTGAAATGTGCTACGAAGTAAAATATATACTAAATTTTGAAGACATAGTGTAAAAAGGATGAACTGTATCTCATGAATCACTTTTTAAATGAATTAGTTTTTATATTAATTACACCTTAAATAATACTTGTGATGTAGTAAATTAAATACAGTAAATAAATTAATATCACCTTTTTAAAACCTTGTTTTCACGTGCTACTAGAGAATTTAAAATTACATTTCTGGCTTGCATTATATGTATGCTTCCAAATGGTGTCAGATTTAAAACATCATATAAGTTCAATTGTACACTGGCTAAATCACATAAATTTAAGCTTTAGCATATCATCTTCATCTGTATCTTGGCACTTGCTCTGATTCACATGTCTATACATTTTCTTTCTAAGGACTATTTTCTTAGATTTTAAAAAAGAATACAGGGGGTTCCTGTTGTGGCGCAGCAGAAACGAATCAGACTAGGAACCATGAGGTTGCAGTTTTGATCCTTGAGCTCACTCAGTGGGTTAAGGATCTGGCATTGCTGTGAGCTGTGGTGTAGGTCGCAGACACGGCTCAGATCCTGCATTGCTGTGGCCTGGGCTGACAGCTATAGCTCCAATTTGACCCCCAGCCTGGTAACCTCCGTATGCCATGGATGCGGCACTAAAAAGCAAGCAAGAAAAAAAAAAAAGACAGAAAGAGATCTAAAAGAAAACCATTTAATATTATTCTTACCAGATCTTTGGTGTTCCAAAAGTTCATTTTAGTTGTTCCTTTTAAACCATTCTAATATCAGTTCTTCCTGGAACTGTGAATAGTTAGAGAAATAAACATTCTTATTTCTTGCTTCTCTTTTATTTATTTATTTTTCTTGCCTCCTGAAGGTGAATGATAATTGCAGTGGTCAAAAGGATTTGGCTAAAGGGAAGATAGGAAGTGATCATCTAGAGGGTCATATACTGGATTTACAACTGTGGATTATGAGGCCAGAGTGCTTGGTAATGTAAATAAACTTCTTGAAATGGTCGTTAGCAGTATGATTGAGTCATTTTGCTGCATGACAAAATTTGAAGAAACATTGTAAATCAACTATAGTTTGGTAATACTAATAAAAGAAAAAAAAAGAAAATAGAGGTATCTTCTCAAAGTTACAGAAGATGGGTGGAAGTTCTGTTGCCTCTTTCCTCAGAATCATTCATCCACCTACCTTTCTTATTGAAAAAATACTCTTGGTGTTCATGTTTTCATTATAAACCATCTTCTTTTGCATTGCTTCCTAAACCATTTGTACTTTCACTTTGATTTCAGAAATAGTGAGAAGTGAACTTTTATTTTCTAAGTCTGTAAGATTTTTTGGTTTTGAGCATTTACTGGATTTTGCTTTAAAACTTGATCAGATGTTTTTGTTGTTTAATGAGAAAATTTAACCTGACATTTAATGAAATGAATGATATACGTTATACTTGTTTATTTTGTCTCTTCCTTCTCCTTATATGTTTCCCTATTTGTGATTTTTTTTTTTTGGTTAGATATTTACTCTGTTTGATCCCTTGTTGATTCCTAAGAATTACCATAATTTATTATTTCTGCTGTCACAATAAAACATAAATTTCTCTCCACTACTGTTTGAAAAACAGGATATCAAGTATTTCCCCCCATAAAATGCATCTCCTTTCCTTCTTTGGTGTGCATTTCAAATAATGGTTTTATTATTACTGCTGAAAAATGAGGTCTATATTATCTTTTCCTAAATTTAATTCTTTTTTTCAGCACTGAATGAGGTTTTACAAATTTGTGTTTGGTCAGAAGAGGGTTAAGAGACAGTAGCTGCTCTAAAATATCCACAATTCTTTTGGTCTTTTTAATCTTTGAGTTTCTTTTACAAACAGGTACTTTTCTTCTATGTGATATGCAAATCACATAGAGCTCCTAAGAGCAACTGGATAGTGATATGTGTTTCATCTTAAAACAAAGACCAAGAAAAAATAATAATATGATAAAGTTATTCAAAGGATTTCAGAAACAGGTGTTCTAAGTCTACACTAATTGGATTTCAGTTAATTATTCCCTTACTTTAGGGAATATAAGTAAGAAATATTAAAAAAAAAGTACCTGAAAAACTCCGACATGCTAATTGCTCTAATATTATTTAACGTAGGCAAAAAAAAAAAAAAAAAAAGCTACCTTAATGTTACTAAGATGTTAATTACCTTTTTCATTTCTAGGTTTTAAGATAAACTTTATAGGTATCTTTCTTATACTATATGTTTCCGGGTGCTATGGGTTCTAGTTTTTCATCTACTGTATTTGTAATTTTAACTTTGCCAAAGCACAGAAAATATATTTTATAATTTAAAGATCTGACTTTCCACTAACCTTAGGGAGACCAAAGTAAGTCTCATGCTTTAGGTCAAGTCTGCTTCTACATAATTTTAGACAAATTGTTCATTCTCCCCTAATCTCATTTTCTTTTTTTGTAAACAGAGGAGTAATTGTTATGTATTACTGTGGCCATTAGATTCCTTAAATGCATGAGATGAGAAAGGGTATTAAAGGAGTGAAGTCTTGTGTTTGAAATAGGAGGTAAGTTCAGACTGTAAACTCCACAAGGGCTTGGGTTTTCTGGTCATTTTTTTAATGCTGTTTTCCAAGAGTTTGGGATTATGCCTGGTACATAGTTAATATGCAATAAGTATTTCCTGGATGAATGAACAAATGAATGAATAAATGAGACATACTGATGGAAATCAGCAATGGATGACTAGAATCACTTTACTAGGTATCTGAAAGTAGGTAGTTGGCATAGTAGATATGGATAAAAGGAAAATGAACAATCCTATGTCTGTTGAGTTCTAGTTTGTCTTTTTTTCATTTTTAAAAATTTTATTGAAGGATAGTTGATTTACAATGATCTATTAATTTCTGCTATACAACAAAGTGATTCAATTATACATATCCATATCCATTTTTTTTTCAGATTCTTTTCCCATATAGGCTTGCTTGTCTGCTAAATACAAAGCAAAATTAGAATTTTGGCCTCATAGCACTTTTAAGAAATTCTCCATTAACTTGATTAGTTAAGGAAGAGAATATAAATATCTACTGAGAGTGGTAAATCTCAGTAGATATTTAAGAGTGATGCATTAGTTTTGCTTCTTTACAAATAAGTATGTTCATGGAACATACTAGCTGCTTAATAAATATTTGTTGAATGAATGAATGGATATTTATTATACAATTTATCATACTTCCCAATAAAAGTGGTAGCCATATTTTAGGCACCATTTTCATCTGGTATCGCACACTGCCTGTTTTGTTTCAATTCTCACACACTCTGTGAAGGTACATTTTTACCGCTGCACTCATTGTTGTATCTTAACTATAGCTACATTGATTTAAATCACCATTTTAATTCTGGGCTTGCTTCCAATCATGACACTCTTTTTTCCAAAGGTCTGAACTCTGAGGACTGCTATACTAGCCAATTTTAGTAAGATATCGGGGATAAAATAATCAAGGTGACCCCAACATATTATGTTTGTTAGAAATTGTATGGGAAATGTTTTACTAATTCAAATGGTTCAGAAGACTCTAAATAACTAGTAAAAGTCAATTTCCCTACGCCTCTCACTTTCAGAGACAGTCATTCTTAATTTCCATTTTTAAATTATTTTGGTGGTTGCCAATATGTTTTAAAATATTATTCATAAATTTCTTGATTTGTCATTTGTTAGTATTTTTTGAATCTTTACTAAAAATAAAGAATTTAGCATACTAATCTCTTCTATTCTGCTTTTAATAACAATTTTTATAGTTATTATTTTATAATATTGTTATCATTTTCACGTTGCCAAAGTTCAATCTCTATATATCATTAAGTCTTCCAAACTTGACTATAGCTTGAATCTAAATATGACCCTCAGTGTAAATGACATTTATGGTTTTATGCTCATATAACCGTTATTCAATGTTAAATCAGATATTGGGCCTAGACTCATTGAAAAGAAAATATCCAAAAAGGATCAGGGATACTCAATAGACTTTTAAGTTATTTAAAATTTCCTCCACTACTTCTTGGTTGTAATTAACTGCAACTTTTTCATATATGTTTTGGACCAGCCTTCTAGACTTATCATCTTTGTTTTGCTGGAGAACCTTCTTGAAAATGTTTGATTATAGGAGATATATTTTCTTGTTTATGGTGATTGAAAAATATTTTATTTTACTTCGATAGTAGATCGAGAGATGGGGTATGGCATAGAATTATAGGATCAAAATATTTCTCTTGGAACATTGGAGATATTTACTATCTTCTAATGTAAATTGTAAAATTTTGGATATAATTTTTAATCTCACTGTTTATTATGTAAATATTTATTATATATATTTATAGATATATAATTTATATTTAAGTATATAAATATTTTTCCTTTCTGAAAGAGTTTAGGTATTTGTTCTTTTTCTTTATCTTTGGAATCTTGAAGCTTAATCAGAGTCTACCAAAGTGTATACTGCCCACTTCTACCTCTCTACTTGATACATATTATTTTAATTCTGAAAACTTGTTCTTTTTTTTAGCTTAGTAAATTTTTCTTTATTTTTTATCTCTTTGACTTTTCTTTCCCTCTGTTCAGAGATTCCTTTATTCCCTTCTACTAGATACAAATTTTTAGCTTTTTGCCCTCTGTTATGGAAAGTTTTCATTTCTCTCTTTCTTTTTTTTTTTCTTTCATACTTCCTACTTGTTTCCTGGTATAGTTGATAATATTATTCGGTTATTTGGTCCATTCATTGAATTATTTTTTTGATAATTGTACTTTTTTTTTTTAATTTCCTGAAACTCTTTTTCTGTTACTGTTGTTTTTGGCCTTAATAACCTGTTTCTCTGTAAAGAATGGAAATATCCCCATGAATCACTTTAATAATATAAAATATACTCAAAATAAATTGCTTATGTTTCTTGAATTTTTGGGGGGTTTATGTTTTTATGACATTACATATTTATTTGATCTTTCACATTCAAGCTATTTAAATATTTTTCTGGAATCTGATTTTAGGTCGTGTTCTCCCTTTGCTATTGACTGAGTAACCAAGGACAAGTTACATAACCAATCTAAACTTTAATTTCTTTAAAGGGGGAGGCATAACAAAGATGATATGAGTGATGTGATCATTTAGGATAGAATCAGCACACAATCAATTATATTTTTTAAAATGTCTTTTATTTTGTCAGTAACATAGTTGTACTATATTATTCTCCAAATTATAGTTTATTGACAGGCTGGTATAAATATGCTGTGAACTGGAACCTTTAGTGTACCACATTCCTATCGAATATTCAAGAGTAGTAAATTTTTTCTGTAAATTAAAAGACAGTAAGTACTGTAAGTTTGTAGGCCACATGGCTTCTGTGGTAATGATTCATCTTTGCTGCTGTAGCTCATAAACATAGACAATGCTTAAACAGATGGATGTGGCTCTATTCCAATAAAACTTTATTTACTGGGAACAGGCAGTGGGCCAGATTTGACCAGCAGACTGTTGTTTGACAACCCTTAGGATATTTATCATGTAATATGTAGCATGTTCTATGGAAATACCACTGGGCTTGTAGTTGGGGGTATACATTTTAATATTCCTTAGACACGTGATCTGGAGTAAATAATTTTTTACTGGGAAGCAATAGTTCCAGTTACAATGGTAACTACAAATGTCGAATTTGGCTTATAAATATAGCTTATTTTTTAATGATATTTAAATCTGAATTTTAGCTCTCCTTTTCGTATCAGCAATCAAAAATAATACACACACCTACCACTTTTCTGCAGCATTTTAGAACATAAGAAAATAAACACCTTTATTTTGAAATTTAAAGACACGTCAATATTTTTTCTTGAAGTCATAAAATTATTCAAGATATTATTCACATGCTTACTTAAGTCTGTAATAGTCTATTTGCAGTAGTCATCTATATAACCTTTCATTCTTTGTTCATTCATTCATTCATTCAGTCAGTCAGTCATTCAAGACAGAGTTTTTAGTCATGCTGATAACAGTGTCAAGATGCTGCCACCCATCTCTGGGGATAGAGGCTAGATAAGAGTAAAGATAAGTCAGTAGGCAAGTGCAATCTATTTTACAGAACACTATGATGCAGATGTTGGTAAAGGATGCTTTAAAAGTAATTGTGAAGAAAAAGTAATTCTAGGCTTAGACATAGAGTGAATGGGAAGGAGCTAATAGGATGGAATGAACATGAGTAGGATGAAATGATGGGCACATGAAAAACAAATAAAATGGGCAAATATGGCACAAACTTGAAGATTTGCCTCAGGGGACAAGTAGATGTTTTTAGACTCAAACTTGGAGATTTGGAAATATTGTCACATTGTGTATTGGAAGAATATGTGCTTTGGAAGAATATGTGCTTTCAAAGAATATGTGCTTTGGAAGAAGGCAGGCCTAATTTGAAACCAGTTTTTACTTTGGCTATATGATTTGAGCATATTATTTAACCTCTTTAATTCTCAATTTCCTCATTTGCAAAATGGAGGAAACAATTTCCACTTTAAAGGAATGTTGTAAGGATTAAATTAGGTAAATGACTGGCCAACAGGGACCTGCTCTGTAGCACAGGGAACTCTACTCAATATTCTGTGATAATCTATATGGTATAAGAATTTGAATCAGATCATATGTATATATAACTGAATCACTTTGTTGTACAACAGAAGTTATCACAAGGTAAATCAACTATAATTCAATACAACTTTTAAAAATGAAAAAAAAAGGATTAAATGATGTAGTCAGACACAGAAAATGCCTACAATGGAATTCATGTTCAATACAAGTTAGTTATTTATTCTTCCTTTCCTGTGAGTAGGGAAAACTGAAATGGTATGTGGAAAAAAAAAAAAAAGTGTGGGCTGCAGAGTACCCTGAGACTGCCAATGTAAGGAAATCACAGCTGGCCTCCCCTTTTCCTTCTCTCCCTCTCTGCCTTCTTCCTTCTTTGTTTCTCCCTTTTTTTTCCCTTCTATACTGCCTTGGTTGTCTTTTCTGTATGAGAAGCAATTTCTTATAACCAGGCCTTCTCTAGAAGGAGCTGAAGAACATTTCGAGGTTGTGATTCCACATCTCTCAATGAAGGGTGGATGTGCCATAACTCTTAGTTCTGATTTAAATGGCAGATACAAAAACAGGAGGGTTTCTAAGCAGGATATGGATGTACCACACTTCATTATCCAAGCGCTGTACATTTCAAATAGATTTGGAACCCTTCACTGTGAGTTGCTACCAGTAGCATCTGCAAAGGACAGAAGCATGACCGTGGGCAAAGAGCTCCACCGCCCAGCTGCAGTGTCCTTGCCATGGGACAGGCCTTAGCAAAATTTAAGAGAATGGCATTTTGGATTCCTCTGGGAGATATTGGAAGTGTGTCTTGCATAGCATTTAAATAGTAACAAATAGTATTTACTATCATTGTATGCTCTGCTGATTATTAAGCTATTATCTTGGAGCATTCAGCCCACTCTTTCACCTTCATCTTCATATACATTCTTTAAAATTCTTTTGTAAATAATTAGGTTAAGGAATATTGTGATGACTTGAAAGTAAAATTTTGACAATGTAATTTATCTCTTGAAAACCTCTGAAGATTCATATGTGAATCATTCTAAATATCCAAGCCTAATGCAAACTAAATTTTCACATTGGGGACTGTTAGCTTCTACTCAATATGCAGCTTTGCATATATGTATAAATTTTTAAAACTAGAACTTCAAAACCTGATTATATTTCCAAATCAAAATCTCCAATATGAAATTATATTGTATGGCATTTGCTATGTACAAACTTTCAGTTTTATAACATTATATTTAATCTCTAATTCACGCATAAATTTATTATTTATTTTTATAAAGTGAGAATTATAAAATCACTTTATTAATCGTTTTATTCTTTTGTTGGTTTTATTTGCAGGTTTTTTAGCTTCCTTATAACTTCCTTTTAAAAAAAATTATTCAATGTATTATTTGTCCTAAATCCCTTAAGTATTTTAACCACAAATCTTTTTATGCTCTGATGCTTTACAAATAAATTTTGCTTTAGAGAAAAGCTATAAGATATGAATTTAGGTTCATTATTTTTAGTCTTCATGGTTGGCACAATTAGGAAAAGAGTGACAAAGAAAACTCTTGTAGTCTATGAAATTAAAAAGCACTTTATTTTGTTGAATAAGCAAATTAAAGTACTTTTAATGGTACATAAAAATATACTTACTTTCCTGGAGGTATTGCCAGAGTTATGTTTAACCCTTTCTTCAAAAAGTCATGTTTATTATTTTATTAAAAGAAAGCAATCACATAAGGGCAAGAGCTCTTGCTCAGAACATTTGTGTATTTCATACATTCTGCTTGTGAAATATAGTAGGGGAAATATTTATGAGCACCATAAGATAGGGTGCTGAAACTGCAATCATTTCTAAATGAAAATTATGTGACAGTTCATCAGTATTTAATGCTAACGTTGGATAATGCAAACGTGAAGAATTTAGGAGCTATTTATCATAACTCTGTGTGTGGTTAGTGCTCTGATATACTTTCCTGGGGTAGAATGGTGTTTTTAATGGCAACATGAGCCACAGATTCAGTTTGAGGTATTAAATAAATGGGGATGCCAAAAGAACATTTGTTTTTGTTGTTTGGTGTGTGTGTTTGTGCGCATGTGTGTTGCTGTTATTGTAGTTTATCACATTCCTGTTAAAAGTAGCCTGCCCTACCTCACACTGGTTAGTTTTTAATCCATGCTCCCACAAGCCATGGCTGGGTTCTTACACCAGATGCAGGTGTCCCCTTGTGCTGTCAGCCAGGAATGATTAATGAGGATTTGCCCCTACTGAAAGCAGTCTTTGGAGCATTGTTCAGGGCATCTGTGGAACTGTCGGGGGAGACAAGGACACAAGTGAACAACCAATTATTTGGCCATCACTGAGGCAGCATGAAAAAGACATCAAATTGGACAGAAAAGCAATGCTTTTGTTTGGGGATCAAATATTATTTTTTAGGTGCTCGTAGTAATATAAGAATTTTATCTAATTTTAAGCAGTTTTGGTGAAATCTAGACTTTTAACCAGAAGTAATTTTTCTTTTCTCTTTAAAGCTAATTAAATTCTTTGAAAGTAGTGTAAAAGAAATAAAACGTCATCAAATTGATTCTTAAGTGGTTGCCTATTGTATAAAGATATATCGTTTTGCTCGGCTAACACAGAAAACAAAGACTAAGTATGTGGTGAGTGGGAGGTCCTCCACACAGAATTCCTAATTCTGGTCACATTTGACAGAGACTGGGGTTTTTACAAGTGGTCAGAGCAGCAAAGACATTGCACTGGAATGCTGAAGCCGAAGATGTTTAAAAAAAAAAAAAAAAAAAAAAAGCAAAAGCAAAACAAAAAAACCCCAAAAGCCAAAGCTGTGAAACATTTCTAAGTATCATTCAGTATTTGTGTGTTCCCTTCTTTTTCCAGTGTGAGATAAATACTTATTTATGTCTTAGTAAGAAAGGATGTTCAGACTGCTACTTTCTTGTGTTATGTCTGGAACTTCAATTAAAAAAAAATAAAGGCTAAAAAGGGTTATATATTTTGAATACAATTCAAATGTGATTAAGAAGTCCTTTCTTTCAGTTAAGTACTTTCTTTTATTCTCTGTCCTTTAGGACCTGTTGTCTTTAGAGTATTAAGAATTAAAAGCTGAGCCCTAAACCCACTAAAACCTTCAAGGAGCAGATAACGATGTTTTAATATATAAAAAGTAATGGTCAGTAACAATTTGAATAAATGTGGCCCATATAATGTGGCCCAAAATACCCACTTAACATTTATTTTTTTGCAGATGAATATTAGTATTTTTTTAATAAAAAGGACTTCAGTCACAGAGTAATTAGAAATCACATCACGATTAAAATAGGGGCCAACTGAGTAATATAAATCAAATATCTGAGAAGAGATTGCTTTTACAAATGATTTCTGGGAAAATGCATTGCTTTATTTTTCTTAATTTTTTTTCTCCTGTACCTAGAGTGGTTAAACTTCTTGCTGATTCATATTCACTTGGCCAATCCTAGGATTACATAACATTTCTGCACTTCAAAAAGCAGACTTCCCCTTATCTTATTGTTCTAATATAGAAGATAAAGAATACATATTATCACTCATATTAAAAAATTGGCCCATTTAGATAGATGCATTTCTACATAAAAGTAGGCAGATGGGCTACGCCCAAATCATGAAAACCATTTATGATTATTATGATTAGCAGCTTTAATTGAAAGTGGACTGAATAGATAAATTCAAACCTAAGTGGACACTAATACCACCTCCTTTCATTATCACGATAACAGCAGTTTCAAACTGTCTCCTATTTACTACTCATAGTCAAGTTGGCTTAGTCAGAAAAACAGTGTAACTCAATTACTTTTTATTAATAATCGTATTTTCAAATTTGTTAACAGATTCCCTGGACTTGTGAGTATGGTTGGGTTTGTTGGTAAGTGATATAATTTGTATAAATGGAGTATATTTATATAATTTTTCCCATGATAACTCTGCTCTGAATTTTGAACCTCTAACAAAATCTCATTTTGTTAGACCTGACTGCCAGTATATAGATGAGATTTAATCTCATCTCTTTCCTATACTTTTTCTTTAGAAACTTGTTGACAGTCCTTAGTGCTATCTTATCACCTATCATTTAGTCATTAAAATAATTTTAAATGACTTTGAGCCTAGACAGATCCCCAAGGAAGACTACTCATTGCACTTCTATTGTTTGTGAGCCACTGATGATGATCTTTTAGTATGGTTCTCCAAGCATTTGGTCATTAAGAATAGCATGTTGTCCTAGACTGTTTATGATAATTATAATTATAGACAAAGCAAATGCTACCATTGTGTCTTACTTCTTGCTGTTTTCACTTTACCTATCTAAGGTATCAATATTTAACCTTAGATTGGTGTACCATTATTTTTTCTACATGTCATACTCAGTTTCTCTAGCAGTTTTCAATTTTATAAAAGTTGGAAAATTGTTCTTTGACTATTTCCCCTAGTTCCCTTTTGGGTATTGATATTAAGCTATTGGAGGAGGCGGGGGAGTCAAGATTTCCTGGATTTTTTTTTCCATGTGTAAAAAAATAATTGCAATTGCCAAGATAGGCATTTGGTTATAAAAATCTCAGCTTGAAAGATTCAAGAACTTTTTTGAAAAGGACTTCTGAACAAATTTCTATGTTTTAACTCTCAGTAGAAATTTGGAAATGTGAGTTTGCAATATTGTTTAGGCCAGAAGAATCACTGTTAAAAAAAAAAAACAGTGATATAAGTATTTCTCTTCTCAGATGAGAAACACTTAGGGTTTCCAGATAGGATACATAAAGCCTAGCTAAATTTGAATTTTGTATAAGTAATGAAACATTTTAATATAAGTGTATACAAAATATTGCATGGGAGATATACAAAAATTAATTAATTGTTTATTTGAAATTCAAATCTGTGTCTTTTATTTTTATATTTGCAAATCAGACAACCTTTGGTAAAGCCAAAATGTTTAAGTTGATGTCTATAACTATTTAGCAATCTGGAGATTTGGTCTTCTGGGTTCTGCCCTAGCATTTCACATAATAGTGAATCATTTTTTTTTGTTTCATCTCCACACTAAGAGTAAGCTTCCAATACCTTACTGAAATGTTGTGAAGATAATTTTAATTTAAACAGATTTTACCTTAAACATCTAGAATTTTTTGACGGCCAGTCATATGTAAATAAATTGTGGTGTAGTGATACCCTAAAGACCTATTAAAGGTCTTTTGAGAAGAGTGAATTCAACTTACTTGAGTTGATAGAAACATGAACCTACCATCTACAAGAGTATGAAATGATTTTCATCATTTATAATGAATTGCAGGAGAAAGGAAATAAGTTTGCTCTTGACAGAAAATTGAACCTCCTTGTAGGCAGTGAAAGTTGAAAGTTTGAAGCTCAATAAAGTTAAAGGGGGAAAGGGCATGGAGAATTGAATGAAAACTGCCTGATTCAAATTTTGTAATGCAAAACTCAAATTAAGTAAGAAACTTGTGACTTCAGCCCTTATATAACCGATGTAAGAGGAATTGTCAGAATCTGGGTGTCTAGTTTTGACTTAATGGTTTTTTTTTTTTTTAAAGCATCACTTTAAAACAATGTTTGATAATGCAGTTGTTTAACTGTTGGACTCTCATACATGCACTATTTTTTAAATGAAAGAGAAACTGAAATTTCATCTCAAATTATTTTCTCAGAAATTTCCAGTAGCAAATATGGGTTATTTGGACCTTTGCCTAACAGTTCCATGCTTAGTGTACTAGTTAGTGTTTAAACTATAATCTTCAACTGAGAGAATGCTAGTAGCTAGAATGAGAAGTATTTTAAGGCATAAACAAGAAACTGATCTATTGAGCATATTTTAATAGACATAATTGAATAATTCTTATTTTACAGCATAAAACTCGATGATACAAATAGCAAAATTTGTTACTTTGTAAAAAAATAGGCAATCTAATTTATATCCTCCAAGAAACAGAAGTCTTGCAATAATATCCTTGGTCTCCAAGTTCTATTTTACTACTATTGTTGCATGTGGTAGATACAAGAATAACTTTAAAGACACTTTAAATTTATTCTCATTTAAGATTAATTGACATACCTTTATTCAGGTGTTATCACAGGTATAAAAGATGTTTTTAAAAATTGTTCATCATGTATTTATTGATTCCATATTATATTATTTGTGAGGTATTATAATAGATAATATATTGGACATTTAAGATATGTTAAGCTATGTGTGATATAAATATGCACACACATTTGTGTATATGAATGTATGCATTTGTATATGTTAATGTATAGCCTAATTCATCTATCTATCTAATCTATCTATCCATCTATCCAGTAAGTACAAAGAAGTTATCAGTGATCACAAGTACACCAAAACTGACTGCCTTCATGGAGAATATTGTACCCATCAGATGAAAAATCTCTTATCTTACTGACAGTTCACACTCATCTGCATTCTCCCTTTATTTTCTCCCTACTTCCTATACAGTTGAACAAATATGATCTCTCCTTTCTGGGTCAACTCCCTGACCAGGATCATGAATTCCCTCGTTTCCTAACTTCTAAGGGCTCTTGCTATCAGGATTATCTGTTCTGTGATTATCTGATTATCACCCTTTCTCCATCAGCTACTTGCCATGAGTACTCAAATATACTCACATCTCTGCTATCTTAAAAAAGAACAGTTTGTTACAATTTTTGAAAAAAAAAAAAGTATACTTCACTTTGTATTCACTCAGTTTCTCTCTCTTCAAAACTCCAATGGGAAACTACACTCACTCAGATCATGGAAAACTTCTTTGGGGATAACTGCAATGGATATTTTCACCTTTATATTAGTTGACCTGTGGATGGATTTAGACTTAGTTTACCTTGGCTTTGAAAATACACACTCTATTCCCTTTCTCAGATTATTTTATTTTATCCAGCCTTTAAATGTTGACATTTTTTAGGATTCTGACCTGGGGACTCTTCTTACTACATCTTCTTCCTGGGAATCCTCATCTATGCCTAAGTATTGAAGACCATCTTTAGACTGAGAACTAATATCAGTTTCTCTAGTTTAGACCTCTCTGCTGAGCTCCATCTCTAAAGATTGAATATCCTTCTAAACATCTTCACGAGATTATCTTTCAGATATTTCAAACTCATCATATTTGATACCTAAGTACATGAACAGCCTTTTAAATGACTAGTCCACATCCTTGGCATCCTGCCATCTATTCTCCACATATTAACCTCAGTAATCAAATATAAATCTAGTCATATCACTTCTTGGATCTTCCCAATACAAAATCCATCTCTGACTTCTGAATCCTAAGGGTTAAGTCCAAACTTTTTATGTTTTTCAGAGCCTTCAAGATTTATAATCCATTCCCTGTAGGCTTTATCTTTTGCCTCATGTCCCTCATACCCTATGCTACATCTTTACTATTTTTTTTCCTGTTCCTCGGGTGTGTTCTTTGTTATTCCCCTGGTTGTCACACTTGCTTAAAACACTCCTCCTTCATGTTTGTCTCCATCATCCCTTATATTTCATTTCAGCTGAGCTATTCCTTTCTCTTAAAAGCTTTTCTTGACTCCCCCCTCCTCCACCACAAGATGATGGGACACACTATTTTTGCTCTCTTATAGGTGATTATATTTTTTCATCATAGTACTTGGAGACACTCTGCTATTAAAATTTTCTCACTTGTCTGTATTTCCAATGTAATATAAGTCAGGAGGCACACTTTTGAAGCCCTGGGCACCCAACCGAAATTTTCCCAGAGACAAAAATTAATTTAAAATTCAGTGTAGTTAAGATTACATAATAGTTCTATGAATTTACTCTATTATGTCATTTGTTCATGCATTTATTCATAAAATATTTATTTAGAATAGTACAGAGGCAGTTAAGAGGGCAGTTTCTGGGGCTAGGCTAGGTTGATTGGGTTAAAATCCCAGCTCTCCTTGTGGGATTTATCATCCAGGTTGCTTAACTCAGTTATGCCCCAGTTCCTTATCTACAAATTGAGAGTAATAATAGTAGTATATACCTTATAGAATGTTGTATAATGCTAGTTATTAAATGTAAAGTGCTTAGAATAGTACCTGGCTCACAGTGAGCATTGTGCAACTGTTTATTATTGCGTTCTGCCAGGTCATGTGCGTGCTGTGGTTAAAACCACATAGCATCTGTCATGAAATTTATAGCTAGTATGAGAGAAATGCATTTAAGAAAAAAAAACCTATTTACCTCCTTTTCTGGGAGACTAACATGTTTCTTACCCTCACCCTACCCCAAGTCCATAAAATCTTGGATCTTTTTAAATACTAAAGTAGAATTTTACAGTTTGACTGGGAATTATTTTGATACAAACAATTATTTTAACTCCAGCGTTCTTGGATGTCACTAGTTTTCATGAATTGCCTCGCAACCACTTACTTCATAGACTCTTTGCCAGATGAAGACCTACTTTAGGGCAGTACCTTTCACTTGATCTTTTCCCTGGAAGCAATAGTTAGTCTACCAAGTTTGACCTCAACCCAGAGCCACCGCTAATCTATCCCGCACCTTTGTGCAAATCATAATAACATAATCTCTCTCTATCTGGAAGAATTAGAAAAAAGTTGCCATTCTGAGTAAGGAGCAGCCTCATTGGCATATAAATTGGGGAGCATATCAAGAAACAATCTTTTAAGGAGGAACATAAGGCATCTACAGGGAGCAAGACTGAGAAGAGTAGGCAGGATTTCATTCCTACTGTACCCTCTTAATAGAACACTATTGTTCAGGGCACAAAAATCCTACCAAATGCAGCAACCCTGCTTTACACTGTGGGCCTGTTTGCTTCCTGGGCTTCATGTGATCTAAATTTTTCCTTGTCTGCCCATGCTCAACTCCATAAGCAGTTCACCAAGCATTGGGTATTTTCTTAGGTTCCTCCAATACCTTTCTATATCTCATGTCTTCAGACCTCTGCACTGTGCTTTCTAAGGTGACAGCCTTGGTCTATTCTACTCTGCAGAGTAGCATAGGTGGATATTGAAAAGGAGTCTCAAGACCGTTTTACATTAGCCCAAGAAAGTAAGTAACTGCACTGCTAGGCATTTAAGGCAGAAAAGCTTTTTAGTGGCTTATATTGTTGATAGCACCCAGGATGAAGTTTACAGCTGGAAGTCTCAGCTGAAGTTTCCAGATTTCTTTGGTGAGCCTTCCTTGAACCTATCATGCTGAGTAAAGAAAGATGAGCTCGGCATATCGATATTGATGAGTAAATACCTGAAAATAATATGACATAGAGTTAATACAGATAAATTCTATCTGTTGAGGATGTTATTTGGAAAATATCAGTAAATAGTATCTTTAAAATCTATTTATATACAATGTAAAGGTATGTATATACTTTTTCTTCCTTAATGTTCAAAATATTCCTGTGGGTGAGGCAAATCAGACATTATTATATAATGCACAGATACTTTTAAAACATCTTCATTGGTCCATTAAATAGAAAATAAGAGATTTAGACTGTCCAAACATTTAATCTTTAGGGAGGAGGAAATTAATTCTAATATAATTTTAATAAGTTATTTGTTTTTATTCACCATAAATTGCTTTCCTAAAGTCTGAATACATGTCCAAATGACAAGGACAATTTACATTTCGGTACCCCAAAGAAATACATTTAAAACAACAATACTCAAGATATGATAGTATGTCACTTCAAAGCAGTAATATTTGCTCTGTCTTGTCTAGTTATGAATTAGAGCTAATGAGGGGTATGAACAGAGAACTAATGCTCAGACTTTAAAAGGATGCTTTGTCATTTAGTTAGCAACAGCAATTAATGATTTGATGGTCTCTGTTTTGCTTAAAAATGGATCCGTCCCTTTGGTTTTGAATGAGTATTAGTACAAGAGATTAGACATACCTCTAATATAGATGTAATTGCACCTAATGTCTACATAAGAATTTTGCATAGATTACAAGTCTTCAGTTTTGATTATTCATTAAAAAATAGAAGCTAGGTAGCTTAAAGACTATATATCTATAATGCAGTAACCTCTAAATTTATTTAAAGCCATTTGTTATAAATTTGTTTCTTCTGCTTTTCTTCCTTGGTTTTATTTTTTTATTTTTGTTTGTTTCCTTAAGTGAAAGCAGTAGTGAAGTAATTAGTGAGCCTTGCTGAACATATGCAGAAAATATATCTTTGATCTGGATTATTGTAAAAATTTAAAACGATTTTTCTAACATGATAATTGCAAACCATACTGTGTTTTTTCAAGTGCAAAGTGTTTATTTATAGAAAGTGAACATAAAACAGTGCTCATATTATTCAGTGTTCCAGGATCTAAGTGTTATAAAAAGTGTTCAAAATGTCCTTTCATTCAGCTCTCATATTTCATTATAAAATATAGGAAAAGATTTCTTCACATGTTGGTAGTTGAGGATTTCTAGTATATAGAGTGACAGTCATACAATTCTGAAAATCTTTGGAAATTGTTTTTTTGTCTAACTGTGAACATTCATATTCCTCATTATGCTGTTGCCAGGGTCATAAATTCTTTGAACCAGAAGCAAACAATTTTCAGAAAAAAAAGTATAAATTATGGACAAACTGAGTCTGGGTGTCCTATTATTCTTATAGGGTTATATTTATAGCTAACCTTCCCTTAGACCTTTAGCCCTTGTATAAGACATTTATCTAAAGAATCTTCTGAACTCCCTTGAAATTCTAGCTAAGGAGTATTGTTGGTGACCTTGGAGAATCTGAGCTCTAAACTCTGAAACAGGTCACACAATCTCAGAGTCAGAAGAACAGTGACTGGTGAGAGGCGGGCCAGGACTTTTCTTCCTCCTCACTGCCTCTTAACTTCACGTCCTCCAGGAGGAGTTCTGAGACCGTCAATAGTCATCATAGCTCATGGGTCCAAAGCTTCCTACTGCAAGGAATTCTCATTATTTCAAGGGCTTTTTAATCAGTAAACAGTAGAAGACAATTACTGTATAGATCGGTTTAATTAGTTTATTTGATGCCCAGAGCATGTAAATTTGCAACCAGGTTGTTCCTGCTAGCTATAGAATCATAAATTAATGGTAATGTTCTGGACAGAAAAGATGCTCTGTGCATGCTAACCTCTTAGTACCATTCTAGTGGGTTAGAGAGAAGATTGGTATCCATGGAGCCTTGTACTAAAACAATTCTCTCACTTCTTGACATATTTTTTGTCATCATCAACTATAACTTATCCCTCCAACTTTTCTAGTTTTCCATTAAATGATCTGATTGATAATATTAAGAAATAAGGCTACCTAAAATATGAATTAAAAAATATTTTCATTCTCTATGCTATTTATATAACCTATAAAATACTCTATGTCATAGAAAATAAAAAAAATACTCTATGTCAAATTAAAAACAATTTCTGAGCACCAAAACCCCCCCACCCCAAACTTAGAAAATGTTTCCGTATTTTAGTAGGCATAATTAATGGCTTTAAATTATGTTTCCAACTAGTTGATCTAGTATGACACTTTACTTTTCTAGTCACCCCTACTTTTTACTGGCTCCCTCCATCATATAGCAAAAATAGAACACATTTTCTCCTTCAGAAAATGCTATTCTTCTATGAGTGCAAATTAGTTTGGGATAAAACAAACAGAAAAGAAATGGGAGGAAGCAAAGAAAGAATCTGTAAAGCCTTTGACTGGTTTCTTGAGCATTGTTCAACAACTAGACATAGTCACTTTATTCCCATCATGATTTTTAGAAGTTGTGACAAGAGCCATCCGCATTCTTTTGTGTATGACTAGTGGCACATTTGTGAGATGACCAGCAAGAGTTGGGGTTATGACTAGAAGCAGTTGTCTTTTTGTGAAGTTAATGGGCGCATATGGGAATTGAAGAATCTTTAACATTCTTTTGGGCTCCTCCCTCTTCCCTAGCCATGGATTTGAGATGTCCCTCCCGTTGAGACTACTGTTAATAATCTTTTCTTTAGCACTCCTCACTTCTATATAGTGCACTGCCATTTGAAGACGACACCAGCATAAGTTTGATTAAAGGTGAAATTAGACCATGAGGTCTTTGCTGATTTTTTTAAAAGTTTATTTTTTTCTCTTTATATCCCATACTACCCCTAACATTTTGATAATCATATATGGCACCCTCAATGAACAGATTGATATGGCCTGATAAGAGAATAGTTTGTGTGGACCATAATTTGTCTTCAATAGAAAATAAGACAGTTAACTTAATTCTACAGTTTCTGGTACTGAGGAGAAAGCCATACTGGTATTCCAGATGATTCAGGGTAAATATCTCTGAATAGGCTATTTCCATTTATCTGCTCTTTTCAACTTTTGGTTTCAGTTATGAATGAAGAGCTTCTACTTAGTGTAATAGTCTTGATCATCTAGAACAAACAAATACGGAATCAATTTCAATTTTTTCAATTTTTTCTCAGTGTTAATAGAGGTTTCTATATTGGAACATTTAGCTCTATATTTGAACAAAGCAGGTGTCCTTTTTTTTTTTTTAATTGTAATACCTGTGTACAATCTAATGCTTGACCTGAAATAACTTTCACTCCCTTGATTCCAGAGTTTGCATAAACCACATTTAAACCTTTTTTTTTTTTTTAAATTGAGAGTAAAGGAAAAGCTGCATTTGGTTAATATTTAAGATGATCAAATTTAGCTGACGTTCTCTCACTTGGGAAGCAAACCTAAGCACATTGTAAAACAAGACACTCATCTTCTTTTGCTGATTTATTTACAAATAGTCTATGTTGTCAATGTCAGAGACCTGCTCCACTCCCCCTTTTTAATTTGTTGATTATTTATCTGTGAGTCTTTGGGCTAGTAATTATAAACAATTAATCTAGCAAATATTTATTAAGTGCTTACCATGTGATATACACTGTCTCCCAAACTTTAAATATATCATCGTATTAATTCTCATAATGATACTATGAGGTAGATGTTTTTCCCATTTACACATGACAATACCAAGCTTGGGTTAACTTACCCAAGACCATGTAGCTATTAAGTAGAAAGCCCAATCTTTCTGACTCTAAAATCCTTTTGCTTATCTTGTGCTGTTGCCTAACTTTGTTTCTTAAGATCTTAAAATTTTATTTTTTTATTATAATAATATTGTAGACTTCTTAGGATTATAGTAGAGCACTATATAGGTAGGACATTTTGTTCTTCCATTTATCTATATGTAAAATGAAAGAGCTAACTTTGATTACTGTCACATATCTACTGGTCTATTAAACTAACTGTCTAGACATATAGAATTTTGGCCAACCAAGAGTTTCTCTGAGAAAGGGTTGGTAGCATGTAGAGTCAGGAAAGGGACTCAGATATCAGGGGAAGGAAAACATATTATCAGGCAAACAATACGAGGATTGAAAAAAAAGGTGGCAGTTCTTTGTAAAATCAAGGAATTAGAAAACTTTCTACTTGAAGACACCAGTTAATGGAATAGATTTATTTTCTCATTATTTTCATTCCAACAAAAAATAAAATACAGAGTCTTTTAACAGGCATTCAGGATGCAGTAGCTTCTGATACAGAGTTTATAGCTTGTGCTGAGACTGGCTGCCATGATCTTGTGTGGTTTGTGGAATCAGGATGTTTGGTTTAGTCACTTTCCAAGTTAAATCTGTCCTGGATACCAGAAA